>NC_058130.1:474231384-474326995 GCF_016433145.1 Gracilinanus agilis | reverse complement strand
GAGGGGGAGGGAGAGAGAGAGAGAGAGAGAGAGAGAGAGAGAGAGAGAGAGAGAGAGAGAGAGAGAGAGAGGATGCAAATGAATAGATGCTGAAAAGAAAGAAGACTTTTAATGAGGGAAGTAACTAAAAATAGCCTTTAATCCCATTCTTGAGAATTTAAGGTGGTGATAAGGAGAAGGAATGGAAAGGACACTATGGGCATAACTGCTCATTTCTTTTGGACTCACATTTTTTTCCCATGATTAACATGTGATAATGAGATAGCAACAACTCAAAAATGAAAACTTAGGCAAGTTTTGGCTTGCTTATGTATGTATATGTGTCTGTATATGTGTATATAGATTATATATAATACATATATATATTTATATGTAATAACCACATCTGTATTTCAGATATTGTTTTGAGTTTGTGTTTACCAACTGCTCATTGAACAAATAAATAGATGAATAGCCTCTTCTTATATGAACATGGCTGCTCTCTAAAACCTCCAACCTCTCTGAAGGCCAGAAGACTTTGATATATTTGGGAATCTATGTGTTCAAAAAATGACATGCTCTTTGCACTTAGAGAAATATCAGTCAAATGTAACTGGCTGCTTGGGTTGGTTTAAACAAAATACTTCAACATGACATATGTTCAGTGTTCAGCATAGTGCCTGACACAGAGCTGATACTTAACAAAGGCTTACTGACTTGACTTGGAAAAGTAAGAAAACAAGATATCCAGAAATACACATTTTTTTTTCATGAGATGGCATCTAAACAACTGCTCAGAGACACACTACCTGTCAGCGCTTTCCCTTCCTTCCTATAGTAGATGCCAAAGATGATGACTGTAATTACTGCCAAACACGCCAGGAGGAGTGGAAAAATTATACTATGTAAGTATTTTGGTGATTCTGTATGGGGAGAAGAAAATATGCATTAGTGTAATAGTATTTTATCATCTTCAAAAGAATCCTCTTAATCATGTCCCCAAATCATATAATTAAATATTTCTAGAATAACAACCTTTATTAAAGACCTTATCATTTCACCAGTGAGGTACAAAATAAAACCTCTCCATACTTTAGTGAGTGATTTAATTAGTTGGGACAAAAAAAAAATTCATCATCACATAATGGTCTATGAATGTTTCCAAATTTAGCTAGGCTGGAACTTGGACAACAGGACTAGGACCAATGATACAACCAAAAAGGAACCAGAGAACGTTGTCAGGGGATTATAAAGTCCTGAGCAAGAAACTGAAAACATTAGGGGATAAAGGAAATAGAATCATAATTTCTTACAAGATATGATACAGGCTTCAGAAGAAAAGGACGTATTTGGGAAATAAATGGGTCTTTAAAAAAATTTTAATTTCTTAAACTTTTTTATTTTTAAATTTAAATTCTTCCTTCCTCCCTTCCTCCCTCCCTCCCTTCATCCCTTCCTTCCTTCCTTCTTTCCTTTTCAAATGTTTATAAATCCAATCAAAACAAGCATTTTCATATATGAAGATATTACACAAATAAAATCACAAATCTCCTATATGTTTAACTTACTTTTCTTCATATTTACAAAATAGAGCCTATCCACAAGTCAAAATCCTTCTTCACCCTCCCCACATCACACAGGATATCATTAGGAAGGTTAGCATGTGAGTGGTAAGGGCTAGGCAATGGGGGTTAAGTGACTTGCCCAGGGTCACACAGCTGGGAAGTATCTGAAGTCAAATTTGAACCCAGGACCTCCCATATGTAGGCCTGGCTCTCAATCCACTGAGCCACCCAGATGCCCCCTTGTGTGTTTTAGATACATGCTTCATTTAAAAAAACAAACAAACACATTTATACCTATTTTCAGTGATCTTAATAGGAATTAGTGCTGTATTTTGTCAAAGGCCTTTTCTGCAATTATTGATACAGTCACATGGTTTCTATTACTTTTATTATTGATATTTTCAATTATATTGATAGTTTTGCTTGTATTAAGTCATCCCTAAGTTGCTGGTATAAATCCTGTTTGGTCATAAACATATTATTTAACATACTTGTGAAATATTGTTGTGCTCTTTTAGCTAGTACAGTAGTTCCCAAACTTTTTTGGCCTACTGCCCCCTTTCCAGAAAGAATATTACTTAGCGCCCCTGGAAATTAATTTTTTTTAAATTTTAATAGCAATTAATAGGAAAGATAAATGCACCTGTGGCCATCACCACCCCACCCTGGATCGCTGCAGCAAAGCACCCACCAGGGGGCGGTGGCACCCACTTGGGGAATCACCAAGCTAGTATTTTGTTTAGGATTTTTGCATCCACATTTATTAATGAGATTGGTCTATAATTTTCCTTTTCTGTTTTTGCTCTTCTTGTTTAGGTATCAACACCACATTTATTTCATAAAAGGAGTTACTGTTATTTAAAATAATTTGTTTAATATTAGAATAATAATAATATAAGTTGGTCCTTAAAAGTTTAGTGGAATTCACTTATAAAATCCACCTGGTCCTGATGTTTTTTCTTATGAAGTTCACTCATGGTTTGTATGATTTCTTTTCTAACTTGCTTTGATAATCTAGGCATTTTATTTTTTGTAAGTATTCTTCTATTTTTCTTTCATTGTTAAATTTATTTTCATGTAATTGAGCAAAATAACTCCTAATGATTTACTTTAAATTCATCTTTGTTGGTGGTATATTCACTCTTAATACAAGTGATTTGGTTTTCTTCTCTCTCATTTTTTATTAGATTAACCAATGATTTATCAATTTTGTTGATTTTTTTTATAAAAGAGCCCAACTATTATTATAGTGTCTCTTCTTGATCTATTTTCCAGGTCATTTGTTTTCATGATAAGATGCTTTATATTCTCTTCTATTATTTCACTCTTTTGATTTTGCTTTATTATTTCTTGTTATCTTAAGAGATCATTTGCTTTCTCTTGTCCAAGTCTAGTTCTCAGTAGATTATTTTCTTCCATGAGATTCTGGATCTCTTTTTCCATTTAGGTGATCTTTCAAAATTTTCTTAATTTTCTTGCATTGCTCTTATTTTTCCCTAGTTTTTCTTCAATCTCTCTCATTTGGTTTTTGAAGTCTTTTTAAGCTCTTCAAAAAACTCTTTTTGAGCTTGTGACCATTTATTGTTTTTTGAAGAAGGTGTTTTTACTTCTTGTCCACTGAGTTTGAGCTAAAGTCTTCTCTGTCCTCATAGTAGCCATCAATAGTTGTGTCCTTTCTCCTTCAACTGCTCTTTTTAAATATTATTTTAAAATTTTTAGCAGACAGTTCAATAGACAAATATTTCCTTTTTCTTGGGCGTCTAGGATTCCTACAGTGTTGGGGTATATTATCTGAGGTTTCAGTATTGGGGGGGTTGTATTTTCTGGAGCCTATTTAGTTATTCCAATTTTTATAGCCCAGGGTCTAATATATTCCCTGGGTCTCTCATTCCAGCCTCAGTCTATGATTGATCTCAGGTGCTCCAATCAGAAGTGGAGGGCAGTTCTCCCCTTACAACTGCAAACAGACAGATCACTTTCCGAGGTGGTAACAACTCAAGAGAATGATCACAGCTGATAGGGCTCCAGTCCTTCAGCAATCACTGACCAGTATACTTCCTCCTCACTCCTCCTCTCCCTTCTTGTCAGCCTAGGGCAGAGCAAGTGTGTCCAATAAGGATTTCCTCATCCTCCAACATCCCTCACCTGTCTGAAGCCAGGCTTGATGTCCTTCTCTCAAGGTCCATAGTATCCACTCCCTCAGTCACCAGCTATGAGTCAGCACAGGTGCTGGTGCAGATGCTTCTGTAGTCAAGGTAGCCTCTGCTGCTGCATCAGCTGTGGTCACTGGCACAGCTGCTCCACCTTCCAAGATGGATGTGGATTCCAGTGGTGTCCTCCTGAACTTAGACTCTGCAGCTCAGCAAACAAGGTGCAGTCGATGATCCTGTCCTTGGGGGGCAGTATTGCTGATTCCAAGCTGTTTGCTCTATGGACTGACCTCCCAAGTAGTCCCTGGCTGTTTAGCTTCACCTCTGACTCCTGTTTGCTTTTGTTGCTTTTAGAACTGATTTTGTGAATTGATTTTTGGCTGTTTGTGAGAGGTGTTAGGAGGACAAGGAAACTTCATAGCCTATTCCACCATCTTCTCCCAATGCATCTCCCAAATCCTTACTTTCTGTCTTACTAAAAACTCTAAAACAGAACGGCAAAAACTAGCAATTAGGGTTAAGTGATTTGCTCAGGGTTACAGAGCTAGGAAATGTTTGAGGTCAAATTTGAACCCAGGTCCTCCCAAATTCCATGCCTGGTATTCTATCCACTGAGCCACCAAGCTGCTCCAGTAAATGAGTCCTTAAGAAGATGGTATTTGCCAAATACCTATTGACAATAAGCAAATTGCCTAACCTTTCAGGGCCTCAGGCAACTCTCTTATGTTGCAAAGAAGGTTTCAATGTTCCTTGGTAGAGGAAATTCCTCTCTTAGAGATCTATACATTGATTAAGTAGGGTCACAGGTCTGGTTCCCACACTACCTCACCACAAGACAATATCTGAAAACAGGGTTTGAATTTCTTTTAGTCATTTCTTACTGGTATCCAATTCTTCATGACCCCATCTGGGATTTTCTTGGCAAAGATAATGGGGTAGTTTGCCATTTCCTTCTCCTGCTCATTTTACAGACAAGGAACTGAGGCAAACAGGATTAAGGGACTTGCCTGGAGTAACATAGCTAGCAGTGTCTGAGGCCAGATTTGAAGGTAGGAAGATGAGTCAATCTTCCTTGACTGCAAATTCGGCACTCTATACACTCACTGCATCACCCAGTTGCCCAGTTTTAAAATACAAAAGTAGGGTTAATAAATGATATATTTCCCTAGAATCTTGCAAAATAGAACAAGAAGGCTTTAAAACAAATATAGTAAAATGATGAAGAAAACTGTTTACTGATATCTGCCAAGTCAGTTGCCATAGAAACTAGCAGCAATGAGACAGGAAGAAAGTCAGTGGAATCCCAGGAATTCACAGGGGAAAAAATCCAAGAAGGGCACCAGACATGCTACTCATAACATCAAAAGTCTTTGCTCAAATAATAATAGCTAGGTGGATTTGGAAGTGATTGAATGATTAAGCCCAAAGAATAGTCATTAATCGGCTAAGTGGATAGAATGCTGAGCTTGGAGTTAAAAAGGCTCATCTTCCTGAGTTTAAATCTGACTTCAGACATTTATTATCTGTGTGACCCTGGACAAGTCACTTAAATCTTGTTTGCCTCAGTTTTCTTATTCAACAAATGAACTGGAGAAGGAAATGGCAAACCACTACTATAGGGTATTAAGAGTTAAATATGACTGATACAACTGAACAACAATAACATTCAATGCGGTTTTGGAAGGGTATGTCTTATTAGAAAAAAAAAGATAAGGAAAGGGGAAATATGTAAGTATCAATGTACATTAACATGTATTTCATTAAGGAAATGCAAGAACCAAAGTATAGAATCATGATGGAGTGCATTTGGATGAAAAAAATCAGTAGGGGAAGAAACAGAAGCAGCCTTGTCATCAGAATTTCCTACCGACCACTTGGACAGAAGAAAACAGATAAGTACAAGAAACAGATCACAAGACCGAGCACAGAAGCATAACATAGTTGTAATGTAGTAAGATTTCAGTCATTCAGACCTCTGACAGGGTTCTCTCTCTGGCCCCTAAAAAAACAGCTAATAATGTCTTGTCTTTCCTAAAAGACAGTTTTATCCCTCAAAAAATGTGGGAACCAATGAGAGGAATATCTCTTCTGGATTTAACTCTCACTAACAAAGAGAGAAACAAGTTGCTGAGTGTGGAAATGATAAGAACTTCAGGAAGAAATGATCACTCTGTCTTAAAATTTTTGAGAGAGGAGAGAAAAGTTGGGCATGGAGTTTGACATACATCCCAAATTTTAAAGAGAGCAGATTTTTAAAGGGTTAAGAGAAAGGATGGGCAAGATTTACAGGGAAAGTTGGCTGAGAAATGACAAATTCTTAAGAATGAAATTCTGAATGCACAAACTGAAACTACTTTGGTGAAAAAGAAAAAGGAAAGAACTGCTTGAAGAGTATAATTTAATTTACATTTTTACAGGATTTTCCAGATGAGGTGAACGCTGCAAATACAGTATACCTAGATTTTAGCAAAGCATTTGATAAAGCATCTCATGCCATTCTTGTAGACAGAATGAGATGTGGGCTAGCTGTCAGTGGAGGTGGGTGACTTGTAACTGGTTTGTGTGATTTGTAACTAGACCCAAAGAGTAATAACTAATAGTCTGATGTCACCTTGAAAAAGATTCCCCTGTGGAGTACCTAGGGCATCTGCGTGTGGTCCTGTTAACCTTTATTAAATCAATTACTTGAATAAATGATAAAAGATAAGTATAATTATCTGACTTGTGACTCAAGAATGGGAAAGATAGTTGACATGTTGGAGACAGTATTAGGATTTTAGAGGATCTTGACTGGCCAGAATCACTTGCTGGACCCAATAAGATGAAACATAGAGATGAGTATATCTTCCTGCATTTGGATTCAAACAGCCAAAGTTATAAAGCCTGACCTGGGGAGGCTATGCTAGCCAAAAAATACAATATTATCTCAAAATGAATAACAAAAGCATATATATTTAGGATAAATGAGGAGCCTAGCACGTGGTGGACACTTAACAAAGGCCTGTTGACAGATTGTTGACCATCACTCCTGTCCTACTTTGCTCTAGGTCAGGTTACAATCTGAGATATTCAGTTTGGGGTACCACCTTTTAGGAAGGACACTGGCAAACTGAAATATATCCAGGAGGACAGTTAGATTATTGAAGGCTGTTTGAATCCTAGATTTAGCTAGAAGGGACCTTAAAATACATTGAGTCCAATTTTTTCATTTTACAGATGAGAAAACTGAAGCCCCAATGGAGGCAGAAACAGAAACAATATTATCATCAGAATATCCTACAGACCAGTTGGACAGAGGGAGGAAATAGGTAAATACAAGAAACAGATCACAAGTCTAAGCACAGAACCATAGTATGGCATAAATGAGTTGCTCAAAAGACATGGCTATTTAGTGTCTAAGACTAAATTTGAACTCAGGTCTTCCAAACTCCAAGGTCCCCAATTAAATAACTGTTACTTCATTGCCTGATTAGACAGTAAACGGATTGGAGATGTGTCAAAGGACTATGTGTTTATGAAAAAAGTAAAATTTAATTTAAGGAAGAAAAGATGTAAGCAAAGGTATTCAGAGGGCTGTCATTTGTTGGAAGGATTAAAAACTTCTGTTGAGACTGAATTAAGAAGTGAATCACTGAGGCAGATTTAGGTTTGCTAGAAAGAAAATCTTTCTAATAATCACTTCATCCAAAAAGTAGAATACTCTGCCTCTAAGAAAGGAGGGTCCTCCTGCATGGTAGATGTTCAAGGAAAGGCTGGATGACTCCTGATTAGGATTTTAAAGAGAAGTCCTTCTCAGGTAGGGTTTAGATTCACTTGCCTTTCAGGTTTCTTCTGTAGGAAAATATAAGTGAGGTAATGGGGTCACCAGGGATATTACAATAAACTAAGTGGTTTGTGGGAACACACTTTAGGATTTATGAGAGACTGGACCAGGGTGAAGAGACCAGAGTTTTACTGGATTTCCACAGGAATGGCAGTTGATCTTAACTGTCACCCAGCTTCCACTAGACCAGAGTATAGTAACAGGCTAACAAGGTAAAAGGGACTTAACAGCTTTAATTATGTTAGACTAAAAGGTGGGAAAGGATTTCTATACTTAAAATCTAAAGGATAAAACCACAGGGCAATGGGAGGACTTATTCTACTCTAACTTAGTGATCTAAACTAACAGGGCCCAAGGAGCTATAAATGGAGTCTCTGGGTTTCTGCCTCAAACCTGAATCCTGCCAGGCTTGAGTACAGCTGGGGCTTTGTGGCTTTAGGATTCTCACTGCAATCCACTGATGATCTCTGGATGCCAGGAGCTAAGGTTGTCTCAGGAACCAAGTAGAGAGGGTTCTGCTTGAAGCACTGTCCGCCAGAACTCAAACTACACCTCTTCTCTTGGCTCTGTAGATCTTGTCCTTCATTAGATGCCACACCACACAGGATCCCAGGGGAAAACATGAAGCAGGGTGTCCTTTGCTCTGAGGTCTCCCAGGCTGGCAACAGTTTTGCCCACCACTAATGGAGTCCACACTCAGGGCACAGACAGACTTCCTCCTCCTTCATTCCAACCTGGAATTCCCAGCTCCAGCTCCTTCCTGCTAGGTACTTCCTAATCAATATATAATCAATACCTAATAACCAGCTAATCTAATCTTACTCATAACATTTCCAATGCTGAAATTCTGTAATTCCACGAAAATTAAAAGCCTTTTGAGCTTCGTAGGCTCTGCTAGAGTGTGTGTCCCACTGAAATAGCAGCAGGATTACCTCCACACCAAGATAAGGCTTTAGAACAGACCTCATATGAACAGTTTGAAGAAAACCTCCATATCTTCTACCACCTTCTTCAAGCCTTTTATTCCTTCAAGGGTTACAAAATAAAGGATAGCTAAGGTATCACAATGAAGAAGAGTGTTGGACTTGGGGTCAGGAAGATATCAATTCAAATCTAGTTTCAAATGCTTAGTAGCTATGTAGCCCTACACACAACTCTTAATCTTTCTCAGCCTTATTTTCCCCATGTATAAAATGATGTTAATAGCATTTACTCTACAGAGTTGTTGAAAGGATGAAATGAGATAACATTTTTAAGTGCTTTGCAAACCTTAAAAGTCTATATTAAGTGCTTTTTTGTTGTTAATTTTATTCAGTCATTTCAATCATGTCTGACTCTTCATGACCCCTTTTGAGGTTTTCTTGGCATAGATACCAGAGCAGTTTGCCATTTTCCTGTCCAGCTCATTTTAAAAACAAGGAAATTGAGGCAAACAGGGTTAAGCAATTTGCCCAGGGTCACACAGCTAGCAAGTGTCTGAAGCCAAATATGAACATCTCTGGGTCTGGCTCTCAATCCACTGAGTCACCATGATATTAAAGTTATCTGTGCCTATTTACATACCTAGATCTTTTTCTTTTCCTGTCTAATAATTACAATATTATCTCTCGGGCACCAACCTAGAAAATTCTGAGTCGATACGTTCCAAATGACTCATAACATAGAACTAGTGATGGAAACTTAATTACTGTAAATGTTATTCTAAACACAAAATGAAAAGTAAACAGTTCTACTCAAGACATAGCACCTAATTTAGTAGGAATGTGAAATAGTTTATTGTGTTGGAGCATGTCTTCCAACCACCAAGTTATTTTATAAATCATATACCATGTCTTGGGTTTTCAGGTGGCAAAGGAGCACAGTCCACATCTGACTTATCAGTCCCAGGAGCTTTTTCTACCATTCCAAGATTGGTGCAGCTACAAAACAAAAAATTAAAAGAGATATGTAAATTAACACTTTGACATTATGTTCTTAAATGAGAAAAGAACAAATACAATGATATTATTAAGTGGCTGAGGCCAGTCAATGTTCCCTAGGAAATATATGAAAATATAGCCATTTATAACTCAATTTTGTACTTTTAGCAAAGGAAATACTATCTCTTCCTGATTCAAGGTGGATCAGTGACAAATCTCAATGTTTATGAAGAGATGGTAAATTGAAAACAGAGAGAGCTTTTACAAAATGGTTAAGTGGAATAGGAAAAAAGCATCACATGGAAATGAGTACTCAGGGAACCCAAGTAATCATGATATAATTAGTATTGCAATGCAATCTCCTGAAAAAAGTATAAAGATCTCAAATAAAAATGAGATTTTTAACTACTTAAAAGACTTATTTACATCTCATATGAATTTATTAAAAACAAATAAATAAAATTTAAATAGTTTCTAAATATATTTGTGTAAAATGCAAATTCATGAAGCATTCATATTTTTTTTCCACAAAATCTTCTCCAAATGTTCACCCTGGATTCCCCAAAGCTCTGCCAGTAAAGCTCAAGCTCAGGCTGGTCCTATCTTGTTGGAAAAGCTTCAAGAACAGTCATGACAGCAGCCTCCAGCTGCTATCTGGGGATTATTCTGGATAAATGCCGAGTGGTTCATCAGTACTCTGCCTCCTAGTGGATGGCCAACCTTGTCTATTGGTTTTTAAACCCTTATTTTTTTTTTCAAACTTCCTATTACTTCTAAGTGGCACATGATAAACTTATGACAAGGAAAGAAGGGAAAATAATACATCAAGAAAAACTGAGAAATAGTTTAAAGGGAAATAGGCAAATTAAGTAAGGTCAAATATAGACATGAGTTCAATAATAAGAAGAAAAGGAGCTGTGAAGATGAAATTCTAAGAAATGTTCCTTATTGACTCATGATGAAAAATGTTATCCATCTACAGAGAAAGAATTGATGAAATCTGAATGCATATTGAAGCATGCTTTTCACTTTCTTTTTTTCAAAGCTTTTTTGGGGGGGAGTTGGGTTTTTCTTTCACAACATGACTAATATGGAAATATGTTTTGTGTGATTGCACACATATAACCTATATCAAATTGCTTACTGTCTCAGGGAACGGGGAGGGAAAGGAGGAGAGGGAACTTAGAACTTCAAATTTTTGAAAAGAGTGTAAAAATCATTTTTACCTGCAACTGAAAAAATAATAAAATGTTATTTAAAAAAAAAGTAATGTTCCTTGTTAGGGGGTGAAGTGATAAAAAGTTCCTGTTTTAAAGTAAAAAGTTGGTTCAGGTAATCCTTTTCCAATTAGTTGAGTGAATTAACCCTTTGTCTTTTCATCATAAGATTACAGCCTGAATATGCTACAACCTGTCAATACTCAGGAAGATCTGAGTTTAAATTCAGCTTCAGACCCTGACTAGCTGTGTGATCCTAGGCAAGTTACCTAATGCATGTCTCAGGCTCTTCAACCATAAAATGGGGATAATAATAGCCCCCTTGGGAAGATCAAATGAAAAAATATTTATACAACACTTAGAACAGTGCTAGGTGTATATAAAAGGCACTTAACAAGACCTTCTTTCTCTCCCTTCCTCCCTCTCTTCCTTCTTTCTTTCCTTCCTTACCTCCTTCCTCCCTTCCTTCCCTCCTTACTTTTCCTTCCTTTCATCCCTCCTTCCTTTCTTCTTTCCTTCTTTCCTCTCTCCCCTCCCTCCCTTCTTCCTTTTCTTCTTTCCCCCTTTCCTTCTTCCTTTCCTTCCTTCTTTCCTTTCATCAAGTTGTTTAATTCAGTAGCACTCTCTTTTAACTCCTTAACTCTTCCCAACTCTTTTCTCTGTGTATTCATTTGCTATGATGTGTAATTTCACTGTGAAGTTCACTTACTTGGTCCAGGATTTACACTTGTTGTAAGAATTAGCATTGGAGAAGTAGCCCATGAGGCATGGCTTACATCCTGGATCCTTGTTTGGCTGTACTGCAGCATAAAAAAAAAAAACAACACAATGAAAACCTTTCGGGTGACACTTCCCAGTGCTCTTCCCCTCCCCTTTCGCCCCTCCCTCCAGCCAGGTGTGTCTAATTGTCTCCACCTGAGGGCTTAGCCCTGCTACCACCTTGGTTCTGGCTCTGGGGAGGAATGGTAAGACAAACTCCACCACTCGTGCTTCAGAACACCTTTGGCTCGATACCAAACTCTCTTCTGATTGCTGTTGCTCCATGCCTGACAGATTTCCATGTACAGTCTTGCTTTCTTTGGTTCAATGATCCTTCTCTGCCCCAGCTTTCTGTGAGGGCCCCTGATCCACCAGCTGCAATCTCCCAAATTGCTATACAGAAGTTGAAAACAATTGCTTAGGAATGGGGGACAGCTGGGTGGTGGCTCAGTGGAGTGAGAGCCAGGCCCAGAGACAGGAGGTCTTGGGTTCAAATGTGACTTTAGATACTTCTTAGTTGTGTGACCCTGGCCAAGTCACTTAACTCCAATTGCCTACTTATCAATTGTATGTAATTCTAGTATCAGTTTTAAGATAGAAAGTATGGGTTTAATAAAAAAGAAAAGAAAAACAATGGATTGAGAATCAGAAGACATGGCTTTGAATCCTGGTTCTGCTATTTATCTATTTTTTTTTGTATTTATCCTATTTTCCTCTGCTATTTAATTCCATATAGTTTATGTGTAATATTGGGTATGGGGCAGCCTGAACCTGGAATCAAGAAGACCTGAGTTCAAATCAGACACTTACTAGCTGTAGGACTCTGGGCAAGTCACTTAACCCTGTTTGCTCGTCTGTGAATTGAAGTGGAAAAGGAAATGGCAAACCACTCCAGGATCTTTGCCTAGTGGGGTCACAAAGAGTCAGCCAGACATTATTGAAACAACTGAACAACAACAAATATTGAGCAAATCACTCAATCTCTTTGGGTCTATTTTCTTGTTTGCAATAGGAGGAGGTTAGATCAAATGATCTCCATGTAAAACTGTACATATGTGTAGTAACTGAAAATAATATCATGTGACATTGATGTCATTTTGATGAACTAATTTTTAAATTCTAAAAGGTATATTATGCATAATTGATATATTGCCTGCCCTATCAGCAGGTTCAGGTGGGAGGGAGGGAGAGAATTTGGAACTTAAAACAAAAAGAATGATTAAAATAAATAATTTTTAAAGGTATGTTAAGGGTTAAAAGGAATCTCAGAGCTCACTTAGCCAAACTCTTTGATTTTTAGATAAGCAAACTGAGTCTCAGAGCAGGGGAAACAATTTGATTAAGGCCACACAACTGTTAGTAACTATATAGTAACTATATAGTAACAGAAGCAAGGTAAGAAGCTAAGCAACCTCCTAATTCTCAATACTCTGCTCATTCCCCAGCCACATATCTACCTTGTGACACTGTCCAAACTAGAGGCTTGTCTTGAATGGTTAGTTCTTATGTTCATGGGTAAAAGATGCCTCTGCCCATGCCAAATATGGAGAAAGAACTACATTTTCAAAACAAGTGATGAAATAAGGATCTCTCTAATTTTGTTCTCTACCAAGCTTTTCATTTTTTTTCCCAAAGAGTTATCAAGAGGGGGCAGCTGGGTAGCTCAGTGGATTGAGAGGCAGGCCTAGACACAGGAGGTCCTGGGTTCAAATCTGGCCTCAGATACTTCTTAGCTGTATGACCCTGGCCAAGTCACCTAACCCCCATTGCCTATGCCTTACCACTCTTCTGCCTTGGAACATAGTAAGGGTTTAAAAAAAGTTATCAAGAAATAAGTTCAAACAACTGACAAAATTTCTACCTTTCCTGAGGCCCACAAAAACAGTCTTTAAAAGGGAGGTTTATTAAAAAAAAAGAAGAACATTTTCCCCCTTAAAACTAAGAGACTAAAGTATGGGAATTAGTCTGATTGCTATGGGATGGAATATCAAGCAAAAATAAGTTAAACAAACTCTTGGGTGTCATATTGGAATCAATCTAGAAAATGAAAATTTGTATCACTACCTTTTCAAAAGCCCTTTTTATGATTTTCCCAGAACTGTGCTATTAGGTTAAGAAACTAAAACTAGGGAATCTAGTATATCTTAGGCTAAAGAAAGAGATAGAGAAAAAAAGAGAAAAAAAAGAAAGAGATAGCTTTAAGAAGCATTATGAAAGGACAAAATAAGAATTCAAAAGAGAAATTATGATTGCTTTAGGCCAGCTGGGGTTTCTTTAGAACTAAACGTACCCCTACTATAAGGAGACTGTTGAACTGGGCACCAAATTTATAGCAGTTTTATTTGTAATAGAAAAATACTGAAAATAATCCATATGACTGGCTAGAGAATGACTGGACACAAATACTATGGTATATATATGTGTGTGTGTGTGCGTATATATATATATATATGTATATATATATATGCAACAAAATATTATTGTACCATGAGAAACACTGGTAAAGAACACAAATAAATCTGAGAAGAGAAAGTAATGAAGAATAATGAGAGCAGAAGCAACAGAACCATAAGCATATGAACAACAATCATTTAAAATAAAAGGGATAATGATGATGATGATGGTAACACAGTAACAAAATATTTGAAAAAAATATACAAGAAGAAAGAGATCAGAAGAGGAAAATCCATAAGACTATTGTCATTATTTTATGAGAGTTAATACACACATTTAAAAACAAATGCTAGGGGGCAGCTGGGTGGCTCAGTGGATTAAGAGCCAAACCTAGAGATGGGAGTTTCTAGGTTCAAATCTAGCCTCAGACACTTCCTAGCTGTGTGACCCTGGGCAAGTCACTTGATCCCCATTGCCTAGCCCTTACCACTCTTCTGCCTTGAAGCAAAAACACAGTATTGACTCCAAGATGGAAGGTAAGGGTTTTAAAAATGCTAAATAACTGGAGTTTACATTTTCTGTAAATCAGTTTTTTATTTGGTTCTATAAATTGGTTGTTTTTGTTGAATGGCAAAGTTAAGAGTAAATGGTTATAATATTTATGCTCCAATTCTCCAAACATGATTAAAGTATAATTCACATAAATCACCCACAAAAACCTTCATATACTACTTCTTCAGTAGTTCAAGAATCTTGAGTATTGTTCTTGGGCACTAACTCCAGCAAAGCAGAGCCCAGTTTCTCTAGCTTTGGTAGATAGTTCTGGAGAATTATTATGGTCAAAAAATTCATCTCATTGGGACCAAACCTGTGCTAAACCTATATGAGTTAGACTGGTCCTCAGATGATGCATGATCCATCACAAAATTCATATCTGAAGCCTTCTCAGTTTGGTAAAATCTGTATCCATGGACATAGTCTGAGATCCCTCAAGAGCACCACTACAGCATGATTAAAAGCAGTGCCAGAGAGGCAGTTAGGTGGCTCAGGGGATAGAGAGCCTGAAGACAGAAGGTCCTGGGTTCAAATATGGCATCAGATATTTCCTGTGACCCTGAGCAAATTATTTAATCCCAAAATTACCTAGTCCTTATCACTCTTCTGCCTTGGAACTAATAATTAGTTTTGATTCTAAGACAGATGGTAAGGGCTTAAAAAATAAAATAAAAAGCAGTGCCAGGATTCTAATCCAGGTCCTTTGACTTCTAATCCATTATTAAATCAGATCTTAGCTCAGGTAACCTTTCAATACCTTAAAGTATTGAGACTTTTTTTTTTTACTTGAATGGTGTCATGACCCTTTATAATCATCAAAGTACCAGATACTAGGCCTCCTGCCATATGGCCTTGACCCCTGTGGCCTCTCATTGATTTGAAAATCAAATCTATGTAGAAGCCAGGGTCTGGGACAGAACTGATCTTGATTATGATGAGAGGGTAAATAAATAAACTGGGCTTCAACTCTCTATAACCACTAAGACTCTGGATGCCAGGGTGCTTGCCATTTGGCTTCCTGCCACCACCCCTTAATCCCAAACTTGGCCAAGGACCAAAGACTCCCACTCTCAACTTTCCATATTTTGCTCATGGCATGATAATCAAATCCAGCTCTGAGTTGAGGCCTGGGCACAGATACCATTGCTAATGGGAAGGGTGTGACAATTGATCTATTGTCCTATAACCCACCTCTACTCTGTAGCCTTGTGATTCAGAGCTGAAAGATGCCTACACAAAAATTTGGTTCTCTTGCTACTATTTCTCATACATTATTCCTCATCTACAGCAGTCCTACCCCACCCCAATCCATGCCATGTCTCCATCTCTCTCCCTAACTATCTCTATAGAAACCCATTCAACTGATATGAAATTATCATTTACCTTATGCTCCTTGCTCTTACAATGGTGGAAACAAGCTCTTCTCACCCCTAGAAGACACTAACTTTGGTTACCCTCTCTATTAAGGGTTGAGATTCTGAAGGTATTTATTGTACCTTCTTTTAGAGCTTCTGATAAAATGGGGCCAGCATCCCCATTGCTCCTGGAGGAAGTCACACAACTGTGCTAATGAGGTCCACTACAAATTTGTCATCTACTCTCAGCTGGGTCCTTTGCATGCCAGTTCTTTTGATTTCTTTGATTTACTATCTCTCAAATTCCCCATGGCATCTGTTCTAAACCTTTTCTTCTCCTTTTGAAATTACTAGCAATAGCCTTTTGACAAAGAATCTTTCTGAGGAAACTGGGGCCGTCCATTGAGAGTTCTATCTTCTTCCTAATTCTAAATTTCCAATATTATTTGACTCCTTTTCTCTCATCTTAGATAGAAATATGGACTTTCTTCTTGCCAGCAACATTCCTTCTACTTGTGCCCTTTATTGCATCTTTCCTGTCTTACCTGGGGAGATTGTCTTTTTGATCATTTTCTTTAATTTATGATCTCTACTTCTCCCCTAGTTATGCCCCTGTTGTCTATAAACATACCTGTATATCCTCTCTCCTTAAAATACCTTCACTTAACTTTATCTCCTTGCTATCTGATATGTATCCTTCCTTTCACTGGGAAATTCCTAGAAAAAGCAATTAATACTTGTTGCTCTATTTCCTTACTTCTTACTTCTTTGCAAATTGGCCTCCTTCACCATCATTAAACTGAAACCACTTACTGCAAGCTCATCAGTTACCTCTTCTTTTTTTAACCCCTACCTTCTATCTCAGAATCAATACTAGGTATCAGGTCCAAGGCAGAATAGTAATGAAGACTAGGCAATGGGGGTTGTGACTTGCCCAGGGTCACACAAGTAGGAAGTGTCCGAGGCCAGATTTGAACCCAGGACCCTCTATTTCCAGGCTTGGCTCTTTATCCACTGAGCCACCTAGATGCCCCTAAGACTGACCTCTTAATTGCTGATTCTACTGGTCTTTTCTCAGGTGCCATCCTTCTTGATCCCTTTGAAGTCTGTGACCTTGTAGACCTCTCTCCTCCTTGGGTTTTGATGCTACTTCTCTCTCCTGCTTCTTCTCCTGGCTGTCTGATTACTCCAATCTCTGCAGGGCCATCATTTGTCTTTTATCCTTTATATGGAGGTATGCTAGGAGTCCCTTCTGGGCCCTGTTCCCTTTTTACTTCCACCTCAATGGGCTCAACTCTGCTGTTAACTCTTGTAATGTAGAGGATGGCAGCATGGAATCCCTGCAAAATACAGGATCAACCTCACCCAGAATTCCAGGGGACCCCCTCCCCCCCGGAGAACTTTAGATGAGGCTGACCCTGTATTTTGCAGGGATTCCATGCTGCCATCCTCTACATTACACTCTCCAATCTACATATCCTGCCCTCAGCTCTTTCCTAAGCTCCATTACTTTATCAAAAAGTGCATATGGTATGTAGACACCTACATGTCCCATAAGTTATCTCAAATTCAATATGTTCAAAATGAAACTCATTATTTTTCTCCCTAAAATGACCCCTTCTCCTAACTCCCCTCTCCCCACTTATAGCACCACCATCTTTCTAGTCATTCAGGATTGGAGATCAACCTCAATTCCCCTCTCCCACACTATTGTTATTATCTCATTAGATCTTCACAACAGCCTTTGGAGGCTGATGCTATTATTATCTTCATTTTACAGTTGAGGAAACTGAGGCAAATAGAGGTGATGAACAACATAGAGCACTTCACAAACCTTAAGGCACTTTTGATCCAGCCATACCATTGCTGGGTTTGTACACCAACGAGATCATAGGGAAAAAAACTTGTACAAAAATATTTATAGCTGTGCTCTCTGTGGTGGCAAAAAATTGGAAAACGAGGGTATTCCCTTCAATTGGGGAATGGCTGAACAAATTGTGGTATATGCTGATGATGGAATACTATTGTGCTCAAAGGAATAATAAACTGGGGGAATTCCATGTGAACTGGAATGACCTCCAGGAATTGATGCAGAGTGAAAGAAGCAGAACCAGGAGAACATTGTACACAGAGACTGATACACTGTGGTAAAATAGAATGTAATGGACTTCTGTACTAGCAGCAATGCAATGACCCAGGACAATTCTGAGGGATTTATGGTAAAGAACGCTACCGACATTCAGAGGAAGAACTACAGGAGTGGAAACACAGAAGAAAAACAACTGCTTGAATACATGGGTTGATGCAGACATGATTTGGGATGTAAACTCTAAACAACCACCCTAGAACAACTATCAATAATATGGAAATAGGTCTTGATTGATGACACATGAAGAAACCAATGGAAATGCACATTGGCTATAGGGGTGTGGGGAACATGAATCATGTAACCATGGGAAAAATTTTTCTAAAAAATAAAACAAAAAACAAAAAACCTTAAGGCACTATGTAAATGCTAGCTGTTATTATTGTGTTGTTAATAATAATGTTGTAAATAGAGTAAGCCTAGATTTTAGCAAAGCATTTGACAAATTCTCTTATGATATCCTTGTGGGTAAGATAGAGAAATGTGATCTATATGACAGTAAAGTTGGATAGATCCAGAAATAATGAGACTGAAAGGTCTGGGTCTTAGTTGATTAATGAATCACTGTTAACGTGCAATATCTAAAGAGCTGTTCATGACTGTTCAAAAGGTTTATCAATGACTTAGATGAAGACATAGGTTACATGCTTCTCAAGTTTGCAGACGACATAAAGCTGGGTGGTATAATTAATATCCAGAGAAAATTTAGATGGAAAAAAAGACTGGATTCAACTTGGAGGGCTGTCCAAGCAGTATATTACAGATGTTTGTCTTTGACCCTATTCTGTTCAAAATTACTTTTTCAGGGTCAGACATAAATGCCATGATAATTGGATTTGTAGATGATACAAAGCTGAAAGGAATAGCTAATCATTTGGGTTTTTTTTACGTATTTTTAAAGTATCTTGAAAGGCTGGAGAGGTGGGCCAAATCTAACAAGATTAAATTAAGTCACATATTGCACTTGAATTTAAGGTGGAATTAAGGGGAGGAAGGCATGTCTAGGAAGCAGTTCATGTGTAGAAAAAAAGACCTGAGAAATTTTTTAACAGTTTGCAGTTCTGTAAGATGGCAGTATGAAATGGTGGTTGAAGACACTAATGCAGTTTTCATCTGTATTAATAGAATTAGTGCTCAAAATTTAGGAGATAATAATTCCACCCTACTATTCTCTAGTCTGGACCATATTTGGAAGTTCAGCTTGGACTAGCATATTCAGAGGAGAGTGATCAAGATGGTAAGAGGACTCAAAACCATGCTATACAAAAGTCAGTCAGAGAACCTAGGAATTGTTTGCCCAAAGAAGAAAAAGCTCAGGGAAAGGAGGAGGGGCAAGATAGCTGTTTTCAGGTATCTGAAGGATTTCCATGCTGAGGAGAGATTGGATCTTTGCCTAGTCTTGGTGGTTAGACCTGGTGCCAATGGGTAGTAGCTTAAAAAGGAAAATTTAGGTGAATAAGAAAAAAAATCTCTTAACAATGGGAATTGTTCAAAAGTAGAATGAGCTGCCCAAGTAGGCAGTGAGTTTCAAGTCAGTCAGAAGTTCTCAAAGAAAGGCAAGATAAATCACTTTTGGAGATGTAAAATATTTTGGATAGAGGGTAAATGAAATGACACCTGATGTCTGTTCAATTCTAAGATTCTATAACTCTGAATCAAGTCTTATCTGCCTATATTGTAGTAGATACCTGTTTCTTATTGCCTATGGTAACTTCTACTGAACTCTTCTAACTCTATTGAATTCTTCTAATTCTATTTGATTATTCTATTGATTTATATGAACTTCTATTGATTTCTGGCCCATGTATATTACCTAATTGGTAAGTATCCTTCTGTTGATCGAAATTCCTAGTCTTATAAAATGCCTAGCACAATGCCTGACACATAGGAGGCACTTAAAATTCCTGTTCCCTCCATCCCTTTTGTCCATCCCCACACCACTCAAATCTTAGCACAATAACACATATTTCTCCTAAAGAGTTACACATCACTTTTTTTTAATCACCCTAGACGACAGCATTATATTGTAGAAAGGGCCCTAGACTTGGAGTCAGTTCTGAGTTCCAAACCTGGTTCTACTATTTGTATGATCTCAGACAAGTCTCTTCACATCATCCTCAGTCTAGCGAGCTTACCAGAGTTGAAAAATCTCTAGACATAGAGTGAGGTGATAGGTTCATACTAATTTTACAGAGAAGGGCAAATCACAACTTCTCAAAACTTCAGTTTCTGTATCTATAAAATGGGGGCAACAATCTTTGTATGACCTACCTCACAGAGTTGTCATTTGCATATTTCAGAGCACTAAGATTTTTAGGACATAATTTTTTACTGTTTCTCAGAAGCAGGACTGCTCAAATGAAAATTTCTAGGATTGTGAGTTAATTAAAAGTTTTTTTTTGCAAGCAACACCTGTTACATGTGAACCCTATGTAATTTTGCTGGAAGAAAAATCACGGGCTAGTATAATTCCGACAGTATTATGTGATGAGGTAACTAGGCAATCATCTGGTGCTAAAATCATAAAAAGAGTTACTAGTTTCATGAATGAAGCATTAAAATAAGAAAATAATTATTGGTACTTTTTTTGGTCTCTATTTCTAATTGGGTCTCAGATGATTTTAGATAGGTTCTCCTGATTTCTCTGCCTACTCTCTCAATTATATATACAATATATAATTTTAGCTTTTCAATGTGCTATTTGCCAAAAAAAAAAACAAAAACAACAACAGAGGGCTATCATAGAATCTTCAAGAAGGAAGAGTCCATAGGGACTGTCATACTCTAATCTATCCCATCCCTGAATAGAAATCCCCTCCATAAAATATATGGTCATCTATGTCTGTTTAAAGAGCTCTACCAAGGGGAACTCATTCAGTCCCAAGGCAGCCTATTCCAGTTTTCCTAGTTCTAACAGGAAGGGAGTTTTTCTGTATACTAAATGTGACCAAAAGGGATCACATGTGTAAAATAGTTTTGCAAACCTGAAATACTAGCTAGAATTATGCCAAATTTCTAAATGTGTCCCTTTACAACTTCCTGCCACTATTTCTCTTTCTGCTCTGTGGGGCCAATAGAACCAGGGTAATCCTTCTTGAAATATTTAAAGAAGGCTTTCCTGGTAGAGCCTCAATTGACATTCACAGTCCTATAAGTGGTTCTCATTTGTCCCATATCACCCACATGAAAAATCAAAAGTAGTGGTTACTCATGTGGGAGTCATTTCAGAATCAGCCATCTGTGTACAGTCAGATCATGAACTACTTAGAGCAAAGATAAACACTGATGCCAAATTAAAATCATAGATCTGGGGCAAAAAGACTTCTCAAAACCATTTATTCCAACTCCTCCAAAGTTACAAAAGAAATTCAGGCCTTGAAAGGTAGATTAATTTGTCTAAGAACACATAGCATTGCCAGCAGGGTTTGAATCCAGGTCCTCTGACTGCTAAGAAGACATATAGAATTACAAAAGTTATCCCTTGATCCATTTAAACAGACTATTAACTAAAAATGGGAATTTGGTAAAGACAATTTTATAATGTACTGATAAATTAAACATTTGAATTTCTACTCTAACTCTAATTTGGGTAAACGGAAACAGCTGAGAATAGCAACTGGTCTGGACCAAGAAATCTGTTATGAATCCAAGTTTTGTTCTTTTTTAAAACCCTTACCTTCTGTCTTAGTATCAATTCTAAGACAGAAGAGTGGCAAGGGCTAGATAATTATTGGTAAGTGGCTTGCTCAGGATTGCACAGTGAGAAAGTATCTCAGGCCAAATTTGAACTTAGGTCCTTACAACTCCAGCCCTGGCACCCTATCCACTGTGCTGCCTAGCTGCCCCTGCAGTGCAATTCTGAAAGCAGCAAAGAATCATTTTTTTTAATATCTGAGAGGGGAAAGGATAACTGTGGAAAAGAAAAAAATCATAAATGGTATGAATATCTCCAAAAGGTGACCGAGAAAACATTATCAGCTACCATGGTGCCAAGAAAAAAATACTTGAAATTGAAATCAAAGGATTTAAGTTCAAATCTTGTCTTTACCACAGGTCGGTCACCTATCTGACCTTTGATAAGAAGCAGGACACCTCTGGGCTTCAGGTGGAATAGATGAAGTCTAAGAACTTTTCTTTTCTTCTCCAAATCTATGATACAATAAATCTGTTTCACATGAGGCTTACTTTCTTACTTCTATAAAGTATTTATAAGAAGAGTCCATGAGTGAAAATATGAGGTTCATTAATACAAGGATAAGCAAGTTTTCTCAGACTATTATCTACAACGGAATGCATCGCCACAATAAGATGACTGAAAAATGTCAAGAATACAAGCTCCCACTTTTGTCTGTAAATTAAAAAAAAAAAAGATTTGGTAACTGAATCAAAATGCCTTTTAAAGCAATGACTCTTAACCTGAAGGCCATAGAAGCCTGAGGGTCCATGGACAGACCAAGAGTTTGGATGGGAAAAAATTATATCTTTATTTTCACTAATGTCTAAATGAAATGGATAATTTTCTTCAATTATTTAAAAATGTTATTCTAAGAAGGGGCCTATAGGCTGCTGAAGAATTCCATGAAATAAAAAACATTTAAAATCTCTGTTTTAAAGATTCCCCTCCAACAGTGGGTCTCTGGTATAATTTACTATCACGTGAAATTCCTTCATAGTTGAAACTAGAGAGAAAATTTTGTTCCACAGTGCTCTGATCTCAACACCAAACAACACAAATCTGGAAACATACTCATCAAACATATTTTCTATTGTCAAGTAGAATAGTCTGCAAAGAAAAGATGTTTCCTGGAGATGGTGGGGTTCTCCACATGGTTCTGTTTTGGGATGGTATTAATGAATAATTGCATTAAGACCCAGAATGCAACAGGACTTCCTCAACAAATGAGTACCCAAAAGAAATTAGCCTAGCAACACATACCAAAAAAAAAAAGTAAATTAAGAATGTATATTATCTGGATCATGATATGTGATTGGAAATTCAATTAAGTTATTTCATCAAGAATATACATTCTTAATTTGCAGAGCCTACTCAAGATATATATATATCTTGAGTAGGCACTGCAAAGAGCCATAAACTGTACCAGGTATGTACTAGAGTTAGCTCAAACCAACACATGAGACTCAGTTGTTAACTTGTTCAATTTTCATTGTGAGCATTTAGACTTGGGGGATCAAGAAACCTATAAATCAAGGATTTATTGTTGTTTTGCTGATTATTTAGACCAGTGATTCCCAAAGTGGGAGCTCTCGCCCCCTGGTGGGTGCTTCAACAATCCAGGATGGCAGTGATGGCCACACTTTTTTGTATTACATTCTATTCTGAGTTCAATAAATAGTTTCATAATTTCCAGGGGGCACTAAGTAATATTTTTTTCTGGAAAGGGGGCAGTAGGCCAAAAAAGTTTGGGAACCACTGATTTAGACTTTTTTTTTAAACCCTTGTACTTTTCGGTGTATTGTCTCATAGGTGGAAGAGTGGGCAATGGGGGTCAAGTGACTTGCCCAGGGTCACACAGCTGGGAAGTGTCTGAGGCCGGGTTTGAACCTAGGACCTCCTGTCTCTAGGCCTGACTCTCACTCCACTGAGCTACCCAGCTGCCCCTGATTTAGACTTTTAAAAGTGTTAATGATGCTTTCCTAGGAGATGCTCATTAAACATCTACCAGCATACCCTTCAAATGTACCCAGACAGAATAGGAAATTGGCGGTCTGGTTTCAATTGTGTCCAATTCTTCTAGAATCCCTTTGGAGTTTTCTGTCAAAGATACTGGAATGATTTGTCATTTCCTCCTCTATTTTTACAGATGAAGAAACCAAGGCAAACAGGGTTAAATGACTTACCCAGGATCACACTGCTAGTAAGTGTCTGAGGCCAGATTTTAATTTGAGTCTCCCTGATTCTAAGCCCAGGGTCCTATCTATCAAGCCTTCTAGCTGTCCATGAATAGGAAATAGGAGAGGAAAAAGAAGGTTGAATGGCAGTTGAGAAAAAGCAGGCTGCTCCCCTAACAGGAAAAAATAAAAAATAAAACACCTCATCTCTTTCATACTAATAGATTCCCAATGATGCTATGTGGCTACAAGTCATTGAGTATCAAAATATTAGAAAAAATTACAACTGTAGATGGCCCAGGGGCAAAGGAGAAATGCAAAGTGGTTATAAATGTGCCAAGAAAGAACTAGCATGAAAGATACCTGCAGGGAAGAAAAATGGCAGAAATACCAATGGTCCATAAGCTTTGAGACTAGAGATCCCACTGCCAGGCACACAGCTTAATAAGCCAAAGACAAAAAACGTTCCCATATGCTCTGCAATACATATAGCAGCACATTTTGTGGGAGTGAAGATTTGGAAATAAAGCAAAGGAGGGTTCCAATCAATTGGGGAATGGTTAAATAAATGGTGGCACATGAATGCAAAGAAAGATCACTTATTACTGTGCCATAAGAAATGATGGTAATATAGAATCTCACAGCGATGCTATGTAGAATTGAGAAGCATGGGAAGGTACCTTTGCTTCTACAATCATAAATTTAGAGCTGTGAGGGACCTCAAAGACCAAACTCCTTAGTACAGATGGGGAAACTGAGACCCACTGGCTCTTATCCAGGTTGCAAGCATATGAACTAACACAAAGTAAACAGAAAAACAATAAACACAACAACTCTAATGATTTAAATTGAAAGAAGAAAACAATTGAACAATGTGTAATTATTGTGACCAAGTGAAGCCCTAGGAAAGAGATAGGAAAATGTACCTCCCTTTATTCTTTGCAGAAGTGGGAGATTATGGATCAATTAATAAACTCTAGGTGGCATAATCCCTACCTACAAGGAATTTACAATCCAACAGAGGAGACAATATGTATATAACATAGGCATATACGACATAAAAATAGCTCAGGATAACTTTGGACGGAAGGCAGTAACACCCTGGGGGATTCAGGAAAGGTGTTATATAGAAGATGGTCCTTGAGGTAAGCCACTGAAAGAAAATTAGGAATTCTAAGGAGGAGAGAGAACATGCTAGGTATGAGAATACTGACAGGGATCTTGTGGGGTTCAAAGAGATAATGGATATAAAGCAATTTGTAAACCTTAAAGTGATAAGCAATGCCACCACCATCAACATCATCACCACCACCATCATCATCATCATCTTCATCATCATCACTAGCATCCAATCACCTGGCCTCCAGTCTGGGAATGATTTCATTGCCTGAGCCCTTCTACTGAACTCTGCTATGCTCAAGCAGTGTTTCTAGGATAATACAAGACTGTGCTAGTAAATGTTTAATAACAAGGCTGGGATGAGGGTAAATGGTGGAATATGTACATACTCTTTTTTAAGTTTTATCTGCATTATTAACATTTTCTTAAGTCTAGATAATAAAAAAAAACAATAAATCAAGTCCTAATTTGTAGCCCAATTTCTGGCATGCAAAGACCCTGAAGAAAATTTAACGATTAGCTCTTGAAAGTTGATAGAGCTGGAACCAGCACATCCATGGGGATTGGCAATGCAAAAGCATAAATATGGAAAATAAAGTGCCATGTATGAGGCAAAGTAAGAAGGCCAATTTGACTGGCTCACAGTATTTGTAGGGAAATAGTGAGTAATGAGTCTGGAAAGGGAGAATAAGGCCAGATTGTGAAGCCTAAATACTAGAGGAATTTAAATTTGACTCTAGAGATAATAGGGATTCATTGAAGTTTATTGGATAGGGAAGTAACATAGTTAGACTTGGAGTTTAGAAAAAACAAATATAGAACATCGGATACAATGTTAGATTCAGTTAATGTGTTGGTTAATTTTGCTAAAATCCTTTTTTCTTTTCTATTCTAAAGGATATTTGATGTATAAATAAGGATAGAGGTTCTACTCAAAAATAAAGATGATACAAAAAATAAAGATATCAACAAAAAGAATTTTAACAAAAAACATCTCAAAGATATGTATGGCTGGAATAGGTGATGGGCCTTTCATGTAGTAACAGTAAAAGCTAGCAGAACAGTATTGGCAGTACTGATACCTACAATGTAATAATAACAATTATTATTACCAGGCACCATTCTAAAGCTCTTTACAATTATTATCTTATTTGATCCTTACAACAACTGAATGAGCTAGGGGCTATTATTGTCCTCATTTTACAGATAAAGAAACTGAGGCTGAGAGCTTGAATGACTTGCCCAGGGTTATCTCTCTAACAAATGACTGAGGCAGGATTAGAATTCAGGTTTTCCTAATTCCAAGTCCAGAACTGTCTCTCCTCCCAAACCTAGATGTCTCTAAAAAAGCCTCAGAAGACCTAGAGTGCTTAGGGTCATCCTCCCGGGGAGGACATAGCAATTGCAAAGGACAAGCAGGTGTGAAAGACTTGTTCTCTGCACGTTGGAGAGAATACTGCCATGGTGAGATCACAGGTCACAAGTCCAGAAGACCTTACTGGGATATTTTCAGGTAACGTAGTTAAGTAATGAGGACCAGAGCTAGTATTAGAACCCATGTTCCTTTATACCCTTTAGTACCTAGCCAGTGCCTTCAACCTCAAAAGTACATAACTGAAGTTTGCTAAATTTAACTGAATTAATGTAGAACCAGATTTAGAGAAGTAAGGGGAAACATCCAGGGAGTTTTGAGAAAAGACCTTTTCCACAGCTTAACTAGCATGTCTGTTTGTGAGCCCCTTGTTACATTTTGCAGGCCAGATCTGTGCTTCATTCCTTCTATAGAGCTAGAGGTGCTGCGGGGAAGATTCCTACAGCTGTGGAGCAAAGGGGCATCATCATGGACTTTTGTTTATTCAATTCAACAAATCAGCAAGTATTTATTCAATATCGACCTGTGCTTGGTAAATGTGCTGCCGAAGCAAGCATGCAACTTGTAAGGATTAAAAATGATAAAGGCTGATATTATGAGGAAAAATAATATTTTAATTTCCATGGCCATGTTGGTAAAAATAAATACGACCACGCCTGACTATTTTTTAAAATGCCGCCCGTCCGCATCTCCTCCCATCTTCCTTCAGTAGCCAAAGAGATCGTCTCAAGGCCGACCTCCAAATTTAAGCTGTGCTGTACGTAGGGGACGTCACCACGCCCCAAAACAGAAACCCATTGGATCACGGAAAATGTAGTTTCAAAGTCCCCCACATGTCCACAGGAAGTTTGTAAAATATTTTTAAATGGGACCCCCTGAATTCCAAATACACAAACTTTGTGCTCGGGACCCAAAGTATAAAGACAAAAACCAGTGTCTGCCCTCAAGGAGTTTACAACCTAGTAGAGTAAGTCTGCTTTTATGCAGCCTGCAAACTATGAATAATGATTTTTTACATTTTCAAATACAATAAAACAATTTAAAGTGTAAAAATCATTCCTAGCTAGAAGCTGTACAAAAGCAGGTGGCAGCAAGATTTGGCCCATGAGCCATAGTTTGCCAGTCCTCGTTCTAAAGGAAAACAACATATGCACAGATGAGTAAATGCTAAATGCATACCCATTTGTATTTAGAGAGGAGAACACCAGGAAGTGGGAGGATCGAGAGGAGAGACTTGAACTGAGCCTTGATAAAAGCTTCCCAGACCATCTGCTTAACTGGATCTTGTCTCACTTAACTAGATTTGGAGAGTGGGAGATATTCTCTGAGGTCTGTCCATTGCTCAAATCTATTCCATCACTACCCTAGGGGACACACTGGGTGGTCTCCAACTCCCACTGGTCACCTCTAGGTATCATTACCACCATGACTCAAGGGTACCCCTGTTTCCTGTTACAGATCTCTAGGTTTCTTTAAGATGTAATAACAAGAATAGACAATTCCATAAAATAAAATGATCTTACAAGGATTTTCAGCTTCAAAGCCTGGGTCACATTTTCCATTACGTTGACAGCTCTCAGAGTCGCCATTCCAGTGGTACCCAGGGATACAGGCACATTGCCGTGGGAAGGTTTGATTGCCAGGGTGAACTACTGTCAGACCTTTTCCTGAGAGGGAGAAAAAGAATTAAAGACCAGATCTCACTCAAACCTTTGCAGAGGGGACAGGGGGATTCTTGCTACATCTTTACTGTTACTGCAAATCCCAAACTCAAAACCACTGAAACAAAGCAGGATGCCCTAACCCCTACTAGAAGATGGTATGCATGAAGAGTTCAAGATATTTGTATTTAAAATATTCAAATTCTCTTGATCTTGTCACACTTTTGATGTTTGAGTAGAGAAGCTTCCAGAAATGTTTTCCCCAACTTTCAAAGCTTAAGTTTTTTTAATTTTAGTATATGCACTGCCGAAGCAAGCACTTAGGTTTTTTTAAACAATACTACTGGGTGCAGCTGAGTAGCTCAGTGGATTGAGAGTCAGGCCTAGAGACGAGAGGTTCTAGGTTCAAATCTGGCCTCAGACACCTCCCAGCTGTGTGACCCTGGGCAAGTCACTTGACCCCCATTGCCTACCGTTACCACTCTTCCACCAAGGAGCCAATACTTATACAATATTGACTCCAAGATGGAAGGTAAGGGTTTAAAAAAATAAAGGAAGAAATAAACAATATTACTGCTACTACCACCACTACTATCACTATTACTACCACTACCACCATCTTTCCTACTCTTACTACTTAGTCTACTACCTCTTTTTATTTACTTTATTTATATGACTCTTATTTATATGACACTTTAAGATTTCCAAAGTGCTTTCCTTACACCTGAAAAATAAGAAAGGGTAAACATTTTAGTTCAATTTTACAGATGAAGAAACTAAGCCCAGAGATATTAAGTGACTAGCCCAGGGACACACAGATAGTAAGTAGCAGAACTGGAATTCAAACTTAGTTTTCTTCCGTCCATGAATATTGGAACACCAGTACCCTTCCCACTATACTACATCACAATATAATTCACTGCAACAAACATTTATTAAGTACTTACTATGAACAGAGTATATCATGTTAGGCAAATGAAGAGGTAATAAATTTATATAATGTGATCTTTGCACATCATGGAACTTACAGTCCAAAAGAAGGATATGACACATATATAATAACTAGAACAGAGAACAGAACATAGTAAGCACATAAAGAATGAATGAAAAGTGCTGTGTGAGTTCCAAGTGGGAAAAAGCCTTTACTAATAGGGAAAGTTTTATAGAAGTAGTGACATTTGAATTGTACTTTTGAGGGATGGATTCAACAGGTGAAGGGATCACAAGGGAAGGCATTTGAGTAATAGAGAATTCTGAGTTGGGGGTTATGGGAGGGTGCAGTGAGGAGTCTAGTTTGGCTTGGAAAAAGAGGAAAAAGAAGGGAACAAATGAAATAAGAGTAGAGAACAGGGTAGGGCAACAGACAATGCCAGGCAAAGTAGCTTGAACTTGACCTGGTAGGAAGAAAGAATTTTGAGCAAAAGAGTGACATAATATACATTAGGAAGATGATTGATCTGGTACAAAGCATAGATGCTGGCAGTGAGAACAGAGAGAAGGGAGCAAATGTAAGAGATATATTGGCAGTAAAACCTGAGAGTTAAGGGAGAAGAGAGGGCTCAAGATAACACCAAGGTTTTGAACAAAGGAGACTGGGTATGAATAGTAGTGCCCCTCACAGAAATAGTGAAGAAGGTTAGAGGAGCTAGAATTTAGGGCAAGGCAATATGCTTGGTTTGTGCCAAATCTATTTGAATTACTTTTGGGACATCCAAGTAGACAACTTATTGTGGCAATTTGGAGGGATGGACTCTAATTATGGGATACAAGTCAAATTTGGCTATCAGTTTTGATGTATAAAGGAGAAGAGGTGATAAAAGTTTCTCTCAGACTTCTCAGTGAAGTGGGAGGCTAAGTGGAGGCTGCTGGAAGAATTGGGGCTGAGAATGGCATTTGGGTATTTGAGAAGACAATCACTATGAGAAATAAAATAAGGAGTCAGTCAGGGTAGCTGAGAAGGATTGGCAAGATGTAGCAAAGGCCTTGCTAAGCACTTGTTCAAACTAGTTAAAGAATATGGTGTTACACTTACATTTTGATTAATGGGCAGATCCTGGCTGACCAGTTTTGCCTAAATTTTAGAATAAACCCCTAGAAGAGGGATTGTTTTATTTTTGCACTTGTATCATTATTCTCACTCTCTTGCATGTAGTAATCACTTAATATATGTATCTTGTATTGAAAATAACAAATATATTTAATATTCAAATAAGATGGAAAAAATACATCAGACCTTTGGTATCTTACAACTGCCTCAGGCACTAATCTACACTAGCTGTGTAGATATAAAATGTGGCAGCATTAGAGGAAAAGATTGGGGAGATCATCTGGATTAGACAGATGAGGAAATAGGCTCAAGTGATTTGTCCCAAAGATTAAATATTATGTTAAGGGACTCTCCCAAGGGTGGTAAGAAAGAGAGCTAAGACAGGATCCCAATCCTCTGACTCCTAAGTCATCCATGTGGAGTTAAAGCTTTACTGACACTATGACATATGCCTGAGTTACAGTTTTTGCATAAATTCTTGATATCTACTTTCCATTGGATTTGTTTCATCAAATCATAGTGTAAAATGCTTTTTAAAAATCTGTTAAATTTTCATTTTTGATTTTATGTTCTGAATAAATAGAAGTTCACAGTAGCAAGCTTCATGGGGGTGGGGCTTTGGTATTTATATAAAGGACATAAGACAATTCAGTGATTCAACTTAATAAATATTGATTAAGCACTTACCACGTACAAGGCCACAGGGAGAGAAAAGCCAAAAATGAAATAACTCCCACTTTGGCCAAGTTTAGCTTTGGAGACAAATGACCACAAACAAAATTGATCCTTGAGAGAAGGCTGAAGGCAGTGTGGGACAGTGGGAAAAACAACAGATTTGGAATCTGAGGACTTGACTTCAAATCTTTACCCCAATTCTATCTATTTGCTCATGAGCAAAGCACTTACTTTCTCCTGGACAGTTTGCTTGTCTGTAAGATGATCAGAGTCAGCTAAGTGATGCCACAGTGCCCAGAACTCTGGACCTGGAGTCAGAAAGACCTTAGCTCAAATCTGTCCTCAGACACTTACTAGCAGTGTGACCTTGGGTAAGTCATTTAGCCTCTATTTCTCTCATTTTTTTCATCTGTAAAATAGGGATATAGCACCTTTCTCACAGTTGTGGGACCAAATGAGCCCATAGTAGAAGCTACGTAAATGCTTAATTCCCTTCCCATCTCTTCTAAGGTCTACTCCATCTCTGCCTGGGAGCTTGTTAAAGGAAGGCTTCACCTGCCCAGAAGGACCTGCCTGCCTTACATTCCCCACTGACAGCCAAATAACTCTTGTGCCTCAAGTTCCTAAAGTGTTCCTTATAGCTGCAAAGAGAAGCCTGCCCCACAATATCACACTCTTAAAGTTACATTTGCTGTGGCTGGGGAAACCCTGTTTCTATTCATGGCCCTAGGTCAGACTAGATCTGTGGGGAAATTCCCATTTTTTCTCTGTTCCCACATTATAGAATCTAGTTCAGCCCTGCTGCTCCCTACTGACATGAAAACAAATTCATGACATATGTTGTGAGGGGCCTGACTTCTTCCCCAGATGGGACACTGATAAAACACTCACAGAGTTTTGGGGTGGAACATTTTTCAATCACACTCCTAGACAAGAAGAAAGCCAGCCTCTTCTGAAGTATACTGATATTCTAAAAAAGCCTAGTGTGGGCTTCAGCTTCAATAGCTTTAAACCATACTAAGACTTTGGGGACAACCTATATATATATTTTTTCAATGATAACTTTCTTCTCTCTAGCTGAAGTATTAAAGCTGGCTTTCCCAGTTTTCACCAGCTTTTTAGAATAAGGGAAAAAAGGAGAGTGAGATGGAGAGAGAAAAGAAAGGAAGAAATGAGAAAGGGAAGGAAGAAGGGAAGGAGAAAAGAAGAGGGGAAGGAAGAAAGAAAGTAAGGAAGGAAGGAAAAAAAGAAAAAAGAGGAAGAAAGGGGAAAAGGGAGGAAGCAGGGAAGGAAGCATAGGGGAAAGAAAGATACTCGGAGTCAGAGAAATGAAGTCTTGTTGTTTGTGGAACATCTAAGAGGCCAATATTATTGGATGCAAGAGTATGTGTTGGGGAGTAAGGTTGTAAAAAGACTGGAAAGTTGGAGGGGGCTAGGTTACAAAGACCTTTGAATACCTAACACAAATTTTTAATTTGTTCCTGAAAGCAATAGAAAGCTACTGGAGTTTATTGGCATATTGATTTTAAGATGTCTCCTGGAAGGGGCAGCTAGGTGGCTTAGTGGGTTGAGAGCCAGACCTAGAGACGAGAGGTGCTAGGTTCAAATCTGTCCTCAGACACTTCCTAGCTGGGTGACCTTTGGCAAATCATTTAACCTCCATTGCCCATGCCTTACCACTCTGCCTTGGAACTAATACACAATATTAATTCTAAGACAGAAAGTTAAGGGTTTTAAAAAAAAGACATCTATTGGACATGCAGTTTGAGATGAAAGGGAGTTGAAGAGGTAAGATTGAAGGTAAGCAGAGAGATTGCACAGGAAAGGTAGATTTGAGAATCATTAGCATAGAAATGGAAATTAAATTCATGGGAGCTGATGATCAAAAATGAAATAGTATAAAGGGAGAAGAGAAGAGGACCCAGGGCAAGACACTAAAGAACAGCTGTGGTTGAAGGGTGTAATCTGGAGGATCCAGCAGAGACAAAATAGGAATGCTTAGATAGATGAGAAGAAAACCAGGAGAGAATGATGTCCTGAAACCAAGAGAGAGGAAAATAACAAGAAGAGACAGATCAACAGTGTCAGAGGCTGCAGAAAACCCAAGGAGAATGAGGACTGAAAAAAAAAAGCCATTGGATTTGGTAACTAAGAAGTCATTAGTAACTTTGAAGAGGGAAATGTTAGTAGAGTGACAAGATCAGACCCAAACCATGAGGGGTTAAGAAGAGAGTTGGAGGAGAGAAAATGGAAGCACCTATTGTGGATGACCTTTTTGAGTTTATCTACAAAGAACTGAAGAGAAAAAGGATGCTAGCGAGTGTGGAAGGATCAAGAGAAGGTGGAGACATGGGCATGTTTGTAGGCTGTAAGAAATGAGATGAGAGAGAGGGGAAGAATGAAAATAAGTGAAAGAGAGGAAATGACAGAAGGGGCTCTCTTGGAGGAGACAGGACAGAATGGGATCACTTGAGCAGGCAGAGGGTTTAGCCTAGCACATCATTGTGTGAGAGTAGTGAAAGAAGATAGTGGCAAAAGGCTTCTGAGGGATAGGAGATGAGGAAGAGGAGAGAAGAGGGAGTTCACAGCAAATGGTCTCAATAATTTTTTATAAAACATGAGGCAAAATTCTCAGTTTAGTGGGTGGGGGATGGGGAAGCCATGGAAAGATTTGAGGAGGGATAAAAAGGTTTGGAAGAGCCTCTGGAGAGTGGGAAGGTGAATTGATAAAGGAAGTATAATAAAATTGCCTAGCAGCAGTGAGAACCCAGGTGAGATTATGTAACATAAATTTCTAGTGGACACAGCCACTTAACTTCTGCAGCTCCAATTCCCTCATCTGCATAATGAGGAAGGTGGATTACAAGACCTGTAAGATCCTCTCCAACTTAAAAAAATTCATGATCTTTGATTTGATCCAGCTTATAATTGAACAAGAATGATCTCTTCAACACACTGGATACATCTAGCCATTACCTGAAGACCTTCAGAGAAACCTATCTCTGATTTTAAGGAAGGGATTTTTTTCTTATATCAAATGCTTAAATTTGCTCACTTGACACTTTTACCCATTGCTTTTAGTTCTTTCCTGAAGGGCTAAGTGGAATAATTCATATTTTTCCATAGTAGGGTCATCAAATACTTAGAAAACTATTGTGTCTATCCTGTCTTCTCTTCTCCAGGTTAAATATCCTATTTTCTTCAAAGAATCCTCACAAGGTTAACCCAGCTTCACCTTGCTGGCCCCTTACTGGACACTCTCCAGCTAATCAATATCTTTTCTAGAATGTGGATCCAGAACCAAAGACTGATTCCAGTTATAGTCTTACCAAGAAAGAGGGCAGAGGTCTGAGGGCATTTTCATTTACCTATTTATTCCCAGATATTCTATTTCTATTAATATGGTCTAAAATTTGCCCAAATGTTTTTGTGTCATGTCACACTGTTGACTTCTTGGCTCTTGAAGATCTTGCAGCATGATATCAGTGTCACTCCTCAAATCAGGGCTACCTCATTATACTCTTCAATTCCTGTCTGTCAACACTGTCCCATTCAGTTTTCTCCCCAAATATAATCACAGTTTTATTTGATTCAGTTCATACCTATACTTCCAAGCTTCTCCTCTTCAGTGTCCCACCAATACTTTAAACTTGGCTTGCTGAAAAGTGAGTTTATGTTCCTTCCTAAATTCGCCTCTCAGGAGCAGTTAGGTGGAGCAGTGTATAAAGTGCTGGAGTCAGGAAAATCTGAGTTCAAATCTGACCTCAGACACTTATTAGCTATGTGACTCTGGCAAGTCTTTTAACCTTTGTTTCCCTCAGTTTCCTCATCTGTAAAATGGGGATCAAAATAGCATCTGCTTCTCATGGATACTGTAACTATCAAATGATATCAAATATTTTTAAAGATGCCACTCTGGAAAATAGTAAGTACTTAATAAATGTTTATCTTCTTCATTCCTTATCCTCCTGACTCTATTATCTTGATCTGTTATATTATCATACTCAATATATTGGTATTATCTTTGACTTTCATCAAACACTGTTAATTCCACACCTTCCCATCTGTGGAAATAGAAAAGTATTATACGTGCTACCATCCTAGTTTATGCCCTGATTTAGATCTGCCTGATTTTTAGCAATATCATAGTAATAAATCTTCCCATCTCTTATTTCCAATCAATCCTCCTAACATTGTCAAAATATTTTCCTTCGTTTATAGATCTGGTTATGTTATCTCTCTGCTCCAAATCTTTAGTGGCTCCATTTCCTACTAAATACAGTTCAAGCTCTTTTCCCTGATATTCAAGGCCCTCTACAATCTGGCAGCACCCTACTTTCTAGCCTGTTCTCATATTCTCTTCCCAAACTGGACTATTCTCTGCCCTCAATTATGCCCTCTTATTTGCCACTTTTTTGCCTTTGCTCACTCTGTACCCAATATTTTGAATGCCCTCCCTCCTACCAACCTTTACCTATCTTTTAAAGCCCAAGGCAAATGCTATATTCTCTGTGAACCTTTCCCTGAACCTCTCTGTCCAATTTCTCTGATCTTCTTGAAGAACTTTGCACAGATTTTTTTCAGCTTTTCTTTAATGCACATTTCATGTGTAATTGTGTATCTGTACTTATGTCATAATACCCTACTAGACTAGTAAATTCCATGGGAACAGGAACTGTGTATATATAAACTTTATATTTCCCTCAAGTTATGACATAGCCATGTGTATTTAGTAGGTGCTATTATTTTATTCATTCAGCAAGCAAACATTTGTTAAATGCCTAAATGCTTTGATAGGTGCTTAGGATACAAAGACAAAATGAAACATTCCCTGTCTCTTAGGAATTTGTTGAAATGAACTAGTGGTGAATTGTCTTGATATTTGTAAGCTTGAAAACTATAAAGCACTATATAAATGTTAGCTATGATTGTGATTTATTTAAATTAATTTTGGTGATGAACTGACTGAATCTTTATTTTCCAGAAGACAGCAGTGAGTCAGAGTCATTACTAGACAGTGAGGAATAAAAAAAAATTATTTGTCAGATGCTTTCACATGAGGTGGAGTTTCCATGTTCATATTTTCTCAGTCAAAACCTATAAGCTCTCTCTAATCCTTAAGAGAGGTGCTTTTTGTAACATTAAAAAAAAAGTCCTTCTATGCCTTTCCTATGCAAGGTTTTTAGCATAAATAAGTGGTGTACTTTGTCAAAGGCTTTTTCTGCATCTCTTGAGGTAATAATACGTTCTGGGATATTTGGATTTTTAATAGTCTCTAACCTTTTAAAAGAACCTGAGAGATAGGTGAAGACATAGCCCTGCTTTTAGAATCAATGTGTCAGTATAATCTAAGCACTTTCCAAGGCTAAATTTTCCCAACACAAGAAGCAAATACAATATAAGTTTTTGCTTATGTCTCCAAATGAGATCTCTGGTCAACCACAGTCACAATTCATTAATGCTTAAAAATAGCAACACATATATAACATTTGAAAGGTTATTCTGATAGATTCTAGGAATAAAGTATGTCCCCAAAAGATCATTCTGGGGGCAAAAGCTGAATGTCGAGTGGATTGCTCTACTTTGGAGGATGTGCAAATTGACTCACCACCATCACAAACTTTATGCAGCAAACACTTATCTTCTTCATTCCAGGTATGTAAGTATTCATCTGGGCCACAAGGTAAACATATGCTTTCAGAGTTGGCAGTGCATTTCGCTGACATATACTTTCCTTAAAAAGAAAAAAAAAAAGATCTAAAACCCAAGATTATCAACAAAGCGCCAAGGAAAGTTCTTCATGCCCGATAAAGACTACTGAGCTGGAGCAACAGAAGAGGAGAGCTAAGACATATGAGACAAGAGACTGTAACTACTGGCTATATCACCCTGACTGTGTAATGGGTGAAGCTGCATTCATGTGCCACTGAATAGGTGATTCTTATCTTAGCCCAGCTGCCTGGTTCTAATCTCAGTCATTCTCAAATTCTTTGAGGTTAAGGAGAAAGTCTTTTGCACTTGCACCTGGTGGTAATAACATCTCCTACACAGAAAATTTTGGTAAAGTTTTAGATATCCATCAAAGAGAGTATTATTAGTGAAATACCTAAAAGATAATGTTACAAAGTGGGACCACCGTTAACACTCAAATCTCAGGGACAAAATTATTTCTAATTCTGCTCCAGTGCATTTGAAGTGGACCATCACTTCAGGCTCCCATAGTAGCCATTTAAAAAATCTTATTGACAATACCAAGTTTTACTCATTTTTATTTAATCTTTTTTGGTGGGGAGGGAGGTCCAGATCTGTTATTTGTGTTATTTGCCAATGTGAAAACTCCTTCCTTCAATGCAGATCACACACTCTTGTTTAAAACATCTAGGCTTCCAGAGTTGTCTTAGACATGAAGATCATGAAAGAAATGCTGGCATGCGTCAGAAGGACTTGAACTCAAGTCTTAATGAGTTCTTTCCAGTATTTTTTTCAGCCCACTATAACAGGCTGTGTCTCATTTCATCTTTAGAAGATAAAATACACTTTACAATGGTTGATTACGGAACATTTGAACAATGCAAATGAGTGTTAGGGAGGAGAGGAACAGACAGAGATCTAGGAACTCCTACAGGGTATGAAAATTCATAGTCATTTTTCTAACAACATGACTTTGAAAAGCAGTAACCTGATACAGCTTCTGGCTCTCAGCAGCGATATGGAAAGAAGGCAGAGAGTGTACAGAGGCATTCCAGGTGGTTGACAATTCCAGTGTGAATATTTCCAAGGAGGAAAATATCAAGGTGATAGCAGTATTTAGCAGCAGTTCTATTCCCATCTGTTATTATTTTATAGTTTGAGCATTTGAACTGTGAAGTTCTTAGGAGAAAAAGAAGGAGCTTTATAAACCTGCTTGCCTCCTTGGGGGAATTTCTTTGCTAATAACTGGGTTCCAACAAAGATTAACTATAGGAATTTTTTAAATTGCTTTTGCTTTTCTCCAGGTGGCTGGGGAGCTATAAATTAAAAAAAATTTTTTTTGCTTTTCTGTGGTTTATTAAAGAGGGTAATTACAGATTTTGTAACTTCATAGTAGTATTTTTTACCCAAGACAATGGAGATTTTAGAATAGCACAGAAAGAATATAGTGATTCTTAGATAAAAAGCAGTTATTTGTGGGGAAAATGAAAGGACAAATGAATAATATACCTGGATCACATTTGGTGCAGCACCTTCCAAGGTGCTCGTAGTGCTTCTCACTGTTGCACCGAGAAGGGATTTGGAGAGTTAACTAAAAAGAGAATTGGGAATTAATATTAGATAAAAGATTATGCAGCAGCTAGTTTCAGATTGAAAACTAAAAATTTAACCTTTGGTTAAATATGAATGACTCAATAACTCATGAAATACATGAAATAACTCAAATTCTACTTCCTATTCTGAGTGACATAATTTTTAAAAACTTGTTTAAATAATATTTTTTTTACTTTTGAGTTCCAGATTTTCTTGACCCTCCTTCCATTAACTCCCTTCCTTTACTCCTCCATTTGAGACAATCTGATAACAATGCATAATCATGTAAAACATTTTTCCGCATTAGTCATTTTGTGGAAGAGATCTCAAATGAAAAAAAGAAAGAAAGAAAATGAAATATATTCTGTTTCAGTCTGTATTCAGATTCCATAAGTTCTTTCTTGGAGGGCAGATGGCATTTTTCATCATGAATCTCTGGGATTGTCTGAGATTATTGCATTTACTACGAATAACTAGATCATTCACAGTTGCTTGTTAAATATTGCTGTCATTGTGTGCAATGTTCTTCAGGCTCTGCTCACTTCATTTTGCATCAGTTTATATAAATCTTTCCAGATTTCTCTTAAATCACCTTGCATGATAGTATTCCATAACTATTACATAGTTATATATTATATATATTATATCATATATAATACATATATATTATATACCACAACTTGTTCAGCCATTCCAGTGATGGACAACATCTCAATTTCCAATTCTTTGCTTCACAAAAAAAAGCTGTAATAAATATTTTTGCACAAGTGTGTTCTTATCCATTTCTTTGGTCTCTTTGGGATACAGACCTAGTAATGGATCAAAGATTATGCACAGTGATGGAGAGTGACATCACTTTAAATAATGTAGTAATTTCCAAGACTGACTATCATCTCCTTAAGAATTTATTAAGTTTAACTGCTGTGGCCCTCTAAATCAGTTTAAACTTTTAAAAGCAATACACAAGACAACAATGTGAAAGGTCCTAGAGATGCCTAGCTCTCCCATTAACAACCTCAGCAAAATTCTAAGAGATAAAATGGAACAAGAATCAGAAAGACCACAGCCAAACAGTCCTGAACTCTTCTATCTAGTCTTGGACTGCACAAGAAACTATTGTGGTTCAGTCATTTTTCAATCTTGTCTAACTATTTTTGAACCTATTTAGAGTTTTCTTGGCATACATACTGGAGTGGTTTGCTATTTCCTTCTCCAGCTCATTTTACAAATGAGAAAACTGAGGCAAGCAGGATTAAGTGTCACACAGCAATAAGTGTCTGAGGCTGGATTTGAACTCAGATTTTCCTGGCTCCAGGTTTGGAATTCTTTCTACTGTGTCACCTAGCTACCCTTTTTGAATATAGTAGGCACTTAATATATGCTTATTGAATTGATCAGAACTATAAAAAGTTTATTTCTATCATACCTTAAACTCAATCTCACTACTTTATAGTCACCATAAAACCAATATTTGGTGTACTCTTAGTGATAATACCAGTGAAACAAATGGTTGGGGTAGGGAGGAAAGAATTTAATGATGACGTTGGGGCAAGAGTATCTTTGACAATATGTTCTAAATAGCATGGATCACTTCAGGTTAGTGTGATCATTAGGGGTCAAAAGTCCTGAGCTCTTAGCTTGACTTTGCTATCACCTAATTATGTCATTCTAGTCAGGATGTAATCTCTACAGAAAACTCTGGGCATTTTGAGCATATAGTAGGCAAGTTGCAGATAGGATCTTTTTAGTTACTGGGGGTCTTTCAGTAATTCAATTTCCTCATATAAAAATTGTAGGGAGTTTGTCTAAATGATTACTCAGATCTCTTCCAGATTCTACAACCAACATAATCTAAACTGGATAGGGTAATTGGCAAAATAAGGGCCAGTGTAATTAAAACAAATAAAATGAAAAAAATGTCATCAATGCCCAACTTGTCAATTTTCTTTAGAAAAACCACCAACTCCGTCCATGTAATATTCTGGATTTACATGGACCAAATTAAGTTTTGATAACAAAACATATTTCCTTGACTCATTTTTCCTCCACAGAAAGATCTTTCTGAGAAATCTCTGACTATAACTTGACTCTATGGCTCATGACTAGTTCTCCCTAAACGTGGGAAAAACAGGTTCTCAGCTAGTTCTCACATAGATGCTCAAGGTAATAATATGTATAGTGTTACTCCAGAGGTGTCAAACAATAATCATGAGGGAAGGTTAGAATCAGATTAAAATGTAATTGGAGAATATTTAATAAATAAAAATACAATAGGATATAGATAATGTTAACATGTGGTTTGCTAAGTCAAGATGGGACCTCTAGGAATCCTTACTATTCAATAGTGGCCCTCATCCATTTGACAGGACAGTCTTAATTTCACCCCACAGATAATACAAAAAACACTTCAAGGATTCCCAGTATCCCATAAAAAATCAATATAATGCTTCCTCTACATTGATTACCACCTTCTCCTAGGACCCTATACATTCCTCCAGGATCATATTGGCATTTTGTAATCTGGCCTCAATCAATTAACCCATAAGATTTATTAAGTATCTATTATATGCCAGACATGGACTATATAAGAAGATCCCAACATACTACTATCAATATTAGCATCAGAAAGGATATATTTGTACTTTTAAACCAGATCTGTGGACACTGGTAATATTTACCAGGGGCTAGTTATTTAACATATTGCAGGTAGATCTATATGCAAAAATTCACTTAATGTCTTTCTACATTTGTAAATATGTGCATTGGCTCACGTATTTGAGATCTTTGCTTCTTTTCTCTCTTTCTCCTTTTTTTTTTCTTTATTCTCATACTAAGGTGTATTTCTTCTGTGTATAGATTGCCATCTTCTCTCAGTCTAACTCAGAGATAAGAAATGGGTGTGTGGAGACAGTAGAAAGAATGTAGAAATAGTAGAAATGGGAAAGAAATGACAAATGTGGTCAAAACCAATGCAAATTTGTGTGACTTATGAGACTGCTCTGCTCCTATCACTATTTGAAAATTATTAAAATGCTGATCTCTCCTCCAAACAAAAACAAATCAATGGCAATATTTTAGATGTTAAAGGTTATTAACTGTCCATAACTCATAAGAAATACAGAAGTCTTTACTGTCCTATGCTACATACACATGAAGGTACTTTCTGAGGGAATTCGGTAAAAGGTCTGACCCCAAAGCATCTGAAAAATTCTGTAACATATTTGACTGTATCTTGGTGACACCAAATCACAATGCTTATAAAATATCACCTGACTTAAACATGTTGATCATAAGCTTCCCATGCTATGCCCATGATTCATCCACTATGTTTACAGGCTCACACAAGCAGCCAGAAATGGGTGAAAATGCAGAAGAACTAATGCTTTTAGAAATAACTAGATACCTTAGTCTTTTTTTAACAGCTGCCTAGAGAAGATGATTCTTACTATTCATATTTCAGTGGTACCTGTATATGGAAGACCAGATGTTTTTAAATGAGATCATATGTACTGGGAAAGGTATAGTAGCCTTAGCAGACAGAAAGATTTGAAGAAGACCTTCCAGGCAGCAGCAGCAGTTTTGCTGTTGGTCAGCTCTCCTTCATAAAATGGAACAAGCCACATTTCCACCCTGAAGGTACTGTAAAAACAAAAACACACTTTGTCCTTCAGTCAAGATACTCATTTTATGATTTCCCATCAGATAGTGATCAAATCTTTCAAAAAGAATATGCTTAGTTTATAGAGTCACATATAAAAACTATGCTATTCTCCTCAATACGATGATTCTGGACAATTCTAAATGATGAAAAATGCCACCCATCTCAAGAGAAAGAACTATTAGAGTAAGTAGATGTAGATCAAAGCATACTATGTTTTAATTTCTTTATTTTATTATGTTTTCTTTTTTTGGTCTGTGTTTTCTTTCACAACATGACTAATATGGAAATCTGTTTTGCGTGATTGCACATGTATAACCTATATCAAATTGCTTACCGTCTCAAGGAGAGGGGAGGGGAGGAAGAGAATTTGGAACTCAAAATTTAAAAAAAAACTATGTTAAAAATTGTTTTTACATACAATTAGGAAAGATAAAATATTTTTAAAAGAAATACATGATTTCTTGTGAATTACATGAAATATTGAGTGAATAAATAAAAATTATTAAGTGTTCATTATGTGCAAAGCATTATGCCAAGTGCCGGGGACACATATTAGAAAAAAAAAAACAGAATCTGCTCCCATGAAGCTCACATTTGAATGAGGGAGGCAATGTTTATGAAAGGTTTCAATTGCAAGTTAGATGGAAAGATCCCATGATCCCGAGAGTGTGGTGGCAAAGCTGATGGTAATGCTTCTCTTTAATAGCATTTCCACTGATAAAATCATATCTGTTTCTAATGTTGAAACATGTGACAGAAGGCTAGAAACACTGCTGATCTAGACCAGTTTTTAGTAATTGGGAGAACTCTAGACCAAATCTTTAAATAGTCTTTTTTTGGTGTACCTTACCATTTTCAAGCATAGGGCACACCCCACTCTTGGTTCCCCCTAAAGCTCTCTAAGGTTTCTCTCTCCCCCTCCAGTTTTGGGGAATTTCATTTCCCCACTCTTCTCCTTATGAATGTTTAGCCTTATTTTCTCAGGGATATTATGCTCTCTTTGAAATTACAAATGACACCAGAAAGGCATTGATTGGGTGAACTAATCCCCGTTAACCCTCCTCAAAATAACTCCCTTTCAAACCCAGGGAAAATGCAGTTATTTCCAGCACATGGCAGACAGGAGATATTTTTAGTACATCAGGTAGATGTCTACCATCATTTCAATTCAACAAATATTTATTAAGCCTTTTTGTTGAGTGCTGATTATGTGCCAGATATTAGCAGGTTGGGAGTCCGTATCCCCAAGTGGCAGATACATAAATATTCATTTGGCCCACTAAGTACACATTTACTGTCAGAGAGAGCCATCAACCAGCCTTCTGCTCTCTTGGGGCAGGTGCCAGGACTTGGGACACAGGTTCCCCTGGGGTTGTCGTTACTAAGGGGAAGAAAGTGTCCCTGACCCTTTCTAAGTTTCTAAGCTGCTGAAGGAATGGAAACTTCTGGGAACAAAAAGAAAGCAAGGCCAGGGGCAGGGGCTAGAGTCACCAAGGAAAGAAAGGGCCAAGTTTCTAAACTTCTGAAGAAAAAGGAAGTGGGATAAAGACAGCCTTCGTATAAAATAAAGGCTGCCAACCATGGATGCAAGACTGAGGCACACTCCAAGACAGCTCATCGATGCCCTCTAAATTCCCTACCCTGTGACAAATTGTTGGTTTGCTCCAAATATTATTATTATCACTAATCCAGACTATTACAAGGCATTGCCTTTTTTTTTAAAGTAGAAACTTTGAATGTAATTTATGCAAATATATGTCTGTACCCTTAATCTATCAATTGGAGCTGAGTGGAAATATAACCAGTTCCCCTTATTTTCTTCCTTGTAAAATGGGATTCTCAATGCTGCATTATTATAAGACTGGCATGAGATTAAACTTAAAAGTGGGTCTTGTCTTTTGTGTGGATTTAATATAAATTCGTACCCTTCTTTCTGCACCACCTCTTGGTTAGGAAGCAGCAAGATGGGAGATGAGTGGTGAGCTTCGATTAGCTTTAGATTAGCTAGACCTGGCCATTGACTGCCCTTTCTCTCTCCAACTTGCTTTCACTATCTAATAAATAATTATAAATTAATCAGTAGTCTCCAGAGAATTTTAATATTTAGCCTTTTGTGAGCAGGAGTGTAGCTTAGCCTACAGGGAAAGTGAGATATAAAACTGGGCTGGTGGCAATTTGTAGAAGACCTTGAATATGAAGCATTTTTTAATTATTGAGGATAGTTTCTTTTGTAGTTAAGAGCTGAATTTGATTGTACATAATTTGATCCATGGACCAAGTATCAATCATTCTGATAGTTACCCTTTTTGTAGGAAACAGGGACTGTGACAGGGACTGGGCTTGTGACCCCACTAGCAAAGGGCACTTCTAGATAAGGAAACTCCATTTCCCAATGCAAGTCAGTACTTTCCCTGAAATATTTTGTCACAGAGAGTTGTAAGTTGTGACTTTCCCAGGGTCACATTATCAGTAAGGGACAGAGGTAGGAAAGTAAACTTAAGTCTTTCCAAGGCTTACCTGCTTCTCTGTCACATTATAAAAGGATTCTATTATAGTTTGCTTTTTTTTTTAAACCCTTATCCACTGTCCTAGAATCAACACAAGTATTGGTTCCAGGGCAGAAAAGCAGTAAAGGCTAAGCAATTGGGGTTAAATGGCTTATCTAGGGTCACATAGTGAGGCAGTAGCTAAGATCAGATTTGAACTCGAGACCTTCTGTCTCAAGGTCTGGCTCTCTATCCACTGAGCCATCTCACTGACCCTCTCTAAAGTTTTTAAATACTATCACATTAAAGATAGCCCATTTGGCCCGTGAAGATTACACTGCTCAGCCTATATTCACTAAGATCTCCTATTACACCCTTCCTAGTATGATTTAAAGTTTATAAAATTCTTTGCCTACAACCATATGCTTGTAGAAATTACATTCAAAAGTTTCTTACTGAAGACAGTGCAGTGTAACAGAATCAAATGTCCTAGGTCCAAATTCTATTTCAGACACTGACCGGAAAAAAGAACATGAATATGTCACTGAACCTTTTAGTCACAATTTCCTCTTCTATTAAACAGGTATAACAATATTTAAATAAATGAATATAACAATATACAAGTGTAACAATCAATACTTGTACTCTTAAAATCACACAGGCTTTTGAGAAAAATAATTCACAAATCTTTAAGTGCCAGAAAATGTGAATTATTATTATTATCATGGAGATTTTCCTGAGATACCAAATAGAAAAGAGAGATGGAGTTTATTGATTGCTTGAGTTTCCTTAGGTCTTCCCCTCTTTGCATTTGTTCCTGGGCATATAAACAAGTGTTTGTTTCCAGGGCTAGTTTAAATTATTCCAGAATAAATATGACCACATGTGTGAAAAGCTTTTTCTTGACAGTAAATAACTGACATTTGTTCTGGAAGAATGGTTCTCTGTGCTGGGTTGCACCATGGAATTGTTAAAAGCACTGTGCAAATGTTTTCCCAGTGATGCTCTCAGGTTATAAATCATGGAACTCTATAACCTCCAAGGAACTAAAGTGGTGGGTGTCTCCATCTGGCAATGGAGGGATGTTGGTATTCTTTCTATTGCTGATACAGGTAGGTTAATGCATATTTCTGATGATGGCAACCTCTACTCAAGAGATGACAGGAGATATCAACTAGAAAAGGAAGGAAGATGGGCTGCTCATGTGGCACAAGTAAGAAATAACAGATGGACAGCAGACTTCCATTTACATTGTATAGATAATCAAAAGCTCATCAGCCAAAGATCAGACCAAATGTTACAGCACAAATAGGTGAAAAGCATATCCACAGTGATAAGATCAGAGATCCATGGAAGTACTGAAGATATAATCAATCAATGGGAATTCTATCCTTCAGTCATTTTATTTTCATTTTTTAACAAAACCTTTTAAGATTTAAGATTCCATCTTAGAATCAGTGCTGTATATTGGTTCTACGGCAGAAAAGCAATAAGGGCTAGGCAATGGAGGTTAAGTGACTTACCCAGGCTAGGAAGTATCTGAGCTAGATTTGAACCTAAGACATCCCATTCAGCCTAGCTTTCAATCCACTGAGCTAGCTGCTCCCATCCTATAGTCTTAAGGTTTAAGTCCGAACTGAAAACTGAATCAGAACTAATTATGGAAAGCAGAGATGACACTGTTCATAATCTTTTTCTATTCTCTTCCATAATGGTTTGCAAATGAACAAATTATTGTCACTGTCGACCACTGTGCCTCCTCTCAGCAAAGAAATGAAGCACTGGCTGGCTCTGGTAGCTTCTGGACTCTCTTGGATTCCTTGGCGTGATTGCCTTCTATCAGTTAAACTACAATAGAGAAGTAGGAATAGCAGAGGGAATAGCCGTAGGATTATGGATTTAGAAATGGAAGAAAACTTAATGATCATCTAATATCTAATTCAATCATTTTACAATTGATGAAATTGAGGTCCAAAAAAATTGTCCACAGCCACATGGATAGATAGGTGATGAGCTAAGATTTGAATCTAAGACTTGACTCCAAATCCAGCCTCTTAGACAATGTCTTTTATCTGTTTCTACATTTTTTCTCCAAATTGAATTCCTTATTTAAGTAGATTTGGTTGTGGCTATTTTAACTGTATGCAGTTTCTTATCTCATCTTCATCCTTTCTTCTAACTAGGTGCTGATTTTGATCTTCTCTCCAACTAGTCAATAGTCTAAGTATAAAAAAATCTGATTCATAAATGACTACCATATTAGTAATCTGCCATTTTCTGCTTATTAGGACATATAGTAAGTTTCATTTTTCAGTAATGTTATTCAGTGCTTGCCATGTGCATCACCTCCTGACTCTTCTTAAATTAAGTGTTCATGATACATGGATATGAGACTTCTGAGTAATCTTTGACCTTTGGTTTCTTTCATTTCTTATTCTCAAACCATATTTTTAAACAGTTATTGCTGTCTTCCTGTACACATTCTTAAAAAATTATTTATCTGTTTGTTACATTTAAATACCCAGTTGACTCCTTTATCGTCCCCCACATCCATTAGAGAAGACATCATTTGACAAAAAGATGTATTGTACATATAAAACTGTATCTTGCTGGTTTCTACTTATCAGTTCTTTCTCTGGAAATAAGTCATTCTTCAAGAAATATTTCTGTTGCTGTATAGAATACTCTTTTAGTTCTGCTCATTTCAATTTTCATGTAAGTCTTTCCAATGAAGTCAACATGATTTGTAAGTAATATAACAAGATGGAGGACCAGGAACTTTTCCTAATCCCTACAACCTCTCAAATCTCTCCCAAATAAAAATTATGCACAAGATAAAAAAAAAAAGGTTTTCATTATCTCTACAGTCTGAAACACTAAGAACCCTAACAAGGAAACAACACAATATACTAACATAGAAAGTTCATCTTGAATCCCTACCTCCATTGCTTTATCCCTGTGCTCTGGCAGAGCTGCCCAAGCCAACCCACAGGCTTGCAAGAAAACTCAGCTCTTCTCTCTCCCCATCATCCTACCATCATCCCCATCATCCCCATTGTGAAACCATGGTGAACCAAAAGGCAAAAGCTTTCACTGGCTAGGACTATAAGCATGGAAAGGCTCTGTGCTCTAATTGTACTAAGTCAAAGAACAGAAGATCAGAGAGGATTAGGAAAGGACACCACAAGTCTGAAGCAAAGGGGACTAGCATCCATTTGAGGCCAGTTCTATTCCCCCAGAACGCATTTAAGGCAAAGAACTGAGACCACTGAAAATGAATTGTCCAGATCAGGAGGAGACTGAGACAGCTTTGAGGCCCAACCTCTAGAGGGAACTACCATCAAAGGGAAAGGATATTTCTGAGAGATCTAAAAGTTAGACAAAACTGTGAAAGCACAATTTATGGTCTACACAGAATAAATAATCAGCAGAATAGAAAAACTTGAATCTGTAGTGGCAAACCTCACCCAAAAAAACAAAAGAGAGAATGGATTAGAAATGCAAACACACAGAAATGAAGGACAATCTGAAAAAGAAGAGAAGCCAAAAGCCATGAAATCACAAAATATCAAGATACAGGCTCACATATTGAGAAAAACTAACAGCACTGGCTAGACACAAGTATCCATGTAAGAAGGAATTTTGAATCCATTTTCAAGATAGAGCAAAGAGGGGAAAAGAATGGAACAAGCATTTATTAAGGTCCAACAAGGTACTGGGCGTTAAATTAAGTATTTTGCAAATATTATCTCATTTCAACTTCACAACCATCCTCATGTTATCCCCATTTTACAGTTGAGGAAACTGAAGCAAACAGAAGTAAAGCGACTAGACCAAAGTGATATGGCTAGTAAATGTCTGAAGTTGGATTTGAACTCAAATCTTTCTGACTCTAGACCTCTAGACCCAGTACTCCATCCAGTGCACCATCTCACTACCTAAGAATCCAAAAAATAGATGTCAGGGGTTATTATCCTCTGCTGGTAACCAAAAAGCAACTTCTCATTTTTTGACCAATTTTCTCATTCCCTAAAAAAATCTTTACGAGAAGGATCTCTGTGCTTGTGGCGATGTTCACAGAGTTTCTACAGCAGATCACATCTTCACAGTGAGTCACACACACGCCAGAAAGGCACAGGGAACAGAACCCTCCATATTTGCCTTTTACAAAGCTTTCAACTGGGTAGAGCCCCCCTCAGGACTCTCCTTCACTAATGCATATGTTAAACATATATTAAGATTGTGTAAGAGAGATGCACCTAGAGAGATGAAGTTTCCTCAGTGATCCTCTGACTATAAATATCAGGTAAGATATAAGAAAAGGAAATATGGTCACCGAAAGTGGTTGCACTATCATGGATTATGTCCCATAAAATAAGATTAAATGAACCTTTTCTTAATATGGTAAATCACATTTCTCTAAAATGAAGAGCCAGTATTACATATAATAAAGAGATATTATTGGCCTTTTCCATTAGATCAGGGTTAAATCAAGTATGTCCATCATCACCACTATTGTTTAACACAGTATTGGGAACTTTAGTAATAATACAAAGGAAAAAAATTGAGGGAAGGCAAGGAAGAAACAAAATTATCCCTTTTTTGCAAGTGATGTGATTGTCTAATTAGAGATTCCTAGAGTTTCAACTGAGCAATTAATTAAAACAATAATTTATGCAAAGCCACCTTCTATAAATCAGGAGCTTTTCTGTTTATAAAAAGGGTACCCTGTAGAGGCCAGAGGAAGCTAAATGGTCAACTAGAAATACCACTGGACTTGGATCCAGGAAAACTTGAGCTCAAAAGTGTCTTGCCTCAGAAACTTAGTAGCTGTGTGGCTGTTGGCAAGTCAAACTTCCCATGCCTCAGTTTCCTCATTTGGAAAATGAAAATGCTGGTTGGATTTGATGGCCTCTAATTAGGTCCTTTCCAGCTTTCAACTTATGTTCCTCTCTTCTTGGTGGGACCTTTGTCTAATTTGTAAAAAAGAGGGAATTGGAAAGGATGACTTCCCAAGATCTTTTCTATCAGTAAAGTCTTTGAAAGATTCATGCTATGAAATGTTAAAAGACCTAAAAGAAGGCTCCTAGGAATTTGGCAGATTCTCTAGTGAGGATATAGACAAGAATCACATATACTAAAAAGGCATGAATGGGCAGTGATCTGCACTGATGGAGAGAATGGTCACCTCAGGGAGGACAAAAGTCCAAAGAATTATTGAAGCCTGAGCTGTGGAAATGGAAAATCACACACAAGTACTATAAGAAGGCCATCCTATCCCTTTTCATCAGGCAGAGTAAAATCTCCTTTTTGTACTTTGCTTTTCATGTAATAGCAATAAAAGTTGCAAGTTATTATGGGTACTAAAATGACTGTCTTACTCACTGGAAAACACCTGCAGGCTCCTAACAAAGGACAAAGAAGGTTGTTTCCTTCTGTCAAATCAGAAAATAAAAGGTAATCTAGAAGAACAAACAAGGGAGTTTCCAAAGATTTTATAAAATAGGATTAATGGTGATAATTGCGTTGCAAATTATTCAGGTGAGAATGATATCACATTTCTAAGTCCTATAGTTAAAACTGAAAGGTATAGTTCTGGTTAGATATAAATGACTAAATATTTAGAAAAGAATACCACATTTAACAGGTTTGTTGAGTTGGAGATGAGTCCTCTTAAGATATATTGCTACAATCAGAACTTATCATAAGAACTAGAGTCTCAGTCAGCCAAGTTTTGTCTACACCAAGATTTGGAGAGGAAAAATGGAGACTGTGGACCATCCCTTCTAGCATTCCCAACTTGCCTCAAGAAGTCCTCAAGAGTGGGCAGCGAGGTGACACAGTGATAGAGAGCAACAGTTGGAGACAGGAGGGCCTAAGCTCAAATCTAGCCTCAGACATTTCCTAGCTGTGTGACCCTGAGCAAATCATTTAATCCTGTTTGCCCAATCCTTGCCTTTTTTGTCTTATAGTTGTTATTAAAACAGAAAGTATGGGGGCAGCTGGGTAGCTCAGTGGATTGAGATCCAGGCCTAGAGATGGGAGGTCCTAGGTTCAAATCTGCCCTCAGACACTTCCCTGCTGTGTGACCCTGGGCAAGTCACTTAACCTCCATTGCCTACCCTTACCACTCTTCTGCCTTGGAGCCAGTACACAGTATTGACTCCAAGACAGAAGGTAAGGGTTTAAAAAAAAAAAGTAAAGGTTTTTTAAAAAGGAAAAAAAAAGTCACCATATAATGACTAATTCAGAGGCAACATAATAACAATAAAGAGGCATGAGATTTGAAGACAAAGGACCTGGGTTCTATCTCATGTGTGATACTGGGCAAGTTGGTCTTTTTTTGGAGCCTCAGTTTACTCATCTGGAAAAATGAAGGGATCACAGTCATGACCTCTACCATGCCTTCCAGCTCTAAATTTAAGAACTTTCAATGTCAGAGAAGCAGATCAGCTGTGACTTTGGTGCCCTCCCCTCCACAGCTCTGGATATTTGTCTCTGATTCAACAACTCAAAACATTTACTAATATTATCCTACAGGCAAGACACAAAAACAAAAACAAAACAGAACCTCCCAAAGGAAATTTCATTGTCCTAGAGAGATAATTTCAGGAAGAAAAGAACATCAATTGAGTTACCTAGACTTCCCTTGTTTAATTGTTTTTTCAGTTGTGCCGACCCTTTGTGACCCTATTTGGGGTTTTCTTGGCAGAGATACTGGAGCGGTTTGCCATTTCATTCTCCAGCTCATTTTACAGATGAGGAAACTGAGGCAAACAGGGTTAAGGGGCTTGCCCAGGATCACAAAGCTAGTTAGCGTCTAAGGCCAGATTTGAACTCAGGTTTTCCAGATTCTGGGCCCTACACTCTATTCACTGTGCCACCTTGCTGGAACAACAACAACAAAATTTTAAAATGCAAGGGCCTGGGCTGGAGACAACACACTGAATAAAATGAATTTTGCTAAAGTGTAACCGATGATTACCCCGTATAAATTGACTGAGACCACATTCTCCCTTATTATTTTGAAAGGGAGAAGTGATGGAGAAAGAATGATATTGAGCCCCGGAGAGCTGTGTATGCATAGCACTAATGAAGAGAAGGTAGAAGAATGAAGATGCAAACATAGACAATGCTTTATAAACTTCAGGATGCCACAGGAGACAGCCATTCTGAATTCCTCTCCTTCTAGGGAAAGCTACTTTGGGTGGGGAGGGATGTATCTTGTCCATGTGTGAGTTCAAGCTAGATGATCTCTGAGGTCCCTTTCCAGCTCTGATGTTATGTAATTCTGTAAATGTCTATTAGATATTAGGAATTCATGTACCATAATAATAATAATAATAACAACAACAACAACAACAACAACAACAAATGCTGGTTGATAGCTGACTGATCAAATTAAGTGGATAAAAGAAGTAAAGAAACTTATAAGGAACTAACAGTACAAATGGAGCCAGGAATACAAATTACTATGGCCTGAAGATACCTGGGAGCAGGAGGGAGAACTTTAAAATATAATTGGGGAAAAAATACATTTCTAGGTAGGAGTTAGAACCTCTCCTTAGGCAGAATGCTCACTGGAGTGCTCTCACATTTGGAATGGCACGAGGCTAAAACACAAAAGTTTTCAACCTGATCCAGAGGGAAATCTTTTCATGAAGATTCATCTCTGATTTTTACAGGAAAGGAAAATAGGTTTCAACAGAAATTCATCTTCTACACTGCATATTTATTCCATGCAAGAGGAGGTAGAAGGGGCAGCTGGGTAGCTCAGTGGAGTGAGAGTCAGGCCTAGAGACGGGAGGTCCTAGGTTCAAACCCGGCCTCAGACACTTCCCAGCTGTGTGACCCTGGGCAAGTCACTTGACCCCCATTGCCCACCCTTACCAATCTTCTACCTATGAGACAATACACCGAAGTACAAAGGGTTTAAAAAAAAAAAGAAGAGGTAGATGAACCTGAATTCTGGGAGGTGAGGAGAACATGGTCTCTCCCAGATAAAATAATCTCTGAGACTAAGGAAACAAAATTATGGGGTTTGTACTTTATTTGTTTCCCTATTGTCAACAAAGAGATAAACAAAGATAACTTTAATTTAAAGGAGGCCTCCCCCATTGTAGAGATTTAGTAAAAATACACAGAATTTTGATAAGATAAATCTCAAAAAAATGTTTTTCCCAAGGGTATAAACTTGGCCTTTAGCAACTCCTTCTGACCCCAAGGCTTGAATACTTCCCCATTTCCTTTTCTGTTATAGAAAGTCACTGATTAGCTATGTCCTCTAAGTGAGCCTAAAAAGATTTGAAAACACAATTTGTACCCTAAAACTGAAGATGCACCTAGTCCAAATAGTCTTCCTTAGTGTCCTAATAAAGTTCTTTTTCTTATGTTTTGCCTCTTTATCTTAAAGACTGGGTGTGATTAAAGAAGGACCGAGAATGGGATTTGAATAATGGCAGCCAAGCATTCAGAATCACTGGGATGGGGAAGGAATGAGGGGGTAGAATCATTGAGGAATGAGTTCCCTATAGGTTTTCAATGCCTTTTTGAAGTTCATCAAGGGTATTGTGTGTAGCTCGAAGGAGAGGGGAAGGAAATTAAGCTCAGGAAGGGAAAGGCAACTGCTGTGGCACTGTAGGTGGTTGGCACCTAATGGAAAGGCTGCCCTGAAACCAGGAAGCCCTTTCAGACAGGTTCAGGCAAACTGCCTGCTGTGCAATTTAGGCAGCCATAGGGAATAATAAAATAGTTAAATAAAAATAAAGAATAATAAAATAATTTACATGCTACCTTAGTTTCCCTCTACCTCCACCATAACCCCTAAAGAAAAGTATTATCGGGCTTCTGGGTTAAGATGGCAGCAGAGTAAAAAGCAGCTGCTTAACCTCTCCTAAACCACACATACAGGACTCCTCAAGGGGACATAAAAACAAATCCAGATGAACGAAGGGACCCCACAACAGGGCGCAGCATTGAAGGTATGTGGGATCGGGGCATTTTCATGCTATAAGAAGGTGAAACAGCTCTACTAAAACACAAGTTGAGCAACCCCCTCCCCCCCCACACACCACCTACAGGGCCAAAGCCAGCACACAAGAGCTAGAGCAAGTTTGGGGCATCCATTAAGTCCTTGATGGCTACCTGGCATCATCAGGGTCTGTTCCTGAGAGCAGCAAGACTTAAGACCCCAAGAGGCTAAAGAAAGCGTGGACTTTGAACACAGACCCTGAGCCCAGGCGTGGTCACAGATGCAGACACGGATCCTGAGCGCAGGCTCGGACCTTGGGTGGGGCCCCAGTGCAGAGGGGTGCACGATTGTGGAAGCAGCATCCTGATACTGTTAAAGGAGCTTGAGGCAAAGGAACAAGCAAGGGGACCACCAGGAGGCTTGACTCTGAGAACAACTAGTGCTGACCTCAGGAGCCCAAAGAGCGCAGACAGACCCTGGGTGTGAGGATAAACCTGAGAGGGCTCTGGGCTAACAATGGCAAGCCAGAGACAAGAAAACCAGAAGGGAAAGATCAAGAAGAAATCTTTAACACTCAACAACTTTTACACAGAAAAAATCCAGACAACAGAGCAAACAGCAGAGGAGAACAAACAAGTAATCATATCCAAACCTTCCCCAAAAGATGAAAACTGGTCACAAGCTCTTGAAGAGTTCAAATCTGAGATTATGAGAAAGATGGAAGGGATCTGGCAAGAAAATAACAGTTTAAAAGGCAGAATTTCGCAATTAGAAAGTGAGGCTTAAAAATCAAATGAATTGATAAGCAAATTGAAGACCAGAAATGACCAGCTGGAAGTGTTGAAGAACAAAACAGACCAGATTCAAAAGGAAAACCAAAAGATTATAGCGAAAAACCAGTCTCTAAAGGCTAGAATTGGGCAATTAGAAAAAGACGCCCCCAAATCAAAAGAATTAATAAGCAAATTGGAGACCAAAATCAAACAGCTGGAAAACAGGATAGACCAAATAGAAAAGGAAAATCAAAAGAATATAGCAGAAAACCAGTCTCTAAAGACAAGAATTGGGCAAGTAGAAGCCAATGATCTCTCAAGACAACAAGAACAAATAAAGCAAAATCAAAAGACTGATAAAATAGAAGGAAACATGAAATATCTCACTGAGAAATTGACAGATCAAGAAAACAGGTCTAGAAGAGATAATTTGAGAATCATTGGTCTTCCTGAAAAAGCAGAAATTAATAGAAATTTGGACTCCATGCTAAAGGAAATTATTCAGCAAAATTGCCCTGAAGTTCTACAACAAGAGGGCAATATAGACATTGAAAGGATCCATAGATTGCCCTCTACACTAAACCCTGAAAAGACAACCCCCAGGAATATAATAGCCAAATTCAAGAGCTTCCAAGTAAAAGAAAAAAATTTTCAGGAAGCCAGAAAGAGACAATTCAGATATCAAGGAGCACCAATCAGGATCACACAGGATCTGGCAGCCTCCACACTACAAGACTGCAAGGCTTGGAATATGATATTCAGAAAGGCAAGAGAACTGGGTCTACAACCAAGGATCACCAACCCATCAAAATTGACTATATACTTCCAGGGGAAAGTATGGGCATTCAACAACATAAAAGATTTCCAAGTATTTGCACAGAAAAGACCAGGACGAAATGGAAAGTTCGATATCCAACTACAAAAACCAAGAGAAACATGAAAAGGTAAAAAAGAAACAGCAGGGAAAGAAAAAAAACTCTTATTTTTAAATTTGCCTCTTTAAGGGCTTCAATAAGGTCTAATTATTTGTATTCCTATATGGAGAAATGTTATGTGTAATTCTCTGTAGTGAACTCTATTGACTATTATAGTATCCACTATTATAGTAATTAGAAGAATTATTCACAGGGAGAGGTTGGAGTACTAAATGGTCTTAGATGATAAGGGGGTGGGTGGGGAAAAGGGGGGTGAATAGTAGAGGACACCAAGAGAAACTTGAATGAATAAGAAAAATAGGATATTCTATTACACACAAAGAGGGCATGGAAAGGGGAGGGGATGAATACTATTATAAAAAGAGAGGAAGAGAGCATTAAGAGGTAATATTTAAACCTTACTCTCAGTTGAATTAACCCTGAGAGGGAAGAATATCTATATCCATTGGGATATAGAACTCTATCTAACCCTACTGAGAAAGTCAGAAGGGATAAACCAAGGGGAGCAGAGGAATGGGGAGGTCAAAAAAAGGGAGGGGAGGAGAAGGGAGAGGGAATTCATTAGGCCTTAAAAATAAAAAGAGGGGAATAACAAGGGAGTGGGTAGAAAGGGTAGTAAATCAAGGGAGGGCACAAGGGTTACTGGTTTAAAACAAATCACTGGTTTAAAAGGAAATAGCCTAAGAAAAAGAGGTAGAACTAAGAGAGGATACCAAAATGTTGGTGAATACACAACTGATAATTATAAATCTGAATGTGAATGGGATGATTGATTATACTAAATTAAAAAGCTTTTGTACAAACAAAAACAATGCAACCAAAATCAGAAGGGAAACAACAAATTGGGGAAAAAAAACTATAACAAAAAACTCTGACAGGGGTCTAATTACTCAACTATACAAGGAGTTAAATCAATTTTATAAAAAATCAAGCCATTCCCCAATTGATAAATGGGCAAGGGACATGAATAGGCAATTTTCAGATAAAGAAATCAAAAGTATCAATAAGCACTTGAGAAAGTGCTCTAAATCTCTAATAATTAGAGAAATGCAAATCAAAACAATGCAGAGGTATCACCTCACACCTGGCAGATTGGCTAAAATGAAAGAAGGGGAGAGCAATGAATGCTGGAGGGGATGTGGCAAAATTGGGACATTGATCCATTGTTGGTGGAGTTGTGAACTGATCCAACCATTCTGGCTGGTAATTTGGAACTATGCTCAAAGGGCTATAAAAAATGCTTGCCCTTTGATCCAGCCATACCATTGTTGGGTTTGTACCCCAAAGAGATCATAAATAAACAGTATGAAAATATTTATAGCTGCGCTTGTTGTGGTGGCAAAAAAACTGGAAAAGGAGGGTATGCCCTTCAATTGGGGAATGGATGAACAAATTGTGGTATATGCTGGTGATGGAATACTATTGCACTCAAAGGAATAATAAACTAGAGGAATTCCAGATGAACTGGAAAGACCTCTAGGAACTGATACAGAGCAAAAGGAGCAGAGCCAGAAGAACACTGTACACAGAGACTGATACACTATGGTAAAATTGAATGTAATGGACTTCTGTACTAGCAGCAATGCAATGACACAGGACAGTTCTGAGAGATTTATGGAAAAGAACGCTACCCACATTCAGAGGAAGGACTGTAGGAGAGGAAACATATAAGAAAAACAACTGCTTGAACGCATGGGTTGAGGTGGACATGATTGGGGAATGTAGACTCGAAACTACCACACCAATGCAACTATCAACAATTTGGAAATAGGTCTTGATCAATGACACATGTTAAAACCAGTGGAAATGTGCTTCGGCCATGGGTGGGGGGAGTGCAGGGGGTATAGGGGAAAGTAGGAGCATGAATCATGTAACCATGTTAAAAACGAATATTAATAAATGTTTTTAAAAAAAAAGATTACCTGCCCTTTGATCCAGCCATACCATTGCTGTACCCCAAAGAGATCATATATAAACAGACTTGTACGAAAATATTTATAGCCATGATTTTTGTGGTGGCAAAAAAAAACTGGAAAATGAGGGTATGCCCTTCAATTGGGGAATGGCTGAACAAACTGTGGTATATGCTGGTGATGGAATATTATTGCGCTCAAAGGAATAATAAACTGGAGGAATTCCGTGTGAACTGGAAAGACCTCCAGGAATTGATGCAAAGTGAAATGAACAGAGCCAGAAGAACATTGTACACAGAAACCAATACTGTGGTAAAATAGAATGTAATGGACTTCTGTACTAGCAGCAATGCAATGGCCCAGGACAATTCTGAGGGATTTATGGAAAAGAACCCTACCCACATTCAGAGGAAGAACTACAGGAGAGGAAACACAGAAGAAAAGCAACTGCTTGAACACATGGGTTGAGGCAGACATGATTGGGGATGTAGACCTGAAACTACCCCACCAAAGCAACTATCAACAATTTGGAAATGAGTCTTGATTGATGACACATGTTAAAACCAGCGGAAATGTGCATCGTCTATGGGTGGAGGGAGGAGGTGGGGGGGAGGGGGTGAAGGGGAAAGTAAGAACATGAATCATGTAACCATGATAACTTTTCTAAAAAATAAAAATTATTTTAAAAAAAGAAAAGTATTATCATTCCTATTTTATGAATGAGAAGACTGAGACCCAGTTTAAAGAAAATGGAGACCCAGAGACATTCAGTTAATAAGTGGTAGAGCTGACAATTCAGTCTTTCTGGCCCTAAGGTCTTACTCTTTTCACTATACAACACTGCCCATTCCCACAGAATCCCCTTTCCCCATTCCCACCTTGCTAATATTCATGCATGGGTAACTTCCACCATCCTTTTTCTCAAATTTCCTGTTGTTGGACATTTCTAAAGAATCTCTTGAAACAATCCAGGCCTCATCTATTCATTATAAATAGGTCCTATCTAATATCAATTAAACCCTTGGAGCTTCTCTGTGGTCATTTTATTTAGTTCTTTATTGACAACCACTGAAATCTCTAATTTACCTTCAAGATGTACTGTTTGTACATCACTGCTTATATGTTATCTCCTTACTTAGACCCAAATCTAGCCATGCTCTTTCCACCACCAGTAGATAATTTTACCACCTACTTTACCAAAGATACGAGGAATAATTTGTCTATCTCAAGGCACTACATTTCGGAAGAGAAATGGACATATCAAAGTGAATCCACAGGAAGATAAAACTAGGAAGGTGAGGGAACTCAGAATCAGGACATAAGAAAATCAGTTGAAGGAAGCAGAGAAAACAGTACCTGGTAAGGAACGTTTTTGGTACCTTTAGATATTTGGAGGTTGTCATGTGAAAGGGGAATTAGATTTTTTACTTGACCCTAAAGGGCAGAATTTGGAACTAATAGGTGGAAATTACAGGGAGACTGAATTTGGCTCAACCTAAGTGAAAACATCCCAACAATTGGAGCTCTCCAAAAATAGAATAGACTGCCTCAGGGTGACTGACTTCCCTGTTTCTAGAAATCTTTAAGAAGATACTTCAATAATGACTACTTGTGGTGGATGCTGTGGTAAATGGGATTCACACTGTAGGTAGCAATTTAACTAATATGAATTATAGCTAGCATTCATCGAGCATTTTGAGGTTTGCAAAGAACTTTATTTTTTTAATTTTCTAATTTTTTTAAATTTTTAAATATTTTTTCATGGTTACACGATTCATTATCTCTCCCTCCCCCCTTTGATTCCCTCCTCAGAGGAATTCCACTGGGTTATATAAGGATGATATTAGAAAATAAGTATTGTTTTATTAGTTTAGAGATAAGAAGTAGAGAAGCTGGCTTGAGAAAGAATTGGAGTTTCAAACAGAGCTGAGAGTGTTAATTTCTAATGTTGGCAGTTGTAACCATTTTTTTCCTGTGACAGTTACTCTTTCTGAATGTGGCAGTTTGACAGTTGGTCTCTGGCAGTTGGCAGTCACACACAGGGACTTTCCTTCTCAGGGCTAGAGAAGGTAACATCTTTGCTTCTCTCTCTCTCTCTCTCTCTCTCTCTCTCTCTCTCTCTCTCTCTCTCTCTGTCTGAGTGAAAAACCTGAAGGAGCCTAGTGTTTTCTTTTCCAACTTGGGAAACACCATTGATTATCTATTACTGTTTACAGATTGATTAAACTCTGAGAAGACCAAAGAAACCCTGGTCTTTGGTTTGGACTCTGAGTCTGTTAAGGCTCAGAGTCCTAACTTGATTCTTGTTGAGACTCAATCAGCTAGCCTTTTTTATTTTTACAACTTAAAGGCAAAGTTAAGACTTATAAGGATAATAGTGGTAGTTTTATTTAGAATAGTATAAATTTGGGTTAGTCAGATCAGGGAGGATTAGTGTAGCCTGTGAAACTCAGGAGAAGTGGTTCCTTGTGGAACCAGGGAGTTTTATTTGTGTGGAGTTAGAATCCCTTAGAATTAGAAGTCCTTTTTATTCTTATATATTTTAAATAAATAGGTTTTTTTTCTATAACAGCGTTCCTTGTGCCTGGCCCTGAGAGAAAGTTCATCTATGAGTTTCCCTTCACTTTATCACTGAAGATACTTTTGATTACATCTTTCAAAAGTATCTGAAACAATTTTGAACCTTATTTCCATAGTTTTCATCCTCTAATTTTTGTAGCTCACCTCATTATTATTTTTACAATTATACATGTGTTATCACTTGATACCTATTTCTATACTATTCATTTTTGTAACAAAGCAATCTTTTAAAAGCAAAACCCTAAATTATAAATCCATAAAAACAAGTGATAAATCATGTGTTTTTCTCCTATTTCTACTCCCACAGTTCTTTCTCTAGATATGGATAGCATTCTTTCTCATATGTCCCTCAGGATTGTCCTGGATCATCCCATTGCTAAAGTAGCAAATTCAGTTATATTTGATTTTTCCAGAGTGTTTCACTTTCTGTGTACAATGTTCTCCTGGTTCTGTCCATTTCACTCTGCATCAGCTCATGGAGGTCTTTCCAGGTCATATAGAAATCAAGCAGTTCATCATTCCTTATAACACAATAGTATTCCACCACGATTATATACCACAATTTGTTCAGCCATTCCTCAATCGAGGGACACCCCCTCATTTTCCAATTTTTTGCCACCACAAAGAGCAAGGCTATGAATATTTTTGTACAACCCTTTTTATTATCTCTTTGTGGTACAAGCCTAGTAATGATATGCAAAGCTCTTTGCATGAGTTATATGACGTTATCTCTTTTGGTCAAGATGACCTCTAAGATTTCTTCCAGCTTCATGATATTATCATTTTAAGCTCAAGACTATCTTAAGTGAGCTCCTTTAATTACCCTCCTTATATACCTCGAAATTCCTGAATCTTTATTTCTTCTCTTCTTTCCTTCCTATTTTGAAAGAAGAAATAGACAACTTTCTAGTTCCCTTCCCATACCAGTTCAACACTCAGTTACTTGTCTGGTCACAATCTCTTGAAGGTTGTAAAGGCACACCCCAAACCTAGGCTAATTCTTCACTAGCCTCCTCTTGAACTTGGCTGTGATTTCCCAAATATGATTCTGCTTCTTTTTCAGACATTACTTCCATTTTCTAGTCCTCTTACAATGTGTAGTACTTGGTTATAGCCTATTCATGCTACAATCCCAAATATCCACCTTATACATGCATGTAAGAATTTTCCTGGTTTGCTCCCAATCAGGAAAGGATCAATCAGCCCCCTGACCATAGATACTGCTCAGTCGTAGCCTTTTTAGCCTGTGACTGGTTTTGGGACACCAGCCTGAAATGGAAGGGGGTACCATATTCTTCCTTCTGGTCCCACGAAGGGACAGAGAACTAGAGATGGCTTTTTGAGGCTGGGGGGAGATGTTGTAAGAGGTTTGGAGAAATGACTGTTGTATTAAAAATATACCAACAAAATATGTTTTCTATGTTTTGCTCTGTTTTAAAGGAAGAGGCTTGGTCCCTAGACACGCAAAAAATTTGGTCACAGAGTTACAAATAACTTTGAGAAAGACTTATAAGAAATTAGGATGCAGGCCTGGAGTAATAGTTCAACAATGAAACCTTCATAGATTATCTAAGGTAATAGGTTTCTAGTTTTTTAACTTGGCAGCTTTGGACAATATACTCTAGTCATTTGACATACATATGCTAACACCTCTTTAATCTTGACCTCATCCATTGGACCACAATGCCTTATTGCAGGACTCAGTGGACATTTAGACAGATTAGTAACCTAGCCCCTTCTATCTTTCCATTCTTCTTACTCCTTAGTCTTCAACACACACTCTTCAATCCAGTGACATTGATTTCTTGATTGTTCCACAAACAAGACACTGTCTCTCTGCTCGGCACATTCTTTCTGGCTGTTCCCCATTTCTGGAATGTTCACTCTCCTCAGCTTCAACTACTGACCTCCCTGTCTTAAGTCTCAACAAAAGCCCACTTTCTATTGGAAACCTTCCCCAACTCTTCTTAATTCCAGTGCCTTCCTTCTATTATTTCCATTTATCCTGAATATGGCTTGCTTTGTACTTATTTGCATGTTTCCCCCCCCCCCCATTAGACTGTGAGCTTAAGACTAGGGATTGTCTTTTGCCTCTTTTCTGTATCTTTATGCTTAGCTAAACCTGGCACAAAGTAGTCACTTCAGAAATGTTTATTGATTGATTGACTGATGTAAGGGTAACCATCATTGATGAAAACTAACCTCAGACTAAGCTATATATATTCTTTTCTGAGATACCTCATCTTTACTCTTTAAACATGATATCAAGGAAGGAGATAGTATTCTCAAATAATTGCCAAGTTCTATTGAGTTTGTTCTTGTCATCTCATTTGCATTTGTTCCCAACTTTCCTTCCTACAATACCCTCCACTCTAAACCAAGCTTTCAGTGGCTCCCACTTGGACAATTCTAATATCATCCCAAACAGGTCTGCTAGTCGCTAATCTCTCCCATCAATAACCAATCCTTCACACCATTACTCAAGGAATTTTTCCAAAGCATAATTCCAATCATGTTACTCACTTGCTATAAAAACTCTGATAGCTCCCTGATGTTTTGGGTATTCAAGGAACTTCATGATCTGGTTCAAACCTATTTAAGTTCGAACTTAACTATCACTGCTCTCTTAAACTTGCCCTATCCCTCAACTAAATTAGATTATCTTCTATCCCCTGAATTTACCTTCATGCTATTTGAAGGCTCTCTCTCCTACCATTCTCTATACTCAGAATAGCCTCTTCCCACTCCATTTCCACCTAATGAAATCCTATTTGTGTTTCAAAGACTAGGTGAAATGCAATCTCTTCTATAAAGCCTCCCTGGATGTGATCTCTCTCTCCTTTAAACTCCTACAGCACTTTAACTCATCATAAACCAACTCTAGTGACAGTCAGACCCTGATATCACTCCCATCTGAGCCTTTTTTCTGATGGTCTATTCTGATCACTCTCTTTTCCTATGAAAAAAAAATATAGGGAAATGAGAAATATATCCATTATAGTAGATATATAGAATTTGATCAGGTTCTTTGCTATTGCTCTCCCCAAATGATACGTTGATGTGGGAGGTCACAAGGACAGAGAACCTAAAGGGTCCAGGGGTTCCCACACTTAGGCTGGTCAAGATGGCTCCCTTATTCTCTCTAGTTCTTGTCTTCTTCAGCATTTTTCAAATCAGTGTTCAAACACCAGCCTCCTAGTCATTCATCTATTTTTAGTTTCATATTATAGTTGTTCTTCCTAAAAAAAACCTAAAAACAGATTTAAAATGATTTTTACAAAAATGTTTTATTTATAAAAATTTAATTTGCATATTTCAAAATTAAGTTGATCACAGTGCAAGCATCAGCTATAATGTTTTGCTTCCTATTTTGTTCTTTTTTGGATACTTCACAGTTCACAATATCCAATAAAATGAGGTTCTGCTGCTATTCCATGTTAGACCATGTGGCAGCAATGCTGGGTTTATCTATTATTAGTCTGTCATACCAAATTCTTTTCCTTTCTTTCACACTCCCTTTCTTCAGTCACCTTGAGGACAAGTCTATCTGTCAAGTATATTCCTTGCTTTCATCATATTCTATGGCTAGGATCTCCAGGTCACATTTACTCAATCACCAGGGAATTATTTTGATAATCCTACATTTTCTAACAGCTAAGAAAAGCCAGGAACTAGGAATATAACTGCCTCTTCCCTGCTTGTCTGCATCCCCATTCCCTAAAAGCTCATCTCTGATAGCATTTAGATTCTTTTTTTTTTTTTTTGCTGTTTCTTTCTTTTTTAACTAGTTGTTTTTTAAAAAATATTTTATCTTACTCATTACATAACAATTTTCTACATGCTTATTCTGAAGTTATAAGATCCAAATTATCTCCCTCTCTCCTTTCCCTCTTCCCTCTCAGACATGGAAAGCAATTCAACCTGGGTTATACATGTATGATCATGAAAAACATATTTCCATATTGTCATTGTTGTAAGAAAATACTCATATAAAACCAAAACCCCCAAATCAAACCATAAATAAACTAATGTGAAAGATAATATGCTTTGCTCTGCACTCTGACTCCAACAGTTCTTTCTATGGAGGTGGGTAGCATTCTTCATCATAAGATAACATTTATATTCCTCCTTATATTATACTTACACACATGTCTTATTTCTACCACTAGATTTTAAACTCCTTAGGGTAGTAACAATCTCTTACTTATCATCATATCTATTGTTATGGATAAAAGAGGGGTAGACTAAAGTTGGGGGTGTGATCTCCTTCCCTTTGCTGAGTGATGGAGGGGTAAAGGGTGATTGAGGTAATAGGAGAGGAATGAAAGGGATGACTAAGTTTAGGGAGGAATGGACAAGGCGGTATTAGGATGGTAAGGGTACAGGGTGAGGTGTTCAGAAGAGGCAGCTGACACAGACTAGATACCCAAGCTAGAGACAGAGGATACTGAGGGGAAACAGGCTGAACCCTTCCAGGCAGGAAAGGTACTTTTACAGACACAAGGAATAGGGCCAGTCAGAAGTGGTTTGAATCTGACTTGAGGGCTTTCTTGTCAGTTTCTCAAGTCCTCAAAGGAGGAATCACAAGGCTCCTCCCTGTCAGTGAAACTGAAGGGATTCAGGAGGAAGCATTGGGCAACTACTTCCTCCCAAGATGGATGCCTTCAGTTTCCCTCAGAAAATAAAGAGAATTATTCCTCCCCCTTCACCCTTGCCTAATTCTTCAACACAAGATTCTCCAGTGGGTTTAATTAGGTAACCAAGGGTTTATTAATGTTTCAGGGTGGTCTGGAAGGAGAGAGTGGTTTGGGGTTTCTGACAACTGGTAGGGAGAAACTCAAGATGGGGGAGGGTCACAGGAATGGGTTAGACTGAGAGAGAACCTGCTCTCTCAGCCTGGGAAGATTTGACTGCTTTTAAGGTAGAGGGTACACTAAAGGGGTAGTTTGAATTCAAGGATGTCCTACTTGCCTATTGGGGAAAACTAAACCCACAAAGTCTATTCACTAAAAACACAAAAGCCACCCTGCCTCCCAGAGCCCCAGGAAAACAGGCAGGGAAACAGGGAAGTAATATGGAGAAGGTCAGGGAGAGGTCCAGATAGGTTAGCTAGGTTCAAATTATCCAAAGACAAGGCACAGGCCAAAGCAAACTGAAAGCCAAAATAGAGCTCTGGTTGATCCTTCCGCTCTGTTCAAGCATCAGGGACAAACCGAACTCTTTCAGAATTCTAAGGCTCAACTGCCAGAAGTTTTCAGTTGGCCCCCTGCAAGAGCAAAAACCCCTCTTGCAACTTTTGCATTACACTATTCATGAATTGCATATACAAGATATTCGATAAATGTTTACTAAATGAAGATGATGAAAGATGAGAAAAGCCTGTGTAGGAGGGGATTGTGAGAAGCTAGGTACACTGGTACGTTACTATTGGAGCTGTGAAGCAGTACAAACTTTTGTCAGAGCAATTTGAAATTATTCAAATAATATGAATAAAATGTCCACACACTCCAGAGATTCCACTATTAAGTTTGTAAAATCCCAGAGATCACTGGCAAGAAAAAAAGTCTTCATATACACCAAAAGAAGTTGCAGTAGCACTTTTTGTAATAATAGCCATCTCTTCTTCATTCTTTCCTAAAAGGGGTAACAGGCTATAAAATGGGAACTTAAATAGCTAAGCACTAGAGACAGTGAGACACTCTAGCAACACAAGGCAGTGCAGGGAGTACTTTTATGAAATTTGACTCCTGTAAGGAGGAAGGGTTTAAGGAGGGAATTTCTCTTTCTTCTCAGTTCTCATAAGTCATGGAGTCTAACAGCAGAGCTGCTTGTCCAATAGGAGGGATCCCATTCATCCATTTCCTAGAAAATTTGCTAGTTGAAAAGAAGTTAAAGTACAGATAAAATGCATCCAGATAGGAGCAAAGACACAAGTCTCTAGTCTGGCATGGTCATAGAGAAGCAGTGGCTCAAGGAAGAAATCAGATCTAAGGACCAAGCCCCTTGATAAAAGAGAAGCACTAATTGTGGATTTAAAGGAGGATTAACTTTGGCAACTGAGAAATTTGTTGTTGTTTTTTTAAGTACTCCTTGAGGAGAGAAAGAACATTAGACCATGTAGCACCAAGGTTGTGAGTTGGTTTAGCCACATGTGTTCCCAACACTTTTGTGCTTCGATGCCTCTATACATTAATTTTTGCCATGCATATTGTATTTATTTATAGGAGAAAGTGCCGCAGATTTCTAAGGGCGGGAATGTTCTGTAGCTATTGTTCTTTTATTTTAGTCAATGTCTTTCCTAAGGCTAATTGTATCTACTGGTTAACTTTTAATGGAAGCACATTGTTGGGGACTTGTGAATTATAGTTTTAGTTTTAGAAGATGCAGACAAACAGTTTACCATCCAGAAAGATAAAAATTGATCTACAGGAGTAGCAACCACTTTCTGGGCACTCAAATCACTATGATGCTTATGTATATACACAAATACATGCATATGTATATACACAAATATTCACTAGTTATGTGACACTCAACTTCAATTTCCTCCCACACAGGAAAGCAAAGTGATCATCTAGAGCCAAAGGACATTTAATTGTATGTGAAGCACAAAAGACATAATCTATATATTTTTCTAGATGATGCTTTCTATGGTGAGGGAAGGGGAGGGAGGGATTGAATAAAACATTTTTTAATTAAAAGGGTAAATAGAACATCAATGAATATGAAATTAAACCATTATTAGGAGTTATTTTGCCCATTTTAATTGTTTTAATAGTTTGTAATGTCATATCAAAATTTTAATTCAATACTTTTAGGAATGCTTGGAAATCATCTGTTTTGTTAAATGCCCATACTTTCCCCTAAAAGTATATAGTCAGTTTTAATGGGTAGGTGATACTTGGTTGAAGACCCAATTCTCTTGCCTTTTTGAAAATCATATTCCAAGCCTTGTGGTCCTTTAGTGTGGAGTCTCCCAGATCCTGTGTAATCTTGATTGGGGCTCCTTGATATCTGAATTGTCTCTTTCTGGCTGCTTGCAATATTTTCTCCTTGATCTCAAAGCTCTTGAATTTGGTTATTACATTCCTTAGGGTTGCCTTTTGAGGATTTAATGTAGGGGGTGATCTATGTGAGCATATTGAACATATTGATTGGTTGGAAGGAGATTCAGAAAGTTTCTGCTACTTCATGGCCATCTTAGCTCTGCCCCTAATTCAATACTTTTGCAAGATGAGATGGTAGTCATAAGTTTTCAAAGGAGATCTGATAGATTACATTAGCCTGATTTGCTTATACACACACACACACACACACACACACACACACACACACATATATATATTATATAGATAGATACATACATATGTACATACATACATATACATGTAGCTATATATGTTTATATATAGATACATACATGTGTATACACATCTATGTGTTAAAATGAGAGTATGAAAGAGCTAAAAATAATTAAAAATCCTATTGCACAGGATACTCATTTGACCTTTCTGCAAAAAAATAGACTGTATTTGCCTTGTACATATTTATATTGTCTTTCCTTATTAGAATGTAAGCTCCTTAAGGTCAAAGCCTTTTTCATTATTTTTCTTTTCATCATCTCTAGTAGCTAAGAAGAAGTAAATGGAGATCTGGCCTCAGAGCCAGAAGTTCAAGTACTACCTCTGACATGTACTGGCTATGCAACTCTGGGCAGATCATTTGACCTCTGTTACCTAGGCAACCATATGAATAAATTGGTAAAATAAATTGGCCAGTGGTGTTTTATCATTCAGAAGTTCCATATCCAAATAAAATCATAAGTCCAGTGTTTATCCCTATCCACTGGTGCCTAGCACATAGAAGGTAAGGGTGGGACTTGAAAGCCCATAGGGTCTCTTCCAATTCTTAGATTCTGCGATGGGTGCTTCATGATTAATTGAACTATAATTCTTCTGAGTAGCATAAGAGATTTAGGAAGACCTCTAGATTACTAGATATATATTGTATGGAGTGATTTATGGGAGAAAAAAATCACACAGGATGAGAGCTTATGGATAGGTAGTAAACTGCATCACTGAAAAAATGATCACATTGACAAAATCACAGATCTGCTGTAGGACTTTTAAGTACTTTTTGAATGGGAGGTGGTTCTCTCAAATTGCTTTCATTTTGACTTCTCAGCATTAGACCTGGAGAAAAGACTAGGGAGATGGAAGATGACAGCTGCCAAGTAATTTGAAGCCTGCCACATGAAAAAGTGATTAAATTCCTGCTGTTTAGTGCCCAAGGGAAATTGAAGGGGACAAACCGAAGCTTGGTGTAAACTATCTCTAAGGAGAATGGGCTTCCAGGGAAGGTGGTTCCTTCTTACTGGACATCTTCAAGCAAACTAGAATGACCTACTAAGTTGTGGAAGAAATTCTCCTCCTTGTGTAGGATGAAGTGGGTATCTTCTGAGGGCCCAGCTAGATGTAATTTAGATTTGTTTTTCTTCATGCAGGTATTTCCTCTGACATGTGGAAAATCATCAATTGTATGAAAGTAGGGAGATGGGTTATTGGCTCAGTTCTACTGTGTGTATGTGTGTATGTACATAGGTGTTTATGTGTATGATGAGCACTGGAGAAGTCATTTAATTTTCCTTAGCTTCAGTTTCTTCAGGTATAAAATGAAGAGGTTAAACTAGATATTCTTTACAGTCCTTCCTGCCTCTAATGTTCAATGACTATTTAACCCAAATCAGCAAATGTTCCTCTTATCAGTACTGTTCCCAGTATATTTCACTTTATGCCAGCTGGGTAAATGAAAATTGAGAAACACAAAGCAGGTCAATAATGATTCAATTGTCAAAGAAACCAAACAAACCAAAAAAATTTTATTTAGATGCAACCTTTGAGGCACATTATCTATTATACAAAGGAAGGAAAATCTCCATAGTGATCTGATTAGATTGAAAGAAATGTGTCAAAAAACATTTTCATTAAAATTGCTATCCGTATTTTCAAGGCTATATCCAACTTGCTACCAACAGATTTGAGATATTTTCATCTGTAATTCTTGCACTGATATCCTTTGATGTGCAGTAATTGAAATGACCACTTGAAAGCATTTCTAATAGTGGCTCACATAATTCCTTTAGAGAGCTATCAGATTCTTACTCTTTTCAGGGAGAATTACGTGTGTATTTTTTAAAAGTTGACTTACTCTGCAAATAGTAAGTACTGGCTAGATACTCCCTCATTTTGTACATGATTGAAATGTTTGCCTTTAACTCATAAAATATAATTTCAAGAGGCAGATTTTCATTTTGGTTAGTGTATGATTGAAAATCTGATTCTTGTAGATTTTTTTTATCATTACCACTGAGGAATATTGATAACACTAATATATTTTATGCTTGATGCTACAGTTAACAAATTGAATAGTCACAGTCCTTGTCCTTGAGAAAATTATACTGGAATAAGTAAATATTAGAGATGAAAGAAATTATAATATATAAAAGGCCACAGGACAACGTAATGGCAATCTGAAGAATAAACAAATTGGAATCACAGAAATAGAGTTAAGTCAGTCATAGAATTTGGGCCCAGAGGTGACTGAATTATGTTTGACTTGTTTCCCTTCAGTCCAAGAAGCTTCACAGAAGGGTTGAGACTTAAGAGGTCTTTGAAGGAGGTAGAAGAGTGTTGGCAAAATAGGGCAAGGACATTCCATGCATAGCAAATGACATGTGTCAGTGTGCTGGGCCAGCAATGAGATGACCTAACAAAGAGAAGGATGAAAGGAGGTTGGGCCACCTGTCAGGAGAGTGGAGAACAGTTCAAATAAAGCCAAGATAGTTTGTGGCAGAGTCCCAGGAACTGGTGTTAATGGAACTAGAGTATCTCAGGACAGCATGGAAGAACAAGGTCTTTTAGCAGCAGCATGCAGATTTGAGCACAAAGTACCATACAAAAAAGAGAATATTTTGCTGAGGAAATGTGGAAGAAAGAGTAGGGTTTAGATATATTATGAAAAAAAGAATAACAGTATTACACTAACAACTATTTTTGGGGAGGAAAGAATGATAAAGAACTAAGATTCCTAACAACTCATTCTTCTATTCAGTATTTGTTCACATCTTCCTCCCACCAGATGGAAAAAAGTATAATATATAAAAGTATATAAAATATATAATATATATGATATATAAAACTGCCTTGGAAACAGGGGCTCTTGGTGCTCAATTTGGAGTCAGGAAAATCTGAATTTAAATCTTATCTTTGACGCTTACTAACAGTATAACTGTGGGCAAGTCACCTAACCTCTCAGCCTCAGTCTTCTCATCTGTAGAATTTGGATAATAAATGTTATTATGTCTAACTCACTGGGTCAGGCTTAAATGAGATAATATATATATATATATAAAATCATTTGGCAAACTTTAAAGTACTGTTCAAAGGATGGTTACTAGTCCCATCTCTTCACAGATGACCCCCAGATCAATGCTACTATCATAGGCTCTCCTTAGTCCTACATTAATTCAATACTTATTAGATATTCAAAATCATGTGCCAGATTAAAACCCAAAAAGTCCAAACTAAAACTAAAAACTAAAAATGTCCGAAACAGAACTTTTTGAATACTATCCTTCTAGCCTGCCAGATTCATAGACAGTATGTTATACTCAACTCCCAATCTCCCACCCCATATATACAGTAAGTAGCCAAATCTTGCATTTCTACCTCAATGTCTTGTGAATTCATTCCTTTCTCTCTATTCAAATAGCCACCATAGAAGTTAAGGCCCCCATCAATTATCAGGGGGCCTAATGCAATGGCTTCCTAATTAGTCAATTCTCTCCCTCTTCCAGTTCATCCTCCAAGGAAGTATGAAAGTGATTTTCCATATGTGCAGATCTGACGATGTCATTTTCATGTCCAATAATTCTAAATGCTCCCCATTGCCTCTAGGATAAAATATAAACTCTTCTGTTTAGTTTTAAAAGCCTTTCACAATTTGGCTGGCTCCTGTTATCTTTCCAGCATCACAGGATATTACTTCCCTTCCCACTCTCCAGTTCAGCCAAAATGGCCCTATCTCTCTTTCTCACACACCACATTCCATCTCCCATCTCCATTCTCTTGAATTGGCTGCCTTCCATGCCTGGAATGCTTCACTATGTCATTTCCCTTTTACACAATCCCTCACCTTCCTCCAACATATAGTTTGTATATCATATTGACACCTTTCAAGACAATACAATCATCTGCATCCAGTAGGTTTTTAATAAATATTTGTTGAATTAGTAGAACTATGGATTTTCAATGTTTGGTTTTTATATGATCCCTAATATGTATTTTATGATACATATGCAAATTTATTCTAACTATTTTATGCACAATAAGAAATGAAAAAATGTTTACCTATTGTAACAAATACATAGATTTATTTTTTAAGATAAATATGCAACTTCATAATCTGGAGATAAGAAAGACCAACACTTAATTCTACAAAAACATAAATCATGAATATGTATGCAAAGGTGAGTATCCCCAGGCATAAGGATCAGCTGCTCAGTGAAACCAAGATTAATTTTCTGAATTGCTGATGCTGAATAAATTTTTAGAACATATATTTTCACTACTCTGCTGGGATTTTATGTATTTGCCATAAGATTGTTCAAAGCAGCTATTGTTTAACTGAAAAACTTGATACAGCTGTTCAAACTCCAATATACATCTTAAAATTTTATGGTAATGGTGATAAAATTTTTAAAAATCCAACAACCCTTCCTGGATTGTTAACAATTTTTGCCTTTATAAGCTTTTAAAAAATCTGCTTTACAAAAATAAATTGAAAGGGTAATTTTTCTTTAAATTGAGGATATTAGCATTTTTTTCCTGTACTGCCTCTATATGAGCTTATTTCTGACATGAGGACATCAAAAGTCTGTTGATTTTTGCTTAACCCTCTTCCATCAGGTCAAACAATGCATTTATTATTTCTACTCTTTGAAAAGAAAACATAACCCCCAAAGGCAAATGAAGAAATAACTCCACACTTACAGGCTTTAATGGAAAGTTTCTTTGTTTCTCAGTAACACAAACAGTGAAGAAAGTTTGCAGCTGTGGGGTAGATGATATGAAAGAATAAGGATGGTTTGTTTTGCAAACATACTAATTAGTATGACTTTTACTTATCCCCAAATCATCAAACATTATTTGCTATTTATGTTCAATAGGCTTTTGTGAATGCTACCATTGTTTTCAGGGAGTGGGGGGGGGGGAAGATGTTTTCTCCACTTTTAGATTTTTAAAAATCTCACTCTTTAATTCTTCTAAGATTAGAACAAATTTTCCTTTTTTTATGGTGATCCTGAACTTCTCCCCTCCTCAGTGTCAAAAGCACTGGTGCTTTGCCACCTTCCCACCTTTTCTTCTCCGCCTTACTTCTCTTTCCCTGTTCTTAAATGACAATCTTTTCAGAGACCTGCACAAGTCTGAAAAGCAATAAGTATGGTGGTAAATACTAGGGACCTCCAAGAGACAGCCTGGTTGTTGTTGGGTAGGCACTGATAGGAACAACCTGCACACTAACCCTCCACCAGCTGGCTTAGAGATAGTGGCAGCAGCATTAGGCTTGGAGTTAGAAAAACATGGGTTCAAATCTAGAATGGTAATAATTAGGTGGTGCTGAGCAAGTAATTTTGCCTTGATGAGCCTCAGTTTCCTTTTCTGTAAAATGGAAAAATGGACTTGTACATATACCTTGTAGTGGAAGCAAAGTGTTTTGTAAACCTTAAAGTGCTATATAAATGTGAAATACTATTATCTATTGCAAGTATATATATATGCGCATATATATAGTAAGACAACAGCCTAACAGAATTTAAAAACAACTAAGAAAAGGTCTGAACCAATGGAGAAGAAAGAGAATAGAACCAGAGGAACAATTTATACAACTACAGTAACATAAAGGAAAACAACTTTAAAAGAACTTAGCCATCTAGTCATGCAATGACTTCAGAAAACTAACAATGAAGCATTCTTCCCACCTCTTGGAAGATATATGATGGGTTCAATGAGCCAAATGAGACATACATTTTCAGACTTGGCCAATTCATAGATTTATTTTGTTTGACTATGTTTATTTGTTACAAGAGAAGGCTTTTCTTTCAGAGCAGAGGAGGTGGAGTGGGTAGTTAGTGGTAGTGATACAAAAAAAATAAAGAAAAGAAAGGAAAGGTTGTCAATGAAATATTTCAAAAATACATAGAAAAAAGTTCAAAAGGAGACACAGTTTTGTTTAATTATTTGCTTTAAAAAACAGAACATAATAGGTCAGAGGTCCATATGTAATTCTTTTTTCTACTTATTCTTTATTTACTGAAATGTTCATGTGTTGTGAATAAGAAAAAAGAAAAAAATTGTTTAAATGTGTAATAGTTTGCTCTGAGGCATAGCCAAACTACTGATATCATCATGCTGATTCTACTTCCAGTGAGTTATGCAGTGCCTTTTGCCCAAAGAAGTTGGGTCACTTTAGGAAAGCTGTAGAAAAAGTGCTGTTTCAGGCAGGTAGGTGACTCTGTAGATAGAGAGCCCAGTCTGGAGATGAGATGATCTGGATTCAATCAGGCCTCAGATACTTCCTAGATGTGTGACTCTGGGCAAGTCACTTAGCCCCTATTTCTTAGCCCTTATAGCTCTTCTGCCTTGGAACCAATACTTATTATGGATTCTATGACAGAAGGAAAGGAGTATTTTTTAAGTGATGTTTTATGGTAACTCATAAAGTCTTCAGGTGGAACCTCAGGTCACCAAACTGAATACAAAAAGGACCAAGTCTTTAGATACTCAACCCCTGCACAAAGCCAAGGTCTTGAGTCCTGGGTGGGATATTTTCTGGGAATCTACCACAATCCTGAGATATAACTTCCAAGTGGGTATCAAACAAAAATTCAATCTTGTCTCTAGGGACCTAAGGACCAAACATACTGCCATCCCAATTCCTTGGTGTCAATGAATCAACAAACATTTGTTAAGCTCTTACTATGTGTCAGCACTGTGTTAAATGCTGGATATATAGAGACAAAACATGCTCTCTGACCTCAAGTAGCTCCCTCTCTCTAGAGGAGGCAACATGGAAATAACTATGATTCATAACCATCTCATCCTATATTATCATCTACCTTCTGGGCATTTCTGCCTAGATGTATCAAAGATCTCTGAATATATTCAAAATAGAATGCCTTATCTCTAAACATCTCCACTTCCATTCCCACAAACCTGTTTCTTCTTGAAGCATCCCTATTTCTGTTGGGAGGATCATTCAGTCATTCTTGACTCTTTCTTCTCCTTTAAACTCCTGAGTCAATGAATGGCTAAGTTTTTTATCAGTTCAGCCTCCACAACACTATAAGTTATCTATTCTTTCATGACTCACACAATGGCCACCCAACTTCAGATCCTCCATCATTTCTTGCCAATAATACAATAAACAACAAATCCTTCTTGATCATCTTTCTTCCAGCCTCTCCACTCTCCATCCTCTACATTGCATTGCTCTCTCACCCTAGATCTTCAGGAAGATCCTACTAGGGCAAAATACAAATGCCTGGCCTGTGACTGCTACCTATTTCTTCAGCTATATTTCATACCACTTTCTCTTAAGAACTCTGTTTCATCCAGACAGAACTACTAATTCCCAGAATTCAACATTCAAATCCTGCCCTTGTACAAGTCATGCCCAATACCTGGAATGCATTCCCTTCTTGACTCTGCCTCTCAGATTTCTCATCTTCCTTCAAAGTTCAAAGCTTTTGACACCTGCTTTGGGACATCGTCTTTGCTCTATTTCCTATGTCGTTAATGCTCTCTCCTCTCCTAAAAGTTGTCTTCTATTTGCCTGTTTTTGTATATGTTGTATTTCTCATGGGGAACTTACAGGTTTTGTGAAGCAGAGGATTTTTTTATTTATTTATATGTTTTTTTTAACTTAGCATGGTGCCTTACAAATCACTGTTGTTTAGTCATTTCAGTTGTTTCAAACCCTTCACAATCCCATTTGGGTTTTCTTGGCAGAGATACTGGAGTGGTTTGCCATTTCCTTCTCCACCTCATTTGACAGATGAGGAAACCAAGGCAAACAGGGCTGTCACACAGCTAGTAAGTGTATGAAGCTGGATTTATACTCAGGTTTTCCTCAATCCACATCTGGTACTCTATCCACTATACCACCTTTCTGCCCTGACTTACAAATAATACAGTAGGATTTCACTTTATGCTAACTCAACACACATGAATTCAGGTATATGGTACTGACATGAAAAAAATAAAGGCATAAAAATACATAAAATAAAAATTTTTAATTATGTGCTTTTTTTTCCAGGAAGTGTAAAGTCTTTCCAGAGTTCACCCAAACATACATTTTCACTCTGGGAAGCATTAGTGTGAGTGGCTACATTGTTTTGTTCTAAACGTTAGCTCTGACATCAGTCTTTGTCCAGAGATCCCTCTTGTAACAAATCATGTCCACATCAGAGAAGCGTTTCTCTTTGTTTCATTAGAGCTATTTATTAATAATGGCCCCAAAGTACAGGAGTAGCGATGCTGGCAGCTCTGACAAGCCTAAGAAAAGTAGTAAAGTGCTGAGGTGTGTTTGTATAAGAAATACTTATTAAATAATGGTGTTCACTTTGTATAATTTTCTTATATATAATATGTATAAAAACTTAGGCGAAGGGTCTTAGAACATACTGGTCACGTAAAATGAGGTCCTAATGTAAGTGCTTAATAAAATGCTGGCTGAATTGAACAGAATGCAGTTTCACAGAGTTCTACATGTCCTCAACCATTTTACATACTGAAACATTTCCACTTATGGTATTATTTACAAATTGCAATCTTAAATCCTCACATAATCGACAGGGAAATGGGACAACTTGTTCTGGTTTTTCATTTTAGTTTGGATCCAAAGCACCTTGTGGCTGATTCAATGCAAGAGCCTACAAACTGGCTTTCCTGACTCATGTAATCCTAATCCAAAGCAACTTTATGGTCAGATTAATCTTGTGAAAACATCATTTTCACCATGTCAGTCGCTGCTTAGCCATTTGGAGTGGCTCCTCATTGCCTGTCAATTCAAATCTATACTCATTACTCAAATATTGAAAAACCTTACTTTATTTCATTAGATCTCTCCATTTGCTACATGTATCAGACCATCAGATCAGGCCAGTCTTCACAGTATTTCTGAAGGTGGTCATTCCTCATCCCTCTCTGTGTTTTAGTTGATATTCTCCATGTAATGCCCCCAATTACCTAAGGTTAATTTAGCCTTCTTAGTATCATATCTGGCATATGATTATATTAAATTTTGCAATGTCTCTTAATGGGGTAAAGATAAGGGATAGGGAGAAATTCATAGATTGTCTTTAAGAGGAAAGCAGGAGAATTTAGATACAAACCCTGGGAGAAGATTCTGGAAGGAGAGGAGGATCTTGGGAGTTGACTGTTTGTATCTGTCACTCTTGATCTAGCTTTCCACTGAGCTGGAAGGAGGATCTTTGCTCTGGCATCCCCTTGGAAGAACTAACCTTGTGGAAAGATTAGGGATTCCTGGGTTGGAGAATTGCCTTGGAGTAGACTGCCTTTTCCCTGGAGTACAGAGATCACCTGTCTGAGATCAACCAGTCAGAGGACAACTTGGCTAAGGTGATCCCAAGGGTTTTGTCATCTGAGACTCTGGGTTACCCAGGAAGCCAACCCCAGGCTTGAGAGGGGATTCGGGCTAACTGTGAGTCCTGGCTCCTCTGCCTTCTTAAAGACAATCTGGGTAGTTAGATTAGCAGATAGTCAGTTAGCATTTGGGGTTTTGGGGTAAGAGCAGGGAGTGGATAGGCAGGGTCTACAGAAGAAATGAAGGGCGACCTCTTATGAGGTGCATAGCAGTTGGGTTGAGTCTAAATTTGTAGTATTAGGACCCTATCTACCCTTTTCCCTTACTCCAATTATCAAAATAAACTTGGTTTCTAAAGCCCAAGGGTTTTGTGCTTTACTGGCCCTGGGGAGGTCCCTATGTGGGTATTTCTCATCTCCCATCCATCTAGGCCTTTCCCAAACAATATACCTCCACTTGGAGTTAGATGTCTCTTTCAATGGTTTCAATGCATATAAGTCTCTCCCCAACTGGATCTTCTTTGAAGACAAATAATATGTTTTATTGATTGTTTTCTTCCATAGTACTAAGCACAAAGTCAGACATTCAGTAGAAGTTCACCAATCACTAGCTAAATTGAATTTAAAATGGACAGAATGTCTTAATGAATATATTTATGTTTTAACATCTTTACCAAAACTGATCATATATTAAGATATGTTCCGCAATAAATGCAGAAAGATATATATATATATAGTAAATGTATCATTTATAGACCATAATAGAATAAAACTTATAATGAATGTAGGAAACATGAACAAAAGATGCAGACTAAAAGAGAAACAAAATAATGACATCTTAAATATGATCATGTAAAAGAAAAAAATCACAGATATAATAATTATATTAAAGAGAATTATAATATAGAGACAGGAGGTCCTAGGTTCAAACCCAGCCTCAGCCACTTCCCAGCTGTGTGACCCTGGGCAAGTCACTTGACCCCCATTGCCCACCCTTACCACTCTTCCACCTATGAGACAATACACCGAAGTACAAGGGTTAAAAAAAAAAAAGAGAGAGAATTATAATAAGACAACAAATAAAATCATGGTGTATGCTAAAGCGATTCTTAGAAGAAAATTCATGGCTCTGAACACATATTAGCAAAGAGAAGTAATAAATTAAGCATAAAATTTTAAAAATTAGAAAACTAAGGAAATAATTATTTCAAAATAAACTCAAAAGTAGAAAATTTGAGAATCAAGGAATTGGACATGATTGAAATGACTGAAAAACAGTCTTAGAGCATATATCACAATAAAGTTTAAATGAATAAATTATCTGAATGTAAGCATCATGAAAATTTTTAAATAGGAGGAAATAAAAGGTAATATATTTAATAACCATAGCTAGTATAATAATTTATAACCAGATGTGGAATGGAAAGGGGTAGGTAGAAGTCAGGAAGACTCATCTTCCTGAGTTCAAATCTGACCCCAGACACTTAGTAGCTGAGTGACATTCTTACTAAGTGACATTCAACAAGTCACTTAACCCTGTTGGCTTCAATTTCCTCATCTCTCAAATGAGCTAGAGAAGGAAATGGCAACTACTCCAGTATCTTTGACAAGAAAACCCCAAATGGGGTCACAAAGAGTCAAGCATGACTGAAATGACTAAATAACAACATGGGATAGAAGAGGTTATATAAAATAAAAAAGATTCTGCCAAACAAAATCAGTACTTTTAGAATTAAAAGAAAGATATAGTCTAGAAAAAAAGTGTGCATTAAAAATCTCTGATAAAAATCTGACACCCCAAATACATAGGGAACTGATAAAATTCCATAAAATTAGGAACCATCCCCTATAGACAAATGGTCAAAGGATAGAAGCAATTTCCAAAATAAGAAATGCAAGCTATCCAAACTCATTTGAAAAACTCATCAAAATCACTAATAATTGCAGAAAAGAAATTAAAATAACTCTGAGATATCCTTTCACACTTGTCAAAGAGCCAAAGATGGGGAGGAAATGAAGAGATTCAGTGTTGAAAGGGGTATACTGTTTTTGCAGGTAGACCTGTCAATTAGTCCAACAATTCTGTAAAGCAATTTGGAATTAGGCAAGAAAAGTTACTAAACTCTACCTACCCTTTGTTCTATGCCTACTACTATTGGTTTTATCTCCAAAGTAAGGTTAATTTTAGCAAGAAAAAATTCATATGTACAAGAATATTTTTAATAGCATTACTATTACTGAAGATACAAATGAAATAAAAGAAAGACTCCCTACCTGAAAAAAGCTTAAATTCTAAATGAAAGCAACAATGAAGCCCTATTTAAATATTGACACCAGCAAGGAGTTCCTCTAGCGAGAATCTCATAGTCACTCTCTGTCCATCATTTCCCATGAGACTGCTCTCTTGAATTTCATCATTGTATCTAGAAACTCATCCTCCTCCAAGACTGAATCAACTCTGAAACGTATACCTCCTCAGTACCATCTGTCCCTGGGGTCCAATCCTTTAATTGGAGAAGTTGGAGCATGGACATCAGAGAAGCACTTAACAAAGGTTTACTTACTCATTCACTACAATCTACCCTCACATTAGCAGGTCTCAATTCCTGAAGACAGGCCACCACCCCAAGACTGTATTCAAACTCCCAAGGTTACAGGACTAGGTAGTCTTATGGGAAAATACACTCCCCTTTCTCATCACTATAACTCTTGAGCCCCGCACTGGTATGCTTCCTTTTACACAAACCCAACAACTCACAATGAGAGCATATTAAATCGTAAAAATAAACACTTGCTTAACAACAAGGTGAAAGCAAGAATAATAATATATAAGGTAAATGCAGAAATAATAAATGCATCATAATCCACATATAAACCTGGATCATGCTAATGGTTGCCATGTCCATATATTCCCAGTTATGAACTAAAAAACTCTTCATTTCTTCGAATGAAAATCAATAAAGCTCTCTGTCTCACATTCACTCCAATATGCTAGGACTTGTCATATTAAATTATCAACTGCTGCCTCAGAATGTTGAGTCAGACTTAATTTTAGTAACTGTTTCTCTTAGAACTCTGAGCAGAGAGCTATGTATACACCAGACAAGTGAATTGTCAAGGCAGACAATTCTCTAATTGCTTTTCTCATAAACACACTTTTGTCCCAGACAAATGAACCATCAAGGGTCATTCCCTCAAGGGGTCACTCACTATCTTACACAAATATATATGAAAAAAATATAAAGACAATAAAGACAAAATAGCTAAATATAAGGTATTTGGAGAGGTAGGGAGCTAGCAATTAAGGATTTCATGGTACTTGAACTACATCTTGAAAGAAGAGCTGGATTCTGTGAACTATAAGTCATGAAAGAGTACATTTCAGGCGTGGGAGACAGCCAGTATAAAGGCACAGAGATGAGAAATGAACGGAGAGCGATGTGAACTATCAGCCACAATCATACTATTAAGTGACTTTTCTTATCTGGGGTAACGAGGGAAATGCAGTTGAGAAGGGTTTTCGAATGTGGGAAAATTTTTATTCAAAACTATATCAATAAAAATAAAGAAAAATGGAGATGCTAGAAGACGGTGAATGTTGAACAGAAATAGGACTAAGATTGAGTAAGGCAGAAAACAATCTAGAATGCAACACAAAGAGCATGTGACAATGGACAGTTTTTACCATTAATTTTTTTGTTTAAAAATACTTTTACTTTCTTTAAATTTTTTTTTACAAATTACATATAATAACAAATTTCCACATAAGTTTTCCAAAGTTTTATGATCCAATTTGTCTCCCTCCCTCCTTCTCTCTCCCTTCCCAGAGCTGGTAGTCAATTCAATCTGAGTTATACATGTATTACCATGAAAACCATATTTCTATATTGTTCATTTTTATAAGAGAATAGTCTTATAAAACTAAAACCCCAAAACATATTCCCAAATAAACAAGTGAAAAAAATGTATGCTTTCTTCTACATTCTGACTCCAACAGTTCTTTCTCTGGAGGTGGACAGCATTCTTTGTCATAAGTCCCTCAGAATCGTCCTGGATCATTGTAATGCTGAGAGTAGTTAAGCCTCTCACAGTTGATCATTCCATAATATTGTTACTGTGTACTGTCTAGCAGAGCTAGACACTTGGGGTCAAGTGACCTGCTCGGAGTCACACAACTAGGAAGTATCTGAAGCCAAATTTGAATTTGTATGTTCAACTCCAGGCCTGGCACTCTACCCACTGAACCACCTAGCTGGCCCTATCATTATTTTTTATAAGTTCATTTTAATTCTTTAATGTCCTATACATAGCTTATAGATTGTTTTGTTTTTAAATTATTTTAAGTTGCATGTTTTCCATTAAAGATGTAGGCTCCAGATGTTTAGGAACACAGCAGGTGAATGATTTTTCAGACCTTGAATTGCCTTGAAAACCTTGCAAATGGAAATGGGCAGTGATTATAAGAAGATATTGGCTTATAAAATGACACAAAGGATCTCAGAATCTCCCAAAATACTCCAAGTGGCTTGGAGACACATGATATAGATAGACTAGTATCACTATACCCATCCATGTCTAATCCCCAGAGGAAACCATTAGCATCCTACAGAAATCTAGGGATGGACAAGTCAGGGTAGGTCAACAGCAAAGATGGAAAGGCAGAGCTCAGCATAGAAACTGCCCTTCTAGAACCCAAGGGGCCATCCTAGGATTCCATATCTGAAATCCGAATTGACAAAGGCTGTCCAAGACCCACAATTCCCAGAGCCTTGTGATTGGAAGAAAAGGACTTTGAAAACCATTCTGGGTGGTCCAGCAGAGCAGTCCTCTCCCCAGCCCAGGCAACACTAGGGTTCATTCTGATTCTTCCCCAAAGTCCAGTTGACTGTCTGAACACAGCTCAAGGACAGGATCTTAGGACATCATGAGATCATTCCGACACAGCTTTCTTGGAAATGGAGCCTATGGCTGGACCTGAATCAGAACTCAGCAACTAGCAAGGCAAAGAGAGCGACCTTGGAGAATTAGCAGGGACAAGCACCTGAGTTAAGCTTAAGGAGAAAGATACTAGGCAAAATCCAGCCTAAGCCACATCTGAGAACAGTGTCTGATGTCTATGGTGGAAGACAAGTACAAGAGTTGCTCCTGGGCCCAGAAATACCGGAACTGTCAGAACCTAAAGCAAAGAGAGCTCTTGGAGTTAAGTGACAAGGAGACTCCAGAAAAAGCCCACTGAATCAGTGCCTAAGTCCCTTAAAAGTGGAGCCTGGTCTGTACCACAGTAATCAGAATGGGGCAAGCCACGCCTACACTATTTATTATGGAGTTTGACCAAAACATATCTTACAACCTCCTTCCTCTCCTTTCCCAACTTCATGAGGAAACCCCAAGAAACTTCTGGTACCATGAGGAAATATGTTGGTTTGAGAGATATCCAAGGGCTAAACCCCAAAAGAGGATAGAGATTCCACAACGCTTTGTAAAGTTACAAGGGGGGGAAATGCCCTGGCCACAGAGATTGAAGGAGTACCTGGAGGAAATGAAATAAGAGATGTAGGATGCAAAAACTGGAGAGAGGAAAGAATGGCAATTTTAAAGTGAGTCCTTAGTCTTGACAATGGAATCAAGAACTAGATGACCCGAAAATTAGAATGGTCTGGACAGAAAAGTACTTATGAATAATATAATATATCAAAATAAAACAAAAAATTTAGAACAAATAAAGCAATGAGGCAATCTAAGAAATATGCCAGATACAACTAACTTAGAAAACAAGTCAAGAAAAGATAAGAATGATCAAACTATCTAAAAATTATGATCAGGACAAAAAGAGTCTAGATACCATATTTTAGGAAATAATAAATGGAAATTGCTCAGAACACTTTGAATCAGAAAGCAAAGTAAAAATAGAAAGAATAGGGGGCAGCTGGGTAGCTCAGTGGAGTGAGAGTCAGGCCTAGAGACAGGAGGTCCTAGGTTCAAACCCGGCCTCAGCCACTTCCCAGCTGTGTGACCCTGGGCAAGTTACTTGACCCCCATTGCCCACCCTTACCAATCTTCCACCTATGAGACAATACACCGAAGTACAAGGGTTTAAAAAAAATAGAAAGAATCCACCAGCAAATCTTGCAAAAACCCTGGTTCATTGTTGCCCCCTACTTCACTGAATTCTTCATCTGGGTTATTCCCTGCAGACATTGCTAAGATGAGTTGGTTTCAGATGGATGCTACCATAATTGCACTATGCTTCCACCAGCAGGGGTTGAGCAAGAAGTAGCATGGTTTAGAGGTTAGAACCTCAAGAAGACCCTTGTTCAATCAAGTCCTGCCTGTGATATGTATTGGCTATGTGGTAAGTAACTTGATCTTTTACTGCCCACACTAAATAAATGGAAAGAAGATGCCAATCCAGACTTGTAGAGGAAGGTCGTCACCAGGAATTCCCTGCACTGATGAAATCACAGGTCTGGTAAAAATAAAAAAACGAAAAAGAGGGGACAACCTCAGCTATGGTCACAATCTGAGCTAGCCTGTAGGAAGAGTACCTTCTGCTTGAACTAAGTTCTTTAGTGCATGACTGTGGTTAAGTGATACCATCATTCTCTCCTCCACTAGTTTCCTCTTCTACCTGAAGACTTCCCTCCTGCCCCATGACATTTTCATATGCAAAAGAAACCTTAAAGGTACACAGACAGAAACTGTTTTCTTTTATTTGTAGCTTAAAGTCTGCTCAAGGTCAAGTAATGGTTCACATGTATACGCCACTTACAAAGCACTTTTAATACAACAACCCTAGAAGATATGTAATCTTATTAAAAATGACCTGACTAAATTAGTCTTGAGCAGCCTTTAGCCCACTATCTATGTGAAGGAAATGTATCTAAACTTCTGCTCATGTTCTTTGTCCATAAATCACCACCCTTTCCCCAATTTCCCATTATTGTAAATTATATAGCCACCCTTCTTTTGGTGAAGACTTTGGATGGGTTGTGGATACCCTGAGCTTAAGAAATATATTACTCTAAAACAATTAAAAAGTAGGTATTGTTCATATCTGTGGAGACATTATATAAAACCCAAACCACTAAAAGGATGCTCCTATCTGATTGAGCTCAGACAATTCTACCATGTGACCATAATACTTAAATAGAACTGTGATCTCACAAATGTGGTTATTCCCTTCAATGATGTAGAATGCAGCCCATCAATACTTTCTCATCCTGGGCAACTTGTACCCATGTCTTCCTCCAAAAGAGCTCACCCAGTCTCCTGAGAACCTTTCCTTCAACGTCTTGACAAGCTTGAAGTAACTGTTTCAAGCAAAAACAGTTTGCTCATGTATTGAGCTAGATTTCTTGACATTGAAACTTGATTTCTATTACTTTTCTCTTGGGTTCTCAAGTACTGCCTTAGAGGTGAACTAATCAGAACACTATGCCATAAAGGGTACATGGCCAGGAACAGCTAGGTGGCTAGGTGGCTAGCTGTGTTCAAATCTGATCTCTGTGTTCAAATCTGATCTCAGACACTTCTGAGCTTTGTGACCCTGAGCAAGTCACTTAACCTCAATTGTCTAGACCTTACTACTCTGCTGGCTTGCAATGGATAACTAGTGTCCATTCTAAGACAGAAGGAAAGGATTTAAAAAATAATTTTTTAAAAAAGTAAATGGCAATGAATGATAATAATTATAATAACCTAAATGTGAAATGTAGCAAAATCTCTTTATAAAGCTAGTGCTGGGAGGTAGGACTTAATAATTTGACTTCAGTCTAATAATGGTACATTAGGCTTTTATTCAATTCAATAAGTGTTTATTAAATATATACTAGGCGTGAGAAATTGTGCAAGACCACAGGAATGAAAAGATTAATAAATGATGTCTCTCTTATGAGAAAGAATATTATCCACACTCAGAGGAAGAACTGTGGGAGTAGAAACATAGAAGAAAAACAACTGCTTGAACACATGGGTTGATGGGGATATTATTGGGGATGTAGATGCTAAACGATCACCCGAGTGCAACTATCAAAAATATGGAATTAGGTCTTGATCAATGACACATGTAAAACCCAGTGGAATTGTGCGTTGGCTGCTGGGGTGGGGGAAGGGGCTGGAGGGGAGAGAAAGAACATGAATCATGGAAAAATATTCTAAAAAATAAAGTTTTAAAAAATGATGTCCCTGCACTCAAGGAATATGTGATACAATGAGAAGTTCACTGGAAAGTCAGATATAGGATGGGTTCAATTTGGGCTCTACCAGAAGTGACATTAGGTAAGTCACTTACTTCTCAGTTTCTCAGATGTAAAGCGAAGGGTTGAATTAACAGACCTCTAATATCTAAATCGATATACAAATTACTACTATAAAAGTTACAATTTAAGAAGTACATAGAGAATAGATTAAACCAAATAGATTAGAAATTCTTTGGAAAGTTCATGTATATAAGAGGGTCAAGTAGCAGAAGAGAACACAAAAGCCTTCTGGGGAGAGAGGCAGGGTAGCACCTGTCCTTGACATGAGAAGGAAGAATTTTTAAATTTTATTTTCTTGTTTTATAACAAAGGTTTTAAGAGAGAAAAAAGCAGTTCAGAAAAACCAACTAACATAATACATCTGACTACAATATTCCATGTCCATAGTCCCCTATCTCTACAAAGAAAAGAAGGAGATACATTTTTTCAACTCTTCTCTGTAGAGAAAGATCATTATAATTATGCGGTATTTAGAGGTCTTTTTCTATTTACATTATAATAATCATTATGTATGGTTTTTAACTCTGTTTCTTCACTTTGTATCTGTACTGACAAACCTTCCCTTACTTCTCTGAATTCTTTACATTCGTTTTTTCTTCTGTCAGTCATATTCCATTACATTTGTGTACCACCAAATAAGTTATCCCCTAATTGATGGGCATATAGTGTTTGCTTCCAGTTCTCTGCAATCACAAAAATTGCTACCAGGAATATTTTAGTATATATATATGGTACCTTTCTGTCTTTAACTTTGCTGGCAACTAGGTGCCTGGTAACTAGGTGCCTGGTCTCGAGTGAGAAAAATCAGAATCTAAATCTGGCATCATGGGTAAGTCACTTAACTAACCTGCTTGCCTCAGTTTCCTCACCTGTAAAGTGGAGCACCTACCTTCTAGGATTGTGGTGAAGATCAGATAACTGTAAAGTCCTTAGCATAGCTCTTGGCAAAGAGTATGTGCTATATAAATGTTAATTATTGTTGTTGTTGTTGTTGTTGTTGTTACTATACAACTAGCCATAGGCTCTTTGAGTCACAGTACATCCCCTTTAGTCTCTTAGGTGGAATTTTAACAGGCAGTACAGAGATTGCTGCAAGCATAGGAGATCATGTGCATGAATGGATAGTGGCAGAAGAGAGGGGGCAAAAGGAAGGGGCAGCTGGGTAGTTCAGTAGATTGAGAGCCAGGCCTAGAGACGGGAGGTCCCAGGTTCAAATCTGGCCTCAGACACTTCCCAGCTGTGTGACCCTGGGCAAGTCACTTAACCCCCATAGCAAAAGGGATCCATTTGCGTACTAACTAATAGTCAGGATTGTCTATACACAGAATAAATAAAAGGAAGTACTGTGAAATAAAAATGGAGAGGTGGTTGGGAGACATAGAATGGAAGAGTTTGTCATAGTCTAATGATTTTATATTTTATTTTATTGCATGCATTTAGGAATTGAGGGAATGCAGCTTAGCTCATAGCACACTCAATTGATGTTTTAACAAGCTGGGTAATAACAGGATCCTACAGTACTTTGGGAGAGGAAGGGAGATGGAGAATGTAAAATAGTCAGAGCCTTTTTTTTTGCTTCAGGAAGTGGCATGGATGATTCAGGATGTCACACTATTCTTCCCTTTTGAGTCAGGACTAAACTGGTGCATTGACATGTTGAAGGGCTGTGTGCTCTGTCTTCCAGATGAATCAGTTGTTCTTAAAGATGCATAGTATCTTTTTTTCATTGTAAGTAAATAGAAATTCTTAGAGCCACAGAATAGGAATACTACAAACTATCAACAAAGTCCTAGCCTACAAGAATTACAAGATTGAAGCAGACAAGAAATGTACACTAACACTTTCCCAAATGCATTCTAAATGCATTTATCTTGGGGTAGTGGATAGAGAAGCAGGCTTAGAAACAGAAAGTCCTGGTTTCAATTATGCCTTCAGACACTTTCTAGCTATATGACCCTGGGCAAATCACTTACTCCCAATTGCCTAGCCCTTACCCATAAGCTCTTCTGCCTTGGAAATGATACTCAGTAAAAGTAAGGGTTTTTTTTTAAAAAAAAGCTTATTTCCAGTTTGCCACTTTCAAGGAAAAGGATATGTGTATCTCTCCATTTCTTTCACAATTATATTCTGTGGTAAGAAGCTAACTAGAAAGAATGGTTCCTTTTCTGGGACACAAAGGTAAAATGAGACATGGAGAATTTGACTCTCCATCCAGAGAAATATTAAAGTGATGGAAAATAAGACCTGAGGAGAAAAGGTTAAGGAAACTGGGATGATTAAGTCCAGAAAGGGGGAAATTGTGGGGCAAAAATCTTCAATCATATGAGAGATTAAAATACAGACTTTAGAGAGCTAGAAAGAACTGCAAAGGCTTTGTAAGCGGGACCCTTTTACTATATAAATGAGGAAATTGACACTCAGAGAGGTTAACTAACTTACCCAGAGCCATACAGATAGTGTCAGAGATGAGATTTTTATCCCAGCTCCTCTGTAGGAACAATGGCCAAATATCTATGATGTGCAAGACACTATGGAGGCACTAAAGGAAATATAAATAAGATTGGGGTCCTTGTCCTTAACTTATAAACTAGAGGGGTGATATGTTATACATAGAAATAGTAAACTACAAATGAGACAAGCACACTACAAAGTCCTCTAAGTGGTCAGAGAAGGAAAGACTGGAGAAGAGCATCCAGCAAGAAATTGCTAACAATGGATTGGGTCATAGAGGGAGAGTGTCACTCTCCCTACAGATGTTTAAAAATCAAATCATTCCACTTACATGTGATTTTGCCACCATTGTAACAAGAGCAGGGAGTCAAGGGAAGGTAGGGGAATAGATGAGTTCAAGTCTACTTAATCAATCAATGAAGCTCCTTTTGCTTGTCAAATTCTGGTCTACATCCTGGAGATACAAATACAGTGAATAAAACATTCTCTGCTTTCAAGGAGCTTAATAATCTAATATTTTTCTGATGCATAACTTAATGCCCTTTATCACTTCAGCTAGATAATTTCCATTTCTTTAGGGAAATATTTTTTGAATGAACAAATGAGTGAATGATAAAGTCTTTATTAAGTGCTTACAATGTGCCAGCAATAATTTTTTAAACCCTTACCTTCCATCTTAGAATCAATACTGCATATTGATTCGTAGGCAGAATAGGTATAAGGGCGAGGCAATGGGGGTTAAGTGACTTTGCCCAGGGTCACACAGCTAAGAAGTGTCACTGAGCCACCTAGCTGCCACCCCCTCATCCCTGTAATGTTCTCTGCTGACTCTATCATAAAAGGAAACAAGTATAGAAATCAAAGCCTTAGAAAAGCCTTTGTGAAGAAGGGCATTACATCATGTAAATCATAGATGTCCTTTTATATTTGTGGGACCTCTTATTACCCAAAGGATTTAGGGGTGCAAATAGTGGTTTGTGCAACATTACATGCCCTCTTTTCCCTCTTGCCAGGTTTTGCCATCTCATTCACCAAAACTACAGTTTTTCTTCCTCATTTTTAATGGAAAGTCTTCAAATTTTTGGTAATTTGGGGAAGTAGATCTTGTCCTTTTTACATTTAGAACAGGAAATGAAATGTTATTATTACTCTGACACATAGAACAGATAGCCTTAGCTAGCTCCTCTTGTCGTTTGGAAGTCAGCCTGCTGTCTTAACTATCCATGGCACTGAGGGATATAGGATCTTAGATGCAGAATTTTAAGGGTATCTTAGCGGACATCCAGTCCAACATCTCATTTTCCTGAGTGAGAGCAAAACAAAATAAACATTTATTGAAGTTAGACTTCCATCATACAAACTATGTCCTTTTGGATATGCCTTTAGGCAGAGGGCCCCATCTGTCACTGACCTTGCTCAGAAACCGAGTCTTGAGATTTCTCTCTATATCTCATGATCTTGCTTATACCAGAAAGCTTGGGATATAATGAGAGCAAAACACTTATATAAAAGATTAAGATTTGAAAAGAACTTTAAATACATTTTGTCAAAAGATCATTGATTTACAGATGAAAGGGACCTTAAAGAGTACAACCTCCCCTATTTTGTAGATATGGAAACCAAGGCCCGGTGGCTTAGTGTCTAAGTGGCCAAGGCAAAATTTGAAGCCAGATGTTCTTGTCTTTAAAACACCAGTATTTTACTCACTATTCCATATTGCCTCACAACTTAGTAAGGTAGGATCTATTATTATACCAATTCTACGGGCTTTGCCAGAGCCACACAGCTAGTATCCAAAGTATGCCTAGCAATTAGATGTCAAAGGATATTAAAATGAACAAAAAGTACACATGATAATTGTTAAAATTGTTAAAACATGGGATATTCATCAGTTGGTGAATGGATGAACAAGTTGTGCTTGTTATGGAGTACTACGGTGCAAATAAGAAATGACAAACAAGATGATCACAAAAGAAACATGGGAAAACATATAGGAAGTGAGCAAACTGAAGTGAGCAGAACCAGGAGAACCTTGTACCCAGTAACAACAATAATATATGATGATCAACTGTAAATGACTTAACTATTATCAACAAGGCAAGGATCTAAGACAACTCCAAGAGATTCATGACAAAAAAAAAAAAAAAGAGAGAGAGAGAGATAACCACCATTACAGAACGAATAAGCAGAGTCCAAATGCAAATCAAAATATGCCATTCTTTACTTTATTTCCTCCATGAATTTTTCTCTAGTGAAAGCAATATGTGTCTTCTTTCACAAGATGAACTTGGAAATATGTATTATTAGATAATATATGCACAACCTATATCATATAACCTGCTTTCTTGGAGAGGGGAGAGGGGAGGGAAAGAGAGAGAACATGGATTGCAAAATATCAGAAAATGATATTGAAAAATTGTATTGACATGTAATCTGGAAAAAAGTAAAAAATTATAATTTAAATAAATAAAGATGTATATGTTTATGCCAGGCATCATGCTTGGAACTGGAAAAGGTTTTGTCTGCATTTCTTAACATGAAGTTATTGGCTTTGAGCTGGAAGATAGCCCCCTGGATTTCAGACATGTAGTGCTAATTTCACAGCCTCATCTTTGTTTCCCTCAGTTTGAGACCAGAAACTCCTCCTCTGCATCTAAAACAGCTCTCCAGAGTAAAGGTGATACCAAGAAAAAATGAACTACAGCTTTTTCCTTATTGGGAGATGAATCTTATTAAAGTTAACCCAACAATATTTGAACCAAGGTCTAAATTCTCTTAAGGATCTTGAGAGCTTTTCTCCAGAAGGGCTAATGAGTCATTGAGTTTCCGCCACACTACTTTCTAATAGGTCAGTTAAGTCGGTCAACAAGTGTCTATTAATGATTATCAAGAACTAGGCTCTGTGTTACCTGAGGTGCAAAGAAAGGCAAAAAGACACTTCCTGCCCTCAAAGAGCTCACATTCTAATGAAAAAGACGTCATTCAGTAAACTGTGTATACACAAGAAATATACAACGAAAATGGAAAGTAATTTCAGAAGGAAGGTACTAGTTGGGGGTGGGAGGGATGGCAGTAGAGGTAGGAAAGAGAAAAGTTAAGGGGGAAGTAGAGTAGGGAATGGACCCAAGAAGGACTCCCCTAAATGTTCTAAGATCTACTAACCCTTTCAAAGCACGTGACTTAGGCTCAAGAATTATTAAGTTCTTGAGGGATCTGAGTTGTTAACCACAACTTGGAAGTAAAATGAAGGATGGTAGATAGGAAAACAATAACTTATTTAAAAAGTAAAAGAAGCCACAGAATTGCCCATTCTTTCTTAGAATGTTATATTTTCTTTGTTTTTCTTTTTCTTTTTAACTCTCACCTTCCATCTTAGAATCAGTACTGTGAATTGGTTCCAAAGCAGAAGAGTGGTAAGGGTGAGCCAATGGGTGTTTAGTGACTTGCCCGGGGTCACATAGTTATCTGAGGTCATTTTTTTAACCCAGAACCTCCCATCTCTAGACCTGGCTCTCAAGCCACTGAGCCACCTAGCTGCCACCAAATTGGTGAGGAAGAGGGGTGGGGAAGGATAGTATTGTCAAATTTTCTCTCTGTTATTTATTTCTCCTCCTGTGTTTGGCATTTATATCCTTATGGAGGAATAGATTATTTCTTACAGAATGAGCTCCCTACCTCAGGGCTAGCTTTGTAGATAGACTTATTCTGATGCACTCATTTATACCCTGAAAAACTTTGTGCAGAGCATATATGTTCTTGCTGCTGAGTGATGATTGTTTCTCTCCAGAAAAGTAGGATGATGGATCAGGTGAGTGTGGGAGAGGTGCTCCTCCTCCTCCTCCAAGAAGGGGCTACCACAAAGATGGTTCAATACAGGAGTTCTTAATCTAGAGACCATGAACTTGGATTTTTAAAGAACTATTTTGATAATTGTATTTCCATGCGAATGGTTTCCTTTGTAGTCAGACAAGTTGTATTTAGACATTGAAAACATTATTCTGAGAATAATGGGGTCCTTTGCTTTCACCAGACTGCCAAAGAGGTCCATCCATGACACACAAAAAATGATTAAGAAGTCTTTGTTCATGAATCCCAGGCTGCATTTCTAGAGGCTTCCCACTTTCTGGCCTAAATGTTCAGTTGTATGGTTCTTAAATCACATGTATATGCCTTTTAAAGGTATTTTAACTCTGAAACACTTTAGAATTTGTGTTTGTTTAGAGAAAAAGTGTTTTTTTGGCTAAAATGGAGGCAAACAAACACCAAACTTTGGAATCAACAAGATAGTTACATGCTCCCTGTAGGATTGTCTCCTCTCCTAAAGATATTTCTATAAATCAACTGTGTAGGATGTCATTCTGAACAAAGTACACACATGCAGCATTCACACCCAGATGATATTCTAAAACTTGGAAAACTAGAGCTCTGTTCCAGAAATATATTTTCACAATATCAAACTAAGTACAATCCACTTTTTCAGAAGGATATTTTGGGTATTACCATAACCTCAGAGTCAGTGATGAATATTATTCCTCTTCTCTTTCTTCCTTCTTATCCCTGGAGCTCAGAATGTTATCACAACTGAGAGTGAAAGTAAAAGCTAATCCTCCACTTTAGCCTTTGAAAATAAGTAATCAGTACCATCAAAAATAACCCCTCTTTGTTTCCAAGGCAGAAAAGTGGTAAGGGCTAACCAACTGAGATTAAGAGACTTGTCCAGGGTCACACAGCTAGATAGTACATGAGATCAGATTTGAATCCAGGACCTCCAATCTCCAAGGTTGGCTCTCTATCTACTGAGCCACTTAGCTGCCCCAATCAGTATCATTTTATTTTTATTTATTTATTTTTTAAACCCTTACCTTCTATCTTGGAGTCAATACTGTGTATTGGTTCTAAGACAGAAGAGTGGTAAGGGCTAGGCAACAGGGGTTAAAGTGACTTGCCCAGGGTCACACAGCTAGGAAATATCTGAGGACAGATTTGAACCTAAGATCTCCCATCTCTAGGCCTGGCTCTCAATCTACTGAACCACCCAGCTGACTCCCAATCAGTATCATTTTAAAGTTACTTACTGGCCCAATACGGCATATTGCTTATTGATAAAAATGTCTTTTACTCTCAATGTTTGGGGAGCTAATGTGTTATATGTCTGTGAATAAATAAAACTGGATTGGGGATGAAACTACCAATCAGCCTTTCCCATCTATACCTGCCCAAACCAACAATGATGAGGTATCTGATAGCAGTGGGCATTATCAGCCTTAAACATATAATACTTATGAAATATTTGCAAAAATACAATACTTAAATAAATGGACAAGGCATTTATAGTTACAATATAGCTCTCACTATTTATCAAGCAATGTTCTGAGTAATGGGGATGAAAATATAAAAGTAAGACATTCCCTGTTGTCAAGAACCTCAAATTCAAATAAGAGTGACAAACACAAAGGGAAGGTCTTAGCTCCAAATCAGATGGAAAAGTTCCATGGTCCTCAAAATGCTAAAGAAAGTAGATGTTAATGGCTCTCCTTAAATATCATTTCCAAAGATAAAATTCTATGTTTCTGATGCTGGACCATTTGACAGTGCCAAGAACTTTGGTGGCTAAAACTTTCTTTTCTGAGTCTTCAGTAGCTGGGACTGTGGCACCTGCAGGAGCAGTTACTAGGTTGCTTCCCAGGATGATGACTAATGGCACTGGGCTGGAAGCATTGCCATTCCCAGGGTTCCTAGGTACAGGGTCTTGGGCTGTCTCTGTTAGGTCTGAGGGGGAATGGTGATCAAGAGAAGGTGGAAGTGTGACTTGCCTGGCACATATGGTTTCATACCTCTCCTTCAGGATGCCTTTGCTGCTTCAGCTAGGCTAGCTTGCCTCCCCTGTGTGTGGCAGTTGGTAGGAATGGCTGGCCCTTTCTCCACAAGAGTTACTTCCTCAGAAAATGGCTGGGAGGACAAGGCTGGGAAGTGCTGCTACTCCCAGGGCTCCTGTGACAGGATTGTTGGTCATATTTTCCATTTTCATTCATATTCTTCCTTGAATGGATCCTACATTTTTTCTTCTGGTACAGATTCTTTTTTTTTTTTTTTTTTTAGGCTATGGACTTCTACTGATTAACTGATCATCATGACTTCCCTGAACCCAGAATAACCAAAATCATAAAGCCATCAAGGGCATATATGTTAGAGTCTAAAGAACCAAACCTTGTAGGATTTCACTCATATGCTTCCATCTGTCCCTGGCACCTCCTTCCCACGGAAAATCCTAAGTCTGTAAACTTTCTGTCGTGAGCAGGCACGAGACTGCCCCAAGAAAGCACCCAGCATCTCCTTTAAAAGGCTTTCTAGTTCAAGATGGAAGCCAACTTCTCCCAAACAAAGCTTCAGCCTTACATTCTTAGTAATTAAATGTTATACTTGAGCGGTGTTTAAATAGCAACTGAAATCAGAAAGAATGGTCTCAATGATCACCAGCAGAACCAATAAAGATAAGTTATCAGACAGTCATAAACTGTGTCTGCTGATTAGGGGATATACTGCCTTCTCGGCTGTTAGAGCAGACTCTAAGTAACATTTCTGGGACAAAGAGGACAACAGATGCCACCAGCCACTCGACTACCTTAATATTCGGAGAGATTGAGGGGAAATTTGCCTAGTGATGTCTGTACCGACACGTACTTTTTTGAGGAAACAAATTAGAAGTATTGACCTGGAGCAGATAGAGTAGAAAGGGACATGCTTCTCTATACAAAATGAAATACGAATGTATATCCATCATACATACATATGTATGCACATATATACATATACAAGATACATATATAGATAAATCCTGCTGACCAATTACCTGTAAATCTCACGAGCACCTTGAAAACTCCTATCTTTCTGTTTGCTTTGTTTAAACATACTTTTCTTATCCCTGAACTTTGAGTTGGAAAGGAAGAGATAAATTTTAACTCTGGTTCCATATATACATATTGAAAAGAGCTCTAAACTGTAACCAGCAGAAAATGTACAAAGAGATTGTAATGGTGAAACTTTGCAACAAATTGAATTATTAGTGGAAAGGTTCTGGAAGAAGAAAAAGTATGTGGATGACTAAAGTGATTCTGTGTACTTCCTCTTGCGATTTATGGCAGTGATTCCCAAAGTGGGTGATACCACCCCCTGATGGGTGCTGCAGTGATCCAGGGGAGCGGTGATGGTCACAGGTACATTTATCTTTCCTATTAATTGCTATTAAAATTTTAAAAAAATTAATTTCCAGGGAGCTAAGTAATATTTTTTTCTGGAAAGGGGGCAGTGGGCCAAAAAAGTTTGGGAACTACTGATTTATGGGCATGGAAGAGGGACTGCAGTTTTAGAATCATGAGGAAAGTGAGGCAGGAATGAAGTTGGGATTACTTTAAACTATATTTCCCTTTGGTATCACTAACTGCCCAGGAGCAGGTAGCTTTCTCAAGAAGAGGCATTATTTGTGGAACTTAGGTGAACAAATACTGGGAAAGGGTAGAAATGACACTATTCTTCCAGCAATTAAACTTACCATCTTAGAGGCAGAAGGTTGCCCGGTATAGAGGATAGGGAGGGGTATAGAAAAAAAGACTGGGGTTCAAATCTGGCTATTGACATGTATTGGCTGCAAGTCACTTATTTCTCTGTCTTTCCCCATCCCTCCAAAATAAATGCAATGTAAGTTGCAAAACAACTGTTTTGTTTGCTGACCTGGTATTCTCTATACTGATAAAATTTTTGTCATGTACAAGTCTAAAAAATGTTAAAGAAGCATTTTTTGTTTTCTTTTTCCATAACCTAAGAACAGGAAAATAAAGGACAGTGAAGGGGGAGATAGGGGAGATGGAATTTAATAGTGACACGGCAGCTAAAGTTCATCTAACACCTAACATAACAATGTGATGAACAGAGCAGCTACAACTCCAGGACTTCCCTTTTCCTGACCTCATGAAACATGCCTTTATTGACCTTCAAAGGTACATCTTTATTGTTTTATTTTACTGATAAGAGAAGCTCAGTTGGATAAGGAAATCTGAGCCTAGCTATTCATTTATCAACACAAAGGTTATTTTTAATGAATTGATTTTAATTTTTTTTGAGGGGTGGGAGAGCATGTTGAGGGAAGCATCTTAATTAAGCATTCTTAGTAAAAAAAGGGGGGGGGGACTAAAATTCCCATGGATTGCTGGGAATCTATAAGGACTGAGGTTCTCTGTATTAACATTCACTATTTCCTATAAGCAAAAGTCTTATACTCGGGGTATGACTGGGTGACAGTCAGATCAACTTAGGAGAGGGCCCCAGTCCTGAAGAACTTCCTCTTCCATTCTCTCCACAGTTTGGGGATTTTTTTCCCCTGAGGACTCCTAAGGCTCTCCCATGACTCCTTCTATGACATCAGGAGTCTGCAGAAATACAAAGACTGCATCTCACTTTGTTTCTAAGTGGCCTCTTCTCTCTGGCCTACCACCTCAATAAAATTGTGCTATCTTTACTTACTAGGATACTATAAAAGCTCAAAGTCACAACTGTTTGCTATGTTTTCATATACTGATTTTTATTTTTTACTATCTGTCAAGTTATAAAAAAGGGATGGGGGGGGGACAGTAAAAGACTCCTTTGTCTACTACTACATGTAAAGGAATAGCTCTCACATAAAAACTTCTAGAGTGCATAATACAATTACTGCTGTGTATGTGTTTTTATATTACCTTATATTATGGGGGACAGCTGGTGGTCAAGTGGATAGAGCACTGGGCCTAAAGTCAGGAAGATGAGTTCAAACCTGGCCTCAGAAACTTACAAGCTGTGAGATCCTAGGCAAGTCACTCAAATTCTATCTACCTCAATTTCCTCAAACATAAAATGTGACAATATAATAACATCTATCTCCCAGGATTATTGGGAGTATCAAATGAGATAATATTTGTAAAAGCTGCACTTTCTCTCTTTCTTCCTCTCCCTCCCTGTCTCTCCCTCCCTGTCTCTCCCTCTCCCTCTCCCTCTCTCCCTCTCCCTCTCTCCCTCTCTC
>NC_058130.1:474218423-474228443 GCF_016433145.1 Gracilinanus agilis | reverse complement strand
AGAGAGAGAGAGAGAGAGAGAGAGAGAGAGAGAGAGAGGTGAGAGAGAGGTGAGAGAGAGAAGAGAGAAGAGAAGAGAAGAGAGAAGAAAGAAGAGACACAGAGACACAGAGACACAGAGACACAGAGACACAGTGAGAAAGGCTTTCCTGTGTTCCTAGGGTAAAGAAGGGTAGTCTTGACTTCAGGCTAAACTAAAATCCCTGGTTTGACCAATGGGGAAAAAAAATAGAATTCTAATACATATATAGGCCAGATTCCCCCTGAGATGGCAGCTTCCCTGTCCTCTCCTTCTTAGCTGGCTCACTCACCCCAATCTGCCAGAGTTGGAAAATGACCACAGCCATTGACTAAAGGTTTACTCTTAGTATCCTGGAGGTTGGCCTGTGTGGAGGTGATACACTTCTAGAAATCATTACTTTCACTCCTGAATTCCCACCAATATGCTTCCCATTTACATAAAATCAGCCATAATACTGCCTTTATTATTAAACATGAAACATATATCATATCAGAAGGCAAAGAGCAAGAGTAATCATAACATTTACTTAATAGAAACCAAAAGTAAGAATAGTTATGGCATTAATTCAACGTAAGATAAAAGCAGGAATAACCAAAAGCATAACAGCTCACCCAAAAAGCTGGGTCATATTTTCCCACAAATGCACACAGTGTCCATGGGAAAAAGTGGGTACACACTTCCAGAAACCTAGCAGGGAAGCATGAGAGTGGGGAAACTCAAGTATTCAGAGCAACTTGCAGCTTTGTCGAGTAAGCCTTGGTGCCTAATCTTTATAGAAAATATTTGCACCATGTGCCATCAACTGAGCAAGATATTTCTCTGCTGTCTATTTCCTTTCAGTTCCTTACAGCCCTCCTGCTGGACAAAGCTATTTCTATATTATTCTCAGGTCTCTCTTTTTAGCCCACAGCCACCATTAGCAGGCCACCGAGAGAGTGTTAAGCTATTTCAGTAACAAGCTGTTCTCTAAAAATCATAGAACTGCTCTGGTTTTCTAGGCAAGCTCCCCAGATCTGCTCTGGAGCTCTGAGGAATTTCTTCTTCTCAAAGTTGTAAACAGTCAGAGGACTATACAACCTTTCTCTAGTCAGCTCTTCAAATAGAAGTCAGCAAATTTTTCCCCCAATCCTCTCTTAGTAAAGCTATATTTTTTCTCCAGTGGACACAGCAGATGCAAAGTCTTTCTTTCAACTTCTATTTCTTCCTCTCAAACAATAGAGAGCAGTAAAGGAAAGGGAGAAGGGAAGGGAGGAAGAGAGACAATTTGGATCAAATAACTTCAGAAAACATATGGGGAAATTAGTTATTATGTGTAATTGTTTAAACATTTTTTAAAAGTAAAATTAAATTTAAAAAAGAAATTAAAGATGTCAGTGGAGATTATTTTAAAATTGAATATTACTTAGGGACACTAATGCATTGTTGGAGTTGTGAACTGATCCAACCATTCTTGAGGGCAATTTGGTACTATGCCCAAAGGGCTTTAAAACTGTGCATACCCTTTGGTCCTGTAATACCACTACTGGGTCTGTATCTCAAAGAAATTAAAAAAGGGGAAAGAACCTATTTACACAAAAGTATTTATAGCAGTCCTTTTTGTGGTAACAAAGAAATGGAAATTGAGGGAAATGTCCATCACTTGGGGAATGACTGAACAAATCATGCTACATTTTGGTGATGGAATATTATTATGCTACAAGAAATAAGCAAGATGATTTCAGAAAAAGCTGGAAAGATCTGCATGAACTGATGCTGAGCAAAATAAGCAGAACTAGGAGAACCTTGTACACAATAACAGCAATAACGTATAATGAATATCTGTGAAAACTTGGCTACTCTGAGCAATGCACTGATCTGGGGCAATCCTGAAAGACTTATGATGAGGAATGCTATCCACTTCCAGGGAAAGAACTGCTGGAACCTTTCACATCAGTGTATCTTTGGTCTTATATTAGGTTTTGGTTATGTACATTATGGAATTGTGTTTTGCATAACAATAAAAATTAAAAAATCAAAATTACAAAAAACTGAATATTACCCTGCATTCTTTTAATGTATGTATGAATTATATAAATATATTATTTTATATAGTAAAAGGTCTATGAATATATATATATGCATATTTTTATATATTTGTAACAAGTAGCTCCAGATATGTTGTATTCAATTTCACTTTTAGTTCTTTAAGGGCAAAGATTACTTCATTGTTTTTATTTTTTAACCCTTACCTTCCATCTTAGAATGCATACTAAGTTTCAGTTCCAAGACAGTAAGGGCTAGGCAATTCGGGTTAAGTAACTCTCCCAGGGTCATCTGGGAAGTATCTGATGTCAGATTTGAACTCAGAACTTCACATCTGTTCTCTATCCACTGAGCCACCTAGCAGTTCCTCCTTGTTTTACTTACTGATATTTATTGAATATTTTCTGGTAAGGATAATGATTTATATGCAATTGTACATTATATAAAGATACATTACAAGTGCATTCTTAATGGAAGAGAACAATATGACAATAGATCATACAGAATACCCAGAAAGACCTGGGAAAAGTTTGTCATTTGTTGCCAGGTAAGGCTATAGTTTTACTAAAGAGAACTGAGCATGGGTTAGAAAGGCATTTTCATTGTGGCACTTAATGAGAAATACCACAGCTTATTCCTGGTATATTTTCAACATTACCATTTTCTATTTAAAAAAAGAAAAAGAATTAGAGACTTAAGACTTCTGCTTGGAAAGCCCCAGAGGTGAAGGCAAGAGATTTAGAAATGCTTTTGGCTCAAAAGTATTTCCAAATTAACTGACAGAAATCACACTTTTAAAAAGGAAAGAAATCACTCACTTGAATTGACTACTATGTTAAAAATAAATTACTTTGAAAAGTCAACATAAATAATAAAATTCTTTTGCTTTTTATTTACAGCCTTTACATCAAAGATTTAAAGCTTCTTATAAATAATAAAAAGTAAACCATAATTACCACCAATATCCATCTGAAATGGCACCCTGCTGTTAAATGTATTGTTTCCCCAAGGAATAAGTTATTGAGATATGAATATTATGTGAAAAATGAAATTCTTTGGTTCTATTTATTATTTTTTTACTTACTAAATAACACAGATATTTCTGTCACAAAGGGTAGCCTAACAGAATAAATAGAAAGCTGTCTTTGATGTCAGAAAGTACTGGGCGCAAGTCTTGCTTCTGATATATACGGACTTTGTGACCCTCCCCAAATCTTTTAAACTCTCCATGCTTTATCTTTAGCAGAGAAGTGATGGCTTGCATTGAAAGAACGGGTTTCCTCTTCAGTTATTTTTAGTGATGTTTGACTATTTGTGACTCCATTTGGGATTTTCTTGGCTAAGATACTGAAGGTTTTTTTTTGTTTTGTTTTTTTTTTTAATTTCCCTCTCTAGCTCATTATACAGAGGAGGAAACTGAGGCAAATAGAGTTAACTGACTTGCCCAGGAGTCACACAGTTAGTAAGTATCTGAGGTCAGATTTGAACTGGCCTGGCCCTCTATCCACTGAGCCACCTGGCTGCCTTTCATCCCCTCGGTCCTAGGAGTTCCCTATAACATTTACAGTCAGTCCCTATTACACTATCCTTATTTGTCACAAAGGTAGTCAACATGCATTAAGTAACAAATGATTTTAAAAGTTTACTTTTGTAGATGCACTGAATTTGGAAAATGCAGGAAAGCTTGCGTTTAGACCCAATAGAGTTGAGAACTCAAAAACAGCTAGAGGTAGAGTAGCTAGAGCAGGGGACCTGCAAATCAGCAAAACCCGAGCTCAAACTCAGCCTCGAACACATACTAGCTCTATGACCTTAGGCAAGTCACTTTGCCTCAGTTTCCTTATATAAAAAGTGAGGATCCTAATAACACCTACCTCCCAGGGTTGTTGTGAAGATCAAAGGAGATAATAACTGTAAAGCACTCGGCATAGTGCCTGGAACATAGTGTTATATAAATGTTAGTTATTATTATTATTATCTGAGTTCAAATCTCAGCTTCTTTATAAATCTAGTTAGTATAAGGCAAGGGTTGATGTCTCTTAGCCTCAGTTTTATCATCTGTAAAATGAAGACAATAATACTTTCACGACCTCCTTCCCTCACAGCTCTCATTAACACAGAAAAACAAAACAAAAAAACAAAACAAAAAACCTTTACAATCCTTAAAACTCTTTGGAAAGGGGGCAGCTGGGTAGCTCAGTGGATTGAGTCAGGCCTAGAGGTCCTAGGTTCAAATGCAGCCTCAGATACTTCCCAGCTGTGTGACCCTGGGCAAGTCACTTGACCCCCATTGCCCACCTTTACCACTCTTCCACCAAGGAGCCAATACACAGAAGTTAAGGGTTAAAAAAAAAAAACTCTTTGGAAATACGCAGATTAATCATTAACATCATCATCACTTTTTATACAATTGACCTCTGATTATATTATTATAATAGTATTATTAGTGGAATAAGATATGGGATTGAGCACCTAAGGATTTTTGGGATCAGGACAAGATTAGTAGAACCTGGTGTTAGTGTTAGGCATGGGGACCATTTAATATGTTAAACGAAGGCAATAAGCAATATATGCCAAATGTCTGAGAAATGCCTGTTTGTTGGAAAGTTTAATCTTAAGCATCACTGACTAGTTAGAACTCTACTTTATCCCAAGAGTTGGACTTTAAGGTAATAAACTAGAGAGAACTGGGTATGGCTGGGAGGGAAACAGAATGAAAGGGAGGGAAAGAGGGGACAGACAGTGCAAGATCAGTAAAGCCAGAACTAGAATAGAGTGACTAGAGCTTTGACACAGTGCGCTGACATGCAAGGGAGTATTTTTGTTCCATGTTGATCCTACAGACCCTGTGGTTTTGTGGTCATTTTCTCACTTATTGGGGGGAGGGGTTGGGGAATATACTCTGAGGGTCCCATAGCCATTCTGTAATCATATTGGTACTTGCTCAGGCTCTTCCTTCACCCATTGTCCCGTTACTTCATTCCCCCACTGAATAAGTCAATCAATCAATAAACTAAAAAGTACTTAAATTTTTTTTAATTAAAAATGTTTTTCCTACCAATTACATGTAATACATTTTCACACTAGTTTTCCTAAGTTATATGATCAAACTTATCTCCCTCCTGCCCTTCCCTTCCCCCTTTTGGTGCTGGTAGGTGATTCAATCTGGGTTATATATATTATTGTATTATCATGACAAACATATGTCCATATTGCTCATTTCTGTAAGAGAGTAATCTTTAAAACTAGTATTTTTAAGTACCCACTAGTGCCAGACACTGTGATAAGTACTAGAGATATAAGGACAAAGAATGAAAGAATTGCTTCTCAAAAGGAGCTTACATTCTAATGGGAAAGACTGCAAGTATATCTAAAAGATGATACATACATATATATATATGTATATGTATATGTATATATATATATCACTCAAATACAAGATAGTTAAATACAAGGTAATTTGGGAGGAGGGCAGGCACTCATAATTGAGGAGATCAGGAAAGACTTCATGTGGAAGACAGTGTTTGAACAGTACCTTGAAGAAAAAGAGAAACTCTGTGAGGCAGAGGAAAGAAGGAAGCATTTATCAGGCAACTATCTTCTGCCAAACGAATATTATCCCATTTGAGCCTTATAACAACCCTGTGTGGTAGATAGGATTATTATTCCCTTAACAGTTGAGGAACCTGAGGCAGATAGAAATTAAATGACTTGCCCAGGATCACACAGCTAGTACATGTTGGAGGCTGGATTTGAACTCAGGACTTCCTGACTCCAGGTCCAATGCTCTCTACACTGTTACCACCATAGCTGCTACAGAGTCAGGGAGAAAGTGTAACCCAGGCATGAGGGACTTCTAATAAAAGGCACAGAGATGAGAGAGGGATTTTCATCTGTGAGGAACAGAGAGAAGTGGGTCTGGATTACAGAATGGAGGAAGAGAAGTAATGTCCAGGAAGGCTAGAAAGATGGGTTACAATGTGGTTGTTTAGGGCTTTATAAGCTAAACGGAAGAGTTTATATTTTTTCTAGTGTTAATTGGAAGCCAATGGAGTCGACTGAATAAGAGAGTCACATGACCAGATCTGTGCTTAAGGAAAATAATTTTGTTAGCAGCATACAGGATGGAGGCAGAGACAAATTAGAAAGAGGTGAGGAATTCAACTGAATGAATTTGATGAGCTGTGAACAGCAGACAGACTACCTTTAGTGAGAGTTTCTTTGTAGCTCTTGGAGAAATAGGGAGCATATTCTTGGATTCATGGAACACCCTTAGCTGAAAACATAGGTCAAGAAGGTAAAGATTTATAAAATCCTGCGCCCACTAAATGGTTTTTAGTGCCTGAATTCAAGAATTCCTAGTGGAGGGGCAGCTAGGTGGCTTGGAAGACAGAGCAAGGCAGCTGGGCAAGTAATTTAACCTCTATTTGTCTCATCTATAAAATCAGGATGATAACAGTACCTCTCTCCCCCAAGGTGGATGTGAAGATCAATGAGATTATAACTGTAAAGTATTAAGCAAAGTGCCTGGTACATAAAAGGCTTTATGTAAACACTAGATATTATTGTTGTTGCTGCAATTATTATTGATTTTAACATTTTAAAACTATTACCTTCTATCTTAGAACCAATACTTAGAGTTGCAGAATAGTTGTTGATCTGCATTGATAAAATGAGTTCCTGGCCCAAACAAGATTCAACACCTTTTAAGCATAAGGCATTAAGGTTTTGGAGGGGGAAATGGCACAGTTTTTGTCCTCAAGGAACTTAAGTTCTATTGGTAGCTTATTGACGTGTACATTAAAAAAAAAAGCATAACCAAAGATTGGGGGCAAGAGAGTTTCAGATAAATTTCTAGAAAAAAATTTAGAATGAAGAAATCACCAAAAAATCTAGTATCATGTATTGGTTCTAAAGCAGAAGAGCAACGTGGGCTAGGTGATGGGGGTTAAGTGACTTGCCCAGGGTCACACAGGTAGGAAGCAGGACCTGCCATCTTTGGACTTGGCTCTCAATCCATTGAGCCACCTAGCTGCCCCTATTATTGTTATTAATGTTAGGAGTAGGAGAGAAGGTGTAAGTCCTCTTAACAGAAGTCAGTCAGTCAGTCCATAATTATTTATTAAGTGTCTATATGTACCAGACGCTACTAAGCACTGGGGATACAAAAAGAGAAAAAAGACAGTCCCTGTCCTCAAATAGTTTATAATTCGATGGGGGAGACTGAAAGATCATAGCACCAAAACCCTTTTCCCCCTTCCCCATTTCCTGGCAAGACCAATAGTCCCCCCTCTTCCCCTGCACCTGCTGGAACCCCAGAACAAAGTCATAGTTCCACTTCATAGGCACTGTTACTTTCCATGCTGTGACCTGACAAATCCATGATTGACTGATGTTCTGGACTTATACCATCTGTATCATACTAAGGACTATATAAACCTGGGAAACAAAAGTCCCAACTCCCAAAGCCAACCCCCTTAGGGCTATCCAATCATCTGGACACAAGTACCCCAACTTTGGCCAATTAGAGGCAATACAGGTCACCTGATTTTGGACCATCACCCTACAAAAGATTGACCCCTTCTCCATCCAGGTGAAGACTCCTAGGCATCTGCTGATTTGTGGGCTCCACCCTTGCTCTCCCTTCCTCTTCCTACCCCCTGCCCCATCCCATTCTTCCCCCAAAATAAAGCTTTGCTGCGTTACTCAATTCTCCATCTCATTTGTCTCTGGTCCAATCCAGGTCAGCTAGGTCTGACAGAGATAATACATATGAACAAACTATTACAGAAAAAAATTGGAAATAATGAAAAGAGGTAAAGCACTAGGATTAAGAGGAGGTGGGGAAAGTTTTCTATATAAAATGAGATTTTAGTTGGAACCTGAAGGAAGCCAAAAAAGCTGGTAAATATAGAGAAGGAAGGAGAGTATTTTGGGGATGAGGGACAGCCAGAGAAAATGTCCAGAGCTGAAAAATGGAGAGCCTTCTTAGTAGAATTAGCAAGGAAACCAGTATTACTAGATTGAAGAACATATGGAAGGAATAAGGAGTAAGAAATCTGGGGAGAAAAGGAGGGGAACAACCTAGATTATGAAGGGCTTCGAACAAGAAATAGAGAATTTTCATTTGATCCTGGAGGTTATAGGAAGCCACCGAGTAGGAGGTAACACGGTCAAACCTGTGCTTGAGGAAAATCACTTTGGTGGCAGTAAAGCAGGATGGGGAATCTTGAGGGAGGCAGACACATAGCCAAGCTATTGCAATAGTCCTAGTGTAAGATGATAATGGCCTGGGCCACCATGATGGAAGGTGACATATTTTTAAGAGATGTGGCAAAGGTAAAATTGACAAATCTTGGCAACAGATTAGATATGGAGTTGAGAGACAGTGAGGAGATGAAGATGACATCTATTGGTTCCCCTCTGTAGTAACAGGAAAGTTAGAAGGGGAAGAGTAAAAGATGAGCTCTCTTTTGGACATGTGGAGTTGAATATGTTTACTGGACATCCTGTTGGAGATGTCTAAAAGGCAGTTGGAGATGACAGATTGGAGACTGACAGAGAGGTCAGGGCAGGAGAAGTAGAATTGAGAATCATGAACACAGAGATGGAATTTAGGCCCATCAGAGCTGATAAAATCACCAAATGAAGTGGTTTAGAGGGAGAAGAGAAGAGGACCTGGGACAGAAAGAACCTTGGGGGGACATCTGCAGTTAGAGGGCAGGTCCTGGATGTGGACCCAGCAGAAGAGACTGAGAAGAAGTCTGATGGATCAGAGGAGAACCAGAGAGAGTGGCATTCTGAAAACCTAGAAAGAAGAGGGCATCTAGGAGAAGAAGCTGGTCAGCATTGCCAGTCTGCAGAAAGGGCAAGAAGAATGAACACTGAGGAAAGGCTATTAGATTTGACAACTAAGGGATCACTGGCAACTTTTGGAAAGTGCAGTTTTGTTGGAATGTTAAATTGGGAGCTTTATTGTAAGGGATTAAGAAGTAAGAGGAGAAAAAGTGATTACATCTATTGTAGATGGCCTTTCCAAAGAGTTTGGCCACTAAGGGCAGAAGAGACATAGGATGATAGCAGGGACTGAAGGATCAAGGGAGAAATTTTTTCAAGGTGAGAGAAACAAGGGAACACTAGTAAGCCCTAAGGAAGGAGTCAGTAGACAGGATCAAAGATTGAAGATAAATGGTAGAGTAGGAGTGATAGAATGAGCATTTATAGAGAGGGAGGAGACAAGATGGAATGAGATTGCCTTCATGTATGGAGGGTTGCCTTGGTAAGGAGGAAGGCTACCTTTTCATTTGAGACTGGGATGAAGGAGGATATAATCCAGAAGACTAGGAGATGAGGAAGAGGGGAAAAGAAGGAGCTCATAGCAAATAACCTCAATATTTTCAGTAAAATAAGAGGCAAGATTGTCAGCTGAGAGAGTGGGGAAAGGATTTGAGGAGAAATGAAAAGATTTGGAAGAGCCACTGGTTTTTATAAATAATTTTAAAGTTGTTTTTTCCCCTCTGTAAAACACACAAAATGAACTTTATCTGTGTTTCATGAAAGGAAAGAGACCTTATATTATTGAATATATTTGCTTTTTATTCCAAATCTCATTTTTTAATGAAAAATTTAGGGTTTTTTTCTCTTGCATTTACTGTTTTTTCCCCTCCCTTCATCACAGTGATATAAACCCAAAGACTGTAATTACTGGGTTAAAGATTATCTACTCATTAAAACAAACAAATAAACAACAACCAAAAAAACTGGAAAAATTGGAAACCAGACAGGCAGAGAGTTCCTTCCTTCCATCCTTCCTTCCTTCCTTCCTTCCTTTATGTCTTTCTTTTTTATGTCTTTATATTTGCCTTTCTTTCTTTCTTTCTTTCTTTCTTTCTTTCTTTCTTTCTTTCTTTCTTTCTTTCTTTCTTTCTTTCTTTCTTTCTTTCTCTCTTCCTTCCTTCCTTTCTTTCTTTCTTTCTT
>NC_058130.1:473919486-474215433 GCF_016433145.1 Gracilinanus agilis | reverse complement strand
TTCCTTCCTTCCTTCCTTCCTTCCTTCCTTCCTTCCTTCCTTCCTTCCTTCCTTCCTTCCTTCCTTTACTCTATAATCTTCTCCAGTCCACTTACATGGCATAGTAAATAAAGCACTGGGCTTAGGATCAAGAAAATCTAAATTTAAATCTTGTTTCAGATATGTACTGGTTGTGTGACCCTAGGAAAGTTACTAAATCTTTTGGGGACTCAGTTTCCTATTCTGTAAAATGAGAGTGTTGAACTTGATGGTTTTTCGGAGCCTATCCCTAAATCTATGATCCTGTAGTCTTTTCTTGGTCAAGGAGTCTTCTGTTATCCCTAGTTTTGAAAGATATTCTTTCCTTCCATAAGTTCTCCTCTAATTTGTTTATGATGTGACCTTTTATATATAAAGCATGTGTTCATTTAGAGCAGTGATTCCCAAAGTGGGTGCTACCGCCCCTGGTGGGTGCTGCAGTGATCCAGGTAGGTGGTGATGGCCACATTTTTTTTTTGTATTACATTCTATTTTGAGTTCAATAAATAGTTTCATAATTTCCATGGGGCTAAGTAATATTTTTTTTTCTGGAAAGGGGGAGGTAGGCCAAAAAGTTTGGGAACCACTGATTTAGAGTTTATTGTGACCTGATGCACTAGTAGCTGTGCTGGTTTGATATGGGGGGTAAGTAGGTTGTTGGAGGATGTTACTAGTGTAATAAGGGAATAAAGCAAGTGGAAAGCTACTTGGGTGTTCTTCCTCCCCTTGTTTTAGCTTTTCAAATTTCTGCCACATGTTTGGTCTTTTAGTGTGCATCCTCATTGCCTCAGTCAAGTCTATCCTGCACCTCATTAGGTATCTCATGTTTGCACGGTGGATGAAATCTAAGTCTTGATGAACCAGTGGCCATGATTCCAAATTTGGGTTCCTCCTTGTTTCGTTGAGGAATTTTTCTTTTTCTGAGGAAGAATAAAAATTCCCTAAAAGAAATTCAACATAAGCAAAACTAGGATTGAACAATGTGAACACCCTTTTGAGCTCCTTGATGCTTTTGAAAGGTTTCTCAAAGAACTTGGGAGGGCGTCTTTTTAGGACCTCCATATCACTTGAAGTGAATGCCTTGTATGTCTTTACACCACCCCCTCCCCTGGTTGTATAATGGTCCTGTCCACAATTGGTAACACAGATACTACAGTGTTTGTGATTGGTTGTTCTTCAGCGGTGTTATTGCTTTCTAAATATTTTGATTCCACAATCTCCAGTTGGAGGATTGTGTGCTTATCTAATTCCTTTCCCTCTCTAATTTGCTTTAATACTTGGAACAGTAGCTTGATGTTCTCTACTAGTTCCTCAGAGTCAGTATCATTTTTAGTAGGAGTTTTCTTAAAGTATTGCCACAGGTGAGTCAAAACTGCCTTAGAAATCACTAGGAATTGCCAAAGAGATAGGATTATGGCAATAGCAGTGGGGATGAAACATATGCATTCAGCAAGGGTAAAGGCATACCATTTGTAGTAATTGTATATTTCGAGAATTTGTTGCACTAAACTAGGAACTTTCACGAACCAGAAGTTGATACGAAAGACCAAGCCATTATAGAGACACTGCATAGAATGAATGCAATCCTAGCCAGATTCATCTTGGGTGTTTCAGAAGATTTGCAGGTTTTTACTAACTTTGTTCGCCAAGTTGTAATAAGAGAATAAAGCAATTGGCTGGGATTTATGGATCCCTAAGTCAATAGGTGGGAAATGAGGGTACAATGATGGAGGTAGTAAATTGAGGTGGTAGGAGATGTAAGGAAACAACTGAGTTTAGGGAAATATAAGACACTGAAGTATAATGAGCGGCAAGGGGAGAGGATGAGGTAGTTGGGCAGGCAACTGCAACAGGGAGACACAAGCTGGGTACACAGGCTTGAGACAGAGGACACTGAAGGGAAACAGGCTGAACCCTTCCAGGTAGGAAGGGCACTTCTATAGACAAAAGGTTAGGGCCAGTCAGAAATGGTTTAAAACTAACTAGAGGGCTTTCTAGTCAGTTTCTCAGGTTCACAAAGACAGAGTCCCGAGGCTCCTCCCTGTCTGTGAAATAGAAGGGCTTCTCAGAGGAAGTATAGAGATCACCACTTCCTCCAACATGGATGCCTCCAGCTCCCCTCAGGACTCAAAGAGAAACTATCCCTTTCTCTCCTTATCCCTCTTTTATCGTTCAACCAATGATTTGGCAAAAGGTTTGATTAAATGACAACAGGGTTTATTAAGTTTCGTGGTTGATTATAAAGGACAGAGGGATACAAGGTTTCTCTAACAACCACCTAGGGAGAAGCTCTAGGTGGGGGAGGGACACAGGAATGGGAGACAGAGAAAGGGCCTGCCCTCACTCAGTCCCGGGAGGCTTTGTTGCCTTTAAGGTTAAGTTATATACAACGAATCAGGAGATAATTTGTATCAAGGGTAAGCCCTACTTGACTATGGGGAAAACCTAAGTCTTCAAAGTTTGATTGCTTCCACCCAAATCGACCCTTCTCCCCAAACCCACAGGAAATCAGGAAGGGAAATGGTGATTGGAATAGGGAAGGTCAGGGAGATCCAGAGGCATTAGCTAAGCTAAAAAATCTCAAGAGAAAAGGCACAGATTCAAGGCCAGGTTTCAGCCCCAAGATCGAGCTCAGTTGACCCTTCTGCTCTGACCGAGCCTCCAGGATCAACTGCTCTTAGTCAGGGTTCTAAACCCTTCTTAACTGCCAGAAATTCTGCAGTTAGCCTTTTGCAGGGTTGATTGCACCTCTGCACTACACTAGAAAGGAGAGAGTAAGAACAAGGAGAGCTCTTATGAGGACTAAAACATTCTCCTGAGTTTCTACTTGTTGGTTATGGCAATTATATCTTTTTTAACTTTCAAGGTGATTCTCTTAATCTCTTAATAAGTAAAGTGGTTTTTTAAAATTATATTTTATGTTCCACTAGGCCTTGAGCCTGAATCATTGACTGGCCCATTTTAGACCAGTTAGGCCATTTAGAACAATGTGAGAGTTAGCTCTGAGTCCATTTTCTGCCAGTCTTTTCCCCAATTTTCCCAGCGTTTTGTTTTTGTTTTTGTTTTTAACAGATCGTGAATCTTTAACCCAGTAATTTAAGTCTTTAGATTTATGACACTATGCTACCAGGTTTATTTGCTTCTGAGTGTAGAATTCTTAATCATAATATTAATTCTTACAAGATAGATATGGCCTTCAGACAAATGAATGCTATTTGTTTCCAATAAAATCTGTTATGGTTAACTCATAGAGCATTGTTGACTAGTACTAAAAAAAATCCCCAAAACCCCAAACCCACCACAAGACCAACTTATCATATTTAAGCATATAGAGGAATCACAGACTTGAAATGAAATCTCTCCTCTAGGGATGGTGTGCATCCTGGAAATCCCCACTTTCCTCACTTCTGCATGAGTTCTTTTAACTCTCAGAATTTAAGAGTCTTAAAATAAGTCTAAATGAACAATCTGTTCCTGACAATTGTCATTGTAGTTATTTAAAAGTCCCCATGTAGGGAGGGGTAGCTGGGTAGCAGGGTAACTCAGTGGATACAGTGCCAGGCCTGGAGATGGGAGGTCCTGAGTTCAAATATAATTTCAATCACTTCCCAGCTGTGTGACCCTGGGCAAGTCACTTGACCCCCATTGCCTAGCCCTTACCATTCTTCTGCCTAGGAACCAATACATAGTATTAATTCTAAGATGGAAGGTAAGGGTTAAAAAAAAAAAAAGGTTCCTATTTAGCTATCAGAGCAACAGGCACAATTATAATAAGAGGATTGTGTACCTTTTACAGAGGATCCTTTGCCATGTTTAGACTATGTGTTAGTTTCTCTTCCCTCTCCAATCTGAGCAACAAGTCCCCACGTTCCTGGTGCAGAAGACGCTTTATGTCCAGCGAATAAGATGGAAAATATAAAAAGCTGCTGATTGAACTTTAAACTATATTGTCTTTCTTAATATAAAATCTTACTGATAAACATACTCATTACTCACTCTCTTAAGTCAGTGCCTGAGGGTTTATCATTCAAATGTGAAACTCAACCAAAAGGCAGGGAGATGATGAAGATAGACTGAGTCAGGACAACCAGCTTCTGACATTTAGGAATTATTTGACTCTAGCCAAGTTGCTTAAGTCACTTATTTAGGGCCTTAGTCAACATTCTAAGACTTAGAATTACAAAACAGTTGTTGATCTGCAGTGATAGAATGAGTTCCTGGCCAAAAAATATTCAAAAATTTTTAAGCATAAGGTACTGTTAGGTTTGGGGAAGACAAGAATGAAAAATGGCACAGTCTTTGTCCTCAAGGAGCTTAAATTCTATTGATAGCTTATTGGCATATACATTAAAAAAGCATAACCCAAAGTTGGGGCACGAGAGTTCCAAAGAAAATTCTAGAAAAAATTTGGGATAAAGAAATTACATATGAATCCAGATTCGATTTGGTCTTGAAACTCAATCATACTATGGTCTCATTTACAGCTAAATGCTTTCTCCTATTAGAATAATTGTGGTAAAATGGAACTTGATGTAAAAAAATCCAACTCATTTTTTATTTGCCATTAACACAGGGGCATCTAGATGGCACAGTAGATACAGCCCCAGGCCTGGAGTCAGGAAGACATATCTTTCCAAAGTTCAAATCTGGCCTCAAATACTTACTATATGTGTGACCTTGAGCAAGTCGCCTAACATTGGTTGCCTCAGTTTCCTCAACTGTAAAATGAGCTGGAGAAGGAAATGGCAAACCACTCAAGTATCTTTGCCAAGAAAACCCAAAATGGAGTCATGAAGAGTGAGTCATGACTGAAATGACTGAATAACAATAAAAATGTGTTTGTGTGTGTGTGTGTGTGTGTGTGTGTGTGTGTGTGTGTGTGTGTGTGTGTGTGTAGATGAAGGTTAAATGATATAAGATGCAGAGTCAAGATGTGAGCCCATGCCTTCTGCCTGGTTTAGTGGGCTTTAAGGAAGAGAAGGACAGAAGACAGAGAGCCAGAGAGTATATTTCAGGCATAAAGGGACACCCTCTGTGAATGCAGAGATGGATAAGTATAACCTACAGTAGGTTTAGGGAATAGTGGGGCCATCCATCTAGTTTGTCTGAAATACAGCGTTCACAAAGAGAAAGAAATGCAGACTTCTTGAAACCACATGAAAGAGATAAAAAAGCTGTGAGCTAACCTTCAAGTCGCATGAACTTGTCTCTCTTACTATGAAATCTAACTGATAAAGCCAAAAAGATTCATTACTCACCCTTGCTAAAGTTTCCCCTTCTATATTTCATCCTCCTGTAGAAAGGCTTTTAAACAAAAGTAGGTCACTAGATACAATCAAAAATATAATTACTCAATGTTCATTCCGTTCCATAGTGACATCAAATTATGATAGCTTATTATGAAGACTTGAGACACACAAGACATACCATCATGGTTCTTTTGGTAGATATGAGCATCTCTCCATTTCTCGTCTAGTAGATTTTTCATTCTGACATCAAACATACAAAAAGACCATTTCCACATACACATCAGAACAGAAAAGAATTCTGTATATGAAATCATTCATCTCTATTTCATACTTCTTGCTTTTTTTGAAAAAATTGTATATGAATTCTACATTACTTTCAAAACACTGGTACTTCTCTATGCTTCCTTGTGAACTGACCTGTTCTCTTCTACGTATTTTATAAAAGGTTTCATTATCCCTCTTTTTTCTTGTTATTACTATTTCTAATCATTCCCTCCCATCAAAACTATTCTCTCCATTAAAGATTTAGAGAATGAACAAATAAAAAAACACAAACCTTTATAACAAATAAGTATAGGAAAGCAAATGAAATCTATAGAGTTGTCTTGCCTCCAAATATGTGACTCTTTCTGCATCTGGAGTCAATCTTTTCTCTGCCTCTCTGTCCAGAAGCAGGGAACATATTTCATTATCAGTCCTCTGGAGACATGGTTGGTCAATGTCATTGCTTAGAGTTCTTAAATCTTTCAAAGTTATTTTTCTTTACCATTAAAAAAAGGTTCTGTTTTCACTCACTTTATTTTGCATCAGCTCACAATCCCCAGGATTCTCTGAAAATTGTCTTTTTTTTTTTTTTTTGGTCATTTCTTATGTTGAATTAAATTCCATTACATCTATATCAATCAAGCAATCAATCAACATTTATTGAATGCCCACTATGTGCCAGGCATTGCACTAAGCTCTGGGGATACAAAAAGAGGCAAAAGACAATATTTGCCTCACAAGGAGCTCACAGTCTAATGCAAAAGAAAACATACAGATATGTATTAGATAAATAGTATATAATTAACAGAGAGAAGGCACTGGAATTAAGAAGGAATGGCAGGGGTGTAGCTAGGTGACTCAGTGGATAGAGTGCAAGACCTGAAGATGGGAGATCCTGGGTTCAAATACAACTTTAGACAATTCCTAGCTGTGTGATCCTGGGCAAGTCACTTAACCCCATTTGTCTAGCCCTTACTGCTCTTCTGACTTGGAATGGATACTTAGTATAGATTCTAAGATAGAAGATAATAGTTTTTAAAAAAGAGAGAGGGGTGGCAAAAGGCTTCCAGAAAAGGTGAGATTTTAATTGAGATGCAAAAATAGCCAAGGAAGTTAGGAGGAGAAGCTGAGAAGGGGGAGAATTCCAGGTTGGAGATAGCCAGAGAAAATGCCCAGAGCTAAGAGATCAAGTGTCTTGTGCCCAGAACATCCAGGAGGATGTTTCACTGGATCAAATAATACATGTTGGAGAATAAAGTGTAAAAAGACTGGAAAGGTAGGAGGGGTCTAGTTTTGAAGGGCTTTGAATGAGAAACAGAGCATTTTGCATTTGATTCTAGAAACAAAGGGGAGCCAGTGGAGGGGTGTGTGTGTGTGTGTGTGTGTGTGTGTGTGTGTGTGTGTGTGTGTGTGTGTGTAACATACTGCATTTTTTTGTTCAGTCATTCCTCAATTGATGGGCACCCCCTTAGTTTCTGGTTTGTTATTCCTTCCCTTCCCCTTTATTTTCCTTTGAGTAACAGAAAACTTGTTTTCCTCAAGTCTATTCCTTTCCTTCCTGTTAACTCTTCTTTCCCTAACTTTACTTATTTTCCATTTGGGTTTTATGCATTTCTACATCAAATTGTGTGTTCAATTCTCCTTTACACATTTCGGGTAAGAGAAGCTTATCTTATGTGTATTCCTCCTCTCGTCTCTTGTTCCTTTATGTCTGAATATTCTTTTTTTTTCACTAGCCTCAGTTATGAGTATAACCTAAGATTTTAGTCTCGTCCAGTATTTGCATGAGATTTTCATCACTGGTAGAGAGGATTACTCAATGCTCCATACCTGGTTAAGGGGGAGTTGGTGAGAGTTTCAGAAAAGAGACATATTTCTTTTTCTTCCAGTTTTGAGAGGGGACACATTTAATTCCACCCCTTCTTCAAAGAGAGCCCCCTAGAGAGAGACAATGATTGGAAGGAAGCAGACATAAAGGAAGTGATACTTCATCATGTCCATAATTTCCAGTTTGCCACATTAAACATGTTGGGGAATTTCCTCTTGAGTGAGTTTGAAGCCTCTTTCTTGGTTGAACTGATATATCTCATTCCCATGGAGACAATTCATTCAAACTATAAGCAGTCATCTTGACTTTTGTCTTGCCATTGGACTTTAATTCCTGAAAGAATATGAAGCTGATGACTGTGTAACTGCTTCACTTAAATCCAATTTATGCTCTAGTCAAGAGACATCACGAGTCTACATCAAGCACAAAGAACAACCAATCCAGTATATTCTAATCTATATTTCTTCTCTTATTTCTTTTTGCTATTGGCTTGGATAAATGGGCTAATTCACTGTTCACTATTTGTGATGGTCTTTGTGTAACTAGCATTTGATAGAGTCAAACTTTCAGGTATAGCTGGTGGTATTCCTCTTCTACTAAGAGCTAATAACCAGAAAAAGTGATGGAAATCTAAATTTTTTTCCCCACACTAGCAATATTGAGGGGGGGGGAAATATTCTACCCACTTCTTCCTTTCTACATTAGTATATTTCTTTTATTCTCCCCTTTCTTTTTCTTCTTCATAACCTTTGACAATTCACCCTTAGATCTCTATTTTTCTTATTTAACTGTCTCAATACCTTTTTAAGTCATTAAGACTTCTGAAGGAAAACTTGTTTTTTCTTCCCCTATTAGAATGTTAGCACTACATTACCTTGCAGCCCTTTCCAAATGCTCAAACTTATTTTCCTACTATATTTACAATTTCTTTCTTTCTTTTTTGCAATTTAAAGTTCCTAATCAGCTCTGAACTTTTTCATTAGAATGCTTGAAAGTTCTCTACTCCATTAAAGATTCATTTTGTTCTCTATAGGATCTAGTCCTGGTTTCCCCATCCCCCCTCCCCACCAACTTGGGCATTGCTTTAAACTTATTCAATTTCTTTTTCTGACATTGGGTTATTTAAATAATCTTTTTCTTATTCTGGTAATATGCATATTTACAAATTTGTAAATATCTATCCATTTTAATTAGGTTAACAGTTTTGTTGGTATATTATTAGGCAAAATAGTTTCTGATAGCTTCCTTTATTTCATCTTCAATTTCATGAATTATTTTTATATTTAGTACAAAAATTTGGTTTTACTCTCCCTTTTAAAAATACTAGCTATTTATTTTATTAGGTTCCCTGATCCAAACCAGCCACTAGTTTATTTAGCAATTTTTGTTTTTTCTTTCAATTTTGTTTTTCTCTGTATTTATTTTTCTTTCAAGAAATTGATGTTTTGCATTGTGAGGAGCAAAGTCCTGGCATTCTGCCAGGTATTGCTGGAGTTTGCAGGTATTGGGGGAGTGTTAGTTTTGATAGATATTGGGGGAAGTGGGGTTTTCTTTTCCCATGGTCTTTTACTCCCATTCTTTTCTTTGTATAAAAAAGAAAAAAACAGAGGTGGAATATGGTGGTGGGGTGGGGTTTGGGGAGGTGGCCATGAGTCCAAGGGGGAATGGGCAATGTTCTTCCCTCGTCAAACTGCTTCCTGCTGAGAGAGGGCATCATGAGTTATTGGGTCTCTCATGGTCCCATCTCCATCCCTCAGCAGGTATTGATACTGATGATGTCTTATCTTAATACAGATTAGTATAGCTTTCTTGAACACATAAGTTACAACATTCTTGTAGACAGATTTCTCTACCCCATGTTCAATGATTAAGACTTGGGGTGGGGTACAATTTCTTAGGTAAGTAGCAGAATATATTTGATTGCTATGTGCATTCAAATTTCAGGGGCTTAAATTACCAATTCATTTGATTGTTTGAGATATGGAATGACATATTAGACTGAAAACAGTCACATCCTACAATTTGCCTTGTGCTCATATTTTCCACTGGCCACTTGCTTTAATAGAAATTTGCTATGAAAGGAAGAATGCAGGAAAAGGATTATCATACTGTTTGACTTCAGGCATGAGTCAAGAGTTGTTATTTAGTCATGAAGTAGCAACTGCATTTTACAGCCAGACACAGGAATAATTAGGTGGGATTCATATTAGTTAGAAGAGATCCCATCTCAGCTACGCTAAGATTGTCCCCTTGACTTTTAGAATTTTCATCTGTGATTGTTCAGGATTACACTGCATCTGAGTATCTTATGGCTTTTCTCTTGATGATTCATGAGGCAACTATACCTGAATTCAAAACTCAGCAGTCCCAAAAGCTTTTACTTCAAATGGCAAATCAATTTAGAGCTAAAAACTTTCCAGGATTCACATACACAATGAAGGAATTTGATTTCACAACTGTTACCTGATTCTCTTCTCTTCTCTTTTAGTTATAAGTCATCCTGGTATAAAGACCACACTTATTAGAAATCATTGCTGTATTATAAACAGACTTGTGCATCTCAGTGATCCAGTTCCATTGTTTAGAAATTCCATAACCCAAATAAGCTTTTTCTTTTGCAAGAGCTAGGGAGTCAGAAAAAGGGTTAATGATTTTGCAGGGAATTAGATTTCCATTAACCTTGATTAATGATGGCTTCACCTCCCAGTTTCTATACTGAGAGAAATGGAAAATTCTTGGTTGGTTTCTCTTAGTTGCAAACCATTCATACCTTTTACCTTCAAATCTTTTACTTAAAGGTGACTACAAGTTTCTGTCTTAACCCTTAATATTCCTTCTTGTGTCACAATCCAAATAAACTATTCTATCCCAAATTTACAGTTTCAAAAGTTTCTCCTTTTTAATACTACTATCTTGGATGTATAAAGGAGCTTGTGAGTACTTCTTGACTATGACAAATGTTAGTTCTTAATTCCTTCTTCACCTTCTGCTGGTCACAGAACTTGTTTGGTACTAACTACACAGCCTATAATGATTTCTGATGTCATATTTAGAACCTGAAAGCTTTCTAAGTTCAGTACACTTAAGAATTAAGATGTTACTTCCAAATCTACATATACACACTTTCTAATTTTGAGATAGCCAAAACCATCATGGAAAAAAAAGGAAGTGAAGGGAGTTTCTGATAAAGCATTGGGAGAGGGATCAGATGAAACAGAGGAAGGCAGATGAGACAGGCACAGTCATTGCCCCTGATATAGAGGGGTGGGGGAATGGCATGAGCAGAGCCAAGAAGAGAAGGTGGGACTGGAGCCAAGACAGGTGCTGGCAGAGGGAAGAGAGAGATTGTGGCCAGGACACATAGTTCTTTTTAATTCTTCTTACTTCCCAATTAATAAGCATTTCTCTCTCTCTCTCTCTCTCTCTCTCTCTCTCTCTCTCTCTCTCTCTCTCTCTCTGTCTCCTCCCTACTTCTTCCATAGTCTCCCAATTAAATGATAAAGAAAATCTGTATAGTAAAGCATAACAAATTCCTATACTGGCAATTTTCAAAATTGTATGTCTTATTCTGTATGTTGATTATCTTCTCATTCCCAAACATGGTCAGTTTTTGTAAAGGTGCTATAAATTGCTGAAAATATGTAAACTCCTTTCAGTTTCCATTCAGCAATTGCCAAAAAAACTATTATCTCTAACTTTTCAAGTTAGACTTTTCAAAAGTTTTCTTTAGGTCCTTTCATTCTTTCTTGTTTTTCATTTTGTTTGAGGTGCTGAGACCCAAAAGAGGTATATTTAGGCTCTATGATTATAGTTTTGATTTCCATTTCTCCTTGCAATTCTATTAACATTTCTATTAGACAGTTACATATTATTATATTCCATGATTATCTGTTAAGCTTTGATACTGACTTATTATCTATTGGGGCTTTTAAGCCCCCCAATTTTCCCGATTATTTCTATTGTGTCTATTTTGACTGTTGCCTTGTCTGACATGATTGACACCCCTACAATTGAATCTCTGGTTTGAAGCAGATCCATGTGAAGTAGAGCCATGGTAGTGTTGCTGACCTTGATTTTTTGTGGAAGCACTATTTACTACTGAGGCAATGCTACCAATCCAAAGACAGATTCTTAGGGAAAAGCTTCTAGAGCACCTGCTACTTTTGGTAAGGGAATGAAATGTGCTCCAAATGGTGATGCATTAATTTATGGGGCTTTTCTTTTGAAATGAACTTGAGTCTTCTGGGTGCTGCCAGCAGGAGCTATGTCACAGAGGTTTTAAATTTCCTGGTAGGAGCTGCTATTAACACCAGGTCAGCCCATCAAAGATGAGAAGGCAAAAAAAAAAAAAAAAAAAAGTTCCTCCCTTGCTTCTGCTGGCTAAGGAGCTGAATAATAGAGGAAATCCAGTCAGCCTACTGCAGGCTCAGACTTAATGGAGTGCTTGCTTTTCTCAATTTTTTCTTAAAGATGGTTGAGGAAAGAATTGGTATCTCCTAGTTGTCCAGTCACTAGTTCCTCTAATCTTGCTGTTGTCACCAGATAGATTGTCCCAGATAGAGCTCACAACTATAAACTTCATTTGGTTTTTATAAATAATGTGTTAAACTTTCTGTAAAACACACAAAACTAAATATCTTTTGCTTTATCTATGTTTCATAAAAGGGAAGAGACTTAATATTAATGAATACATTTTTATGAGGAATTTAGGGGTTTTCTCATCTTTTGTATTTACTTCAAGTTTTTGTTCTCTCTGTGTCTCTGTCTCTGTCTCAGAATGTCTCTTTTCTCCAAAGCTTATGAACTGACTCTGCCACTGGATTCATCATTCCACCAAATTAGGAGTCCCACCTAAGCAGTAACCCACAGAAATGCTTCAGATTTGAAATTTGAGTTATTTAGGGTTAAGAACATTGAATTGGGAATCATATGTCCTGAATATAAGTCCTAGCATTATCATTTATTGGTTATGTGAGTTGGAGCAATATAATTAGCCTTTCTGAATCTCAATTTTATCTTCTGTAAAGTGGAGATAATTTTGATACCACAGGATTGTTGTGAGGACCAAATTTGGCAATGTTAAAGTATTTTGTAACCAGAAGCTACTTGATAAATGTTACTGATATTATTTAAATAAAGTTGCTCTTCTTGGGAGAAAAAAGATATTGTACTTTTAGCAGTATGGTAGTCCATGAACCTAAGGTTTTATGGTCATATTTTTAAAAGGAGGAGCATAAAATCATAGGCCTTTCTGAAGGACCTCAGAGGTCATTTAGTCCAATCCTCTCATCTTACAGAGGAGAAAACTGAGGCTTGGGGTAGTTAGGTGACTTGTCCAAGTTTATTTAGATGAACATCAGTGGCAGAGTTGTACCCAACTTCTTTGATTCCAGAGCCAGATTATGTAGTACAATTATTTCTTTCATTTCAAACTTGGGAGGCAGCATTATGCAATGAAAAGAATATCTAATTAGAAAGAGATCTGAGATATTTGGCTCTATCAAAAAGGAAGGAAAAAAGAAGGGAGGGAAGAATGGAGGAGGAAGCAGGGAAGAAGTAAGGGAGGGAGAAATGGAGGGAGAGTAGAGAAATGAGGAAGGAAGGAAAGGAGAGAGAGGGAGGGAAGGAGGAGGGAAGAATGGAGGCAAGGAATGGAAGAAAAAAGGAAGGGAAGAAAAGAGGGATAGTAGAGAAGTGAGGGAGGGAAGAAAAGGAGAGGGAGGGAAGGAGGAGGGAATAGAGGCAGAGGAAAGGAAGAAGGGCAGAAAGAATGGAGGGATAGTAGAGGAGTGAGGGAAGGAAGGAAGGAAAGAAGAAAGGGATGGAGAGATGAGAGAAGCCTTCTATGCTCCCTTGGCTGGTAGTGATAAGATTCCTTCTCAAAATTGTTTGAGCCTTCTTCCACACTGGGTGGTTAAATCATGGCATCCCAGCCTAGGTCTCTGCTGCATAAGTGACTTCTGGAGAGCCAGACAGGACTGGTCCCAGCATGATGATAGGCAGTTTTCTCAGACTTGGTGGATAACCCCTCTCACCCCTTGTGTGTCCTGCCCCAGTCCTCCATGTTCCTCCATTCTGTGACTGAGTTTTTTTACAGGGCAGAGTGTGGTTGACTCTGGTAGATGGAACAAATCTCTACCATGGGCCTCCAAGGCCCTGGGAGTAGAGGAGGGTCTGGGGTACTTTGAGGAGTTCTGCTCAGAGCACGTCAGCTTGGGCAGTCCTGGGGCTGGGAGGAAGCACTGGTTAGGGACCAGAGAGCCTTCTATCTTGTGAGGTCATTTGAATTTTTACTTCATTTCGCTTATTGGAGACTGCTGAAATTGCTTTATCTCTGGTGCATAATGACTGTTTTGGCGAGGTTTGACGAGTTGTGGGGATTGAAAACACTTAGTTTTCCATCTTGTGTCACATGAACTGAAAATCTCCACAGATTAAACAAAACCTGGGGCAGGCTGAAATTGCATTTGGTGATGTGAGGCCAAAGCCAGGGAGATCCAAGGAGCTTAGAATTTCAGACCAAGTGCCTACTCGTGTTGGCATGTTGGTGCGAAGATCCAACATTACTGGAGGCTCTGATACATGTGTCAGATTCTCCTCCTAAATTTAGTTCTCAAAGAATCATTTATCTCTACTTTGTATTTCCTCCATAGGAGGCACTTCACAAATGCTGACTGAATAAACAAGTGAGGAGATGGTATCTGCCCCAGCTAAGAATTCTTTTTTTTAAACCATTTCCATGCATCTTAAGAGTCAATATTGATTCTAAGAAGGAAGAGTTAGTAAAGGCTAGGCAATAGGGTTAAGGGACTTGCTCAGGGTCAAACAGCTAGGAAGTGTCTGAATCCAGATCAGAACCCAGGACCTCCCTGTCTCCAGGAGCTCTCTGGGTCTCTATCTATTGAGCCTCCTAGCTGCTCCCTCTAACAGTTCTTTAATAGAAAACTACAGACTGAATGCTGAGCATATATATAGGAAAGCTGACATACTAATTGACTTGTAGGCCTTTAAGTGATCTTTCTTATCTGGCACGAGGAAGAAGGCCTAAAAGACTCACATTTTAGAGTGAAGTGCTTGTAAAAGTTTAATAATTGGTTCTCCAAAAAAAAAAAGTATATATGACATAGTTTCAAGATAAACCGCATTATTAACATTTTCCCCATCACTTTCTTAAGTCTAGACAATCAAACAAATGATGAATCAAGCCCTGGCTCATAGTTATTTGCCAATTTTTAAGGCATAAATGTTTGCACTGAAAATTAAACAATTATTAAAGGACCCAGCACACTACAGATGATATATTCTATTAGACCTAATTAAAGGCAAGTATGGATAGGGAAAAGAACTCTGGGCCTTAGTCCTACATCAGCCTGTATTAACTAAATAGTGTGGACCTTTGGCCAGTCGTTTAATCCCAATGGATCTTTTTTTTTATTTGTAAAAATGGGATAATTCTACAAGCTGATCTCTTAACATCCATCCTAAAATCTAAAATTGCGATGATTTGAGATTCCTTTAGAAGAGAAGAGGTTTAAAGGCTTTAATCAGACATCCAATGAGGTTGGTCTGTGACACTAAGAAATCAAGAAGGTTTGCTTTGGTCTAACATTCTCATTTCATCAAGGAGGAAACTGATCCGCAGAAATATATACTAGCCAAAATTATATTACATAATGATTAAGTGAATGAAAATAGAATTTTTTTTTTTTTGCACACAAAACACTTTGTCATTACGACCCTTTAAGTATATGGACCTCCTTGAATATATGACATTTTACAGATTAACTACCTGAAAAAAAACCTCAAGTCCAAAGAAATGTTGTCGTTGTTAACTAAAGATCAAATAGCTTTGAAATGCAAGTCAATGAGAAAATGACCTGTCAGAACTCGTGTATATGCAATGTCACAGGAACACATTTATCGTCTGATATGAGATTACCCAAACTTTTCTAAAAATGTATTTCCAAGGTTGAAAATGCAATGCCTATTGGCAAGGATGTTATTAAGTTTAGTGGTTGCCATAGATTTTCCCAAAATTGACGGTATTGTGATTATTACAGGAATTCCACTATTACATCTACCCTTTCTTGAACATAAGCACTTACACATTTAGAAGATAAGGAAAAAGTATTTAATAGTTTCCATATGCAACAAAATATGCTTATAGACAAAAGGAATGGATTAATTATGTAATGTAATAAACTTACTTAAGAACTCCCCTCATACCATACAAAATGAATAGAAATCAGAATGCTAATCGAATACATTTACCTTTCTAGTGGAATTAAAAATGGAATTAGAAATGGAAAATGATCTTCATGGGAATATTACTTAGATGAGATAAAAGAAATCTTTCTGAAGATGCTTTAGAGAGAGCATATCTGAATTACTTTCCTTACAGCTACACAACCCTTCCTTTTGTGTGTGTGTGTGTATAGATGTTTGTATATCTCAGTAATGTAGTAAATCAACTCTTAATGAATTGAGGTGACATTTCTGTGGAGCATTTCCAAGGAGGGTTTTTGGTTTTGGAAATTTTTTTGGATGTGACGGATGTGGGGCTAAAACAGGTTTTATTCTAGGACATCATTTTTTGAGCATGTATGAATAATATGAAATACAACCAAAATGAACCAAGTTTTGTTTAGCTGATGAATTAAAAGAGGTGTAAATTAGAAGTTTGGTCCAGTCTGAGGACTGGATTAGAATCCTGATTCCACAGTCTATCTGAGATGAAATGACCAACAGAACTACTTTACTTGGTATGCAAGTACTCAACAACAATAATATTCAGTTAGCGTGTACAAGTTAACTTGGGCTACTAACATCTCGGTCTTTTGTAACTATATGATTAAATTCAGCTTAAACTTTTTAAGGAAATCTAGTGAAATTAAATAACATCAACACAAAAGGGCACATTAAAGCAGTAACATCAAAAACAAGCTATTTCAAATGAAAGTCATGTATACAAACATGCTTGTAAGCAAACATCTGCTTTAAAAGTTGGAGCTTCATTGAACAGTCCATTTGTAATGTTCTTAGGCTTTTTTTTTTTCCCCTATCATAAAAGCTCTTTATACATGCAGGTTATAAACAGAATTTACATTAAACCAGTCTTGTGCTACAGCTTTTTACAGCAGCAAAAAGAAACTAATATGGTATGTTGCGTCCTGAAAGTAGTCAGCAATCACAGTTTAAAGTCAAACAAGTTCAGTATCTAAAGAAAGATGTCTTTAATTCCATAATAATAAAAGAGGCCTTCTGGGAATCCAAGAGCTAGCAAAAGACACAAGACAATGCATGTTGATTTGATTTTCCCAATGTTTGGACAAATAGCCAAATTGATTACAAACTGAGTGAGTCTTGTTACCAATATGAAAAAAGAAGTTTTGATATTTCTAAAAAAGACTTTCCTAATATTGGCTTTATAATGGGGATAGGGCCACAATTCAGTCTGATGTACAGATGACAATAAGACATTGAGCAAAGATTGCTATGTGACTGATAAAAATAGAGGCCCAGGACATCACATGAATGGTGTACAGATGCTTTTGTTTGTCTCACATTTTTCACTAGTGTTACTCTTTTACCTCTGTGTTATGGAGGGAATCCTGGGTGCATGATGTTATTCCAGCATAGAATAAAACCTGGCAAGTTCTACCAAGCTAAAGAGTTAAATAGATGCTAAGCAACACACTATATCTTGTCTGAGGACAAGACTAGTTGATTGCATAGATTTTGGCCACTAGATGATTTTGATTTTTTCCCCACTCATGGCAACCTATAAAGACCATCTATCAATGCCAAGATGGATTATGTAATCATCTGTGAAAGGAATGCCTAATCCAGCAAAATTAAAGATCGTCCAAATTTGAGAAATTGGGTATGTAGTGAATATTTTTTTGTTCTAAGATTTATCTTTTGCTATTTAAATGATACAAATTTAAAACATAATTCATATACACTTCTAGATTTCTTCTAGATTTGAGTTTTCTAAACCTCTGGCTTACTTTGTAACACTCTATTATCACGTCTTTCACTAGGGAGCTAATGATGTAGCCAATGAAGTGCTGAGCCTGGAGTCAGGAAGAACTGAGTTCAAATACAGCCTCAGACACTTATTAGCTGCCTGACTTGGGCAGGTCACTTAACCTCTCTGCCTTCTTCAGTGGTAAAAGGGAGGTAATAATGGCACCTACCTCCCAGGAGTGTTGTGAAGAATGATTATTTTTCAAATGCTTAGCACAGTGCCTATTTCAGAGTAGGAGCTATACAATGCTAGCAGCTGCTGTTCTTTTTGCTATTTCTGTTTCTAACATGGAATGTAGTATAGTGGAAAGTAGACGGGATCTAGAGTCAAGAGGAACTGGGTTTGAATCCTGGTTCTGCCACTTAACTAGCTTTATCACTTAATCTCCCAGCCTCAGTTCCTCATTTACATAATGAGGGGGCAGGTTTAGATTGCCTGTCTATCTCTAAATTTACGATCCCATGAGCCACAGGTTTAATTCAGAGTAAAAGTGACAGTCTTATCGCTAATTACAGTAGATTTCCTCAATTATTCTTAAATAGGCAGTCTGTTTTATCTTTTTAAGATTCTGCTTTCATGAAAAAAATAGCAAATATCTATATGTGGAATTAAAATCCATAGAAAATTGATAAATTTCGCTGACTCCTATCATGTTGCTTGAAGCTCATAAGAGAGGGATGGTTATACTGTGAAATATATTGCATTTTATTAATAATTTTTTGGGTTGTTGTCTGTTTTTTTAACCGAAATGAAACTTGATCAGTTATTTAAAAACATTTTAGTCACAAAGTAGAAAGTTTGTTCATTACATGCATTCATTTTGGCACAGGTTTTTCTTTAATCATCTCTGAAATTTCTTAATGTCACTCTTAGAATGAAACATCCCCCTTTCAAGGGGAAAGCAAGGAGGTAGTTTATGTAAATAAAGTTTCCAAACTGGAGCAAAGTTTTGGTACTTTTTTGTCTTTTGCATCAGTTTGGATATAACGCTATAGAATTTCTAAGTAAAAAAAATTACAAATCAAGTATGCAAAACCTTTTATTTATAATAGATCAACACATTTGACATGAAAGGTAGCCACTTTCAATTTCTCAGGAATGCCTAGAACCCAACAGTCCCCAGGTAGACTAATTATTCAACAATTATTTCACTCGATATGAGAAATGGTTTCATAAAAGATTTGCCTATGGTGAATTCTTCACAAGGTTGACTATGATGTGTAACAAGCCATCTTTCACATGAAATGAGTGTTTTCCAACTGTTCCAAAAATGTTAAAACATTTTAGAGAGCACAAGAATCAGCTAAGTGCATTGTGTTCAATTTGTAATTTCTTTTTAGTTATTGAAATATCCCACACCTTTCACAAAAGCCTTACACATCGCACCCTCCCCACTGAGCCAATCAACCTCAACCTTCTACTCGTAGTATCTTCTGTCCCCAGCCTCCTGTTACAAAAGCACAGACTGTAAAGTTCACGCTGACTTAAACTACATGCAAAGGAGATTTGAAAAAAAAAATACAGACTGACTTCAAAGGGCAATGAAGGAACTGTCCAACGAAAGTGGCAATTTGGCCACATCAGTTTTTACAAAAAAAAGAAAGCCTTCTGCCAAAGTCCAAACTTTTCAGTATATTTTTTTGGAAGGGGGGGAGAGAAGGTGTACTATATGGAATTAAAAGATATTCTCCAAAAAAAAAAAAAATACTTTTAAGAGGATAATATCTTCGAGAAAACAATTTCATGTGAATATTAGACTCCTAGTCCAAATAATATTTCTTGAAATAGTCTGGCTTGGGGGATAGTAGACAATTATTTCATCTTGACCGGAAACGAACCTCTTTCATGAATTTCAAATTTATTACACATCAGTTGCAAATTCACCTTGGCTACTGGGCAATGTAAAAGTATAGCAATTAATTCCTCCATTCCTCTATGCTTATCTCCTCAGAAAGTTGATTATATGTAGTGTTTGAAGAGTTTGGTATAGCACTTAAAGAGTATACATAAAAGCTCTGAAATGCTGAAAGTTTCTTCATTATCTATTTACTGTAGGACCAGAAACTCAAGTTCACCCCAGCATTCTAAAGAAATGCTGAATGAATGGAGTGTAGGACACTTCCTACAGTAGACACAAACTTAATTCCAAAAGGCACAGAGTAATGCTGGTGGCTCTTTCTAGTCAGTTTAGAAACAATAAAAAGTCTGCGTTATTCTTTCATAATTTAAATACATAAGTAATTTCCACTTTTATTACTTCATAACAATGACTTCAAATTTACATTATTTTAAGTACCATTGTAATAGCTCAGTGTATAATACAGATATTTGCCGATATCCCTTCAGAAAATAAAAAAAATTCTTTTCACTCTATAAAAAAATTAGGCTCAAAGACAAGAACACAGAACAGGGACTTGATACAGACTATTAAGTCAATTTGCTATCAACCACAGTTTTAACCCCAAAATCAACAGCTACACAGCAATAGTCAAAAGCAGTGCAAATATCTTTGGAGGTTAGAATAAAATCATACTGCAAGAACAAAAAAACAGAAGAAATAAAAAGGCAAGTACTTCAAGTACAAGGAACCAGTCTGCTTGAGGTCCATCTTAGTGTCTGTGTACTGGGAATTTCCTTTCTTTTTTTATTTCTTCCTCTGAAACACGTTGGCCAACATGGCACCAGATGTTGTCAACTGTCCCATTTTGTTCAAAAACTTGGTCTTTGTGTCTTCACTTACTAAACTTGCAGCAATCGACATGGAGCTAGGAAAAAAGTCATGATATTTCATTCATGACAACAGATAAAAACAATAGATTTTGACATTTTTAAACAACATGCCCTAAGAAAGCACATTCTGAAAATCAGTAGTATTTCACAATGCTCTAACTCCTATGAGGATTTACTAGCTATATTATTGCTGATGTTTATTAAATTTGCTTAGTTTGTTAGTTAACTTTTCATGTGTATGATTCCTAACTCATTTGGCACTCTCCACCTCCCTGGAAATTGCCCAATGTCAGGGATGTTCTCTTAAAATATTCTGAATATCTATCATGGGACCTTGTACGTAAAATGTTCAATAAGTACTTGATGAGTGACTAATAATAAGCTGCATTCTCAAACGAATTTTACAGTAAAGTTACCGAAACAGAAAAGTTTAAGAACAATTACTTTAAAAAAGACCAATACGTGACTGCAGGGTTTCATGTATCTGCGTTCATACTTTGTATTTATAGAACACTTTTTGTAGGGTATTTTTTACTACCACTACCACCACCCCTGCTACTGCTGCTACTATTACTACTACTTCTACTCCTCTTCATCATGCAGCATAACCTTGTAGAGTTAAAAATCTAGTCCAATCATATGTCTACAGAGCATAACATTATTTGTTTGATGGACCAACTGTTGTAAAGGCCGATACTGATTTTATAGTTACAAATTACAACTGCAATTTTGGAAAAACTAAGGAAAGCAACTGATATCTAAAACCTCTGAAAACAATGATAGGAATAATCAAATATTTCTATAATCCCAAGTTTATATATTAAATAATGGGTAACACATGTCAGTTGTATATATCTGTACACTTCAGATTCTGACTATAAAATAATTCTTAAGCACTTGTCATTAAGATTTTTGGGACTTAAGGAATACTTTTTGGAGAGAGCTTTTTTTCTCAAATGAACATTATTAGTCTTTAAATTAAAAAAAAAATCGTTACCTTCTGGCATAGAATCAATACTAAGTATTAATTCCAAAACAGAGGAGTGGTAAGGGCTAGACAATTGGGGTTAAGTGATTTGTCCAGAGTCACACAGCTATGAAGAGCCTGAGACCATATTTGAACCCAGGACCTCCCTTCTTCCCCTGGCCTGGTGCTCTATCCATTGAGCCACCTAGTTGCCCCTCCGTATTAGTCTTTGAAACAACAAGTACAAGACAGTAGTTAATCTAAGGCTTATAGAAAGATATATTTATCCTAGCAATCAAATCAATCAGCTGGTTAACAAGAATTGATTACTGTTTCCAAGTAGGGTGCTAAGAGTTATAAAGTTGCAGTGGGCTAGAAGGAGTGGGCTTTGCCTAAACTCAGCTCCTGGGGAGGCTGAGGCTTGGTAGACTCTGGGGTGCTGAGCTGCAATGGGTTGTTCCAATCTGGTGGCCAGTATCAACATGGTGACACCTCCCCTCACACCAGAGAGGGGGTAGGGGAAAAAGGGTATATCATGAGATTAGAGGGTCAAAGATTTGAAGCTGAAAAACCCCTTCAACAACATTAGTCCAACTCTCTCATTTTATTAATGAAGAACTAGACTTTGAAAGGCTAAATGATTTGCTTAAGTCATAGAGTTAGTCTGCTTCAAAGCCAGGACTTGAACACAGGTCTTTTGAGGCTATCAGGCTAACTCTCAATATTGTCTCAATTTTCAAAAATGGGAAGAAAATGACCTATAGGCCAAAAAGCTTTGAGTCTTGGAAAAATGCTAGAATGAATTATTGAAGAATCTTTATTATATAAAGATCCTGCGAAATGAGGTGGTGGGTAGGTACAGAGGACACCTACATCAGCAGTGTGATATGGCAGCCAAGAAAGTGAAAGAGAGGCAGAATGTCTAGGATTAGGAAAGTGGCAGATGTTCTCACTGGACTCTACCCTGGTCAGCCTACATGTGGGGTGCTGGGTTAAGTTTTGGGGGCCATATTTTCACTTATTCATCCATCCATCCATTTATTTATTTAATTTTAATTTTGAATATTCTCCCATAGTTACATGTTTCATGTTCTTTCCCTTTCCCACAAAGAGGGCCATATTTTTAAAAAGACCTTGATAAACTGAAGGGAAGTCAGAGGTGTGACCAGGATGGTGAAGAACCTTACAATGATTCTATGTGAAGAGTGAAAGTACAGGAAGTTAAGGATGGAGAAAAGAAAACTTAAGGGGCCATGACAGCTAGTCACAGGAGAACAGATTTAGAGTTGGAAAAGGCCATAGGGCTCGTCTTGTCCAGTTCCTTCATTTTACTGATGAAAACAGATGAATTTTGGAGAGAGAAAGTAATTAGCTTAAGGTTCCACAGTAAGTCACAGGATCACTGATCTAGGGATAGAAAGGATCTTGGAGGTCATTTAGTCCAAGCTCATTTACAGGTGAGAAAACTAAGATTGAGCAAAATGTGGAATGAATTTTTTACTGGGTATGGCATGGGTTGGGTCAAATAGTTGTGAAATCTCTTTCAAATCTGAGATTCTGTGAAAAATACAGGCACTCCACAACACCTTGCAGAATCAGTATATAAGTTGTTGATTTGTTTCAATTGTGTCTGACTCTCTGTAACCCAATTTAGGGTTTTCTTGGTAAAATTACCAGAATGGTTTGCCATTTCCTTCTCCCATTTAACAGATGAAGAAACTGAAGTGAACAGGGGTAAATGACTTGTCCAGGGTCACAAAGCTAGTGTCTGTGACCAGATTTAAAGATATCTTTGTGATTCCAGGTCTAGCTCTCTATCTTACTGCACCAATTAAATGCCCTCACTTAATGAATAGTTTTGGTATTATTTTGGATTAAAGACAATTGCACTCCCCGAAATTGTTTTCAAAGATAACTGAGAAGTATTTTGTACACAATTATGACGAACTTTAGTGAACTATATAAATTGCAATAGTAAATGTAACATGTCAATACATTCAGAGGAAACCACTGTAATAACTTAGCTTAGGAAATTGTTCCATTTTAGCTAGTCTAAAGGGAAAACTTTTAAGACAGGGAAATAGCAATAAAGATGAGTGACCATTTCTCCCTCTTAACACAAAAACATTTTCATATCTTAAGACTTTTCCTACTCTTTCTTTTTAAAAATGGCTAAGATTACCTTACTGAATGGATCTTTCTAATGAATGATCTCTGTGATGTGAATAACTTAAAAAATCTTAAATATTTTTATCATTAAACAGAAAAAGGCAGTTCTTTGGCTACATTAGAGGCAATATAATGCCTTCTTTCAAATCAGAGGTAAGGATTTTGCCAAAATCTTAATTTTATACTGTTGAATGCTTTTGAAAAGCCAGATTTATACAGATTAAGCCATTCTAGAACTGAGTCCACTTAATTAGCTATTTATTTAACAGAATTAGCAGTTTCTCCCTTACTATAATTCTTAGACATTAATTTACAAACACTTAAAAGCAACACATTAAATAATTCCCAACTCTTCCCCTCAGAGGAAGAATTTTTTAATGCTGTTTATAAAAAAACAGAACTGTAGAAAAAAGGGAAGGTTACATAAAGGAAGCAATCTTGGGAAGTTACAAAAGCATTTCTCTTTTTTCAATATTGTATTAAAAAATTCTAAATGAAATTTAACTGAGAAGGATGTGAATGTGAAAAGTTACTTATTTTTGTATGTAGAATGAACAGGAAGGATGTCTTTTGTATCTTTCCTCTCAACTACTGCAAACTCATCAATTTTCATTGAGGTTTTTTTCCCCCTTGAATTTACTCCAAAATGCTTTAAAATTTTAACTGATAAACCAAAGATGGCAAATAATCATTGCAAACCTTAATGCTCTGTGAAAAACTATAGTTAACACTAGGATAATAAAAGCATACTTTGATATTAACAATCTGGTGGTCTTTAGACTAGAAACCTATTAAAATGTCTTACTGAATGGGGAAAAAAAACCCTAATATAAGTTAATGATTTAACCATCTATGTATAAAAATTTAACTGTTTGGAAAAGGGATTTGTAGCAGGCTGTGTCAGGGTTATTATACTGTTCAGTTAGAAAATAAGATGTATTCTGAATTTAGTATACTTTATAATAGATTGATTTTAAGTTTATTTTTGGTCCTAAGTTTTTCTAATGTGTTTTGATTATAGGTAGGCTGTTTTGTTTTTGTTTTTGTTTTTTTTGGCAGCAATCTTCTTCACTTAACTCATTAATATCCAAGTTGGAAATTTTACTTCCCAGAGAATCTTAGTTCTAATGGTAGGTTAGAAACATGTGAATAAAACACATAGCAGCAAGTTACAATGTTTTCTGTATTAACAAAGAACTCAAAAAAAAAATTTAAGATTAAATCTTGCTTTCCAATCATCTGACTACAAAATAAAGTAGAATTCAAGACACTATTAACGTTTTGCACTAAATTTTGATGCAGAAAATAAACTAATTACTTCAAGGCTCTAGACAGTAATCCTGACTGTACTTACCCTGGAGGCTCTTGAACAGTCTTGTTCTCTACTTTCTGCTCACACTCCTTTATCATGGAACTTAAAATAACCTGAAGAAAAAGAAAAGATCCACTGTTAATGGAAGATCATTTCCATGTCAATCAATACCCTTTCACTTTTTCTTTTTGTCCAGGTCTGTGACTGAGTGAAGGAAACCACCCATACCATCACAGATGTGCGATTCATAATTTTAGAAAATGGTCAATGGTTTGAGTCTCTAAATACATGTAGAAAAGGGCTACCTCTATTGTGATAAGAGTCAGGCTGAGGAGGGGCAGTGCATGGTGGATTTGTGTTGTCACAAGTCCTGGGAGTTCTTTTAAAGTTGTGGCCTGTTCAGATGGCTGACCAATTTTAACTGCTGAAGGAAGACAATGGAAGAATAACCTTTCCTCACCTTTTGGAAGAAGGTCAGTCAGTCCACATTTGCTACTATAGCTTTGGGCTGAATATGTAAACCTTTCAAAAGAACTGCAGATGATCATGATGGGTGGGGTATCAGTCAGAAGAGGCTCAAGTTTAAGAGCCTATAAAGACCTATAATGGATGTGGCTCTGGAAGTCTCTTAAGTAGAAAATGAAACAAAGAAAACTGAAACCCTAGAAGCTGTTTAGCAGATAGATATATATCTTCATTGAATCTACAGAGCTGTTAGTAGAAGTGACAATGATTGAGATAAAGCTTTTCTATTGAAGTATAAAGGAAGTTAACTCTTTTACACTGTCATAGTCTAGAAGAATGTCTTAATACCAGAGTCTCACATACATTTCCAAAATTCCTTTCCTATTGAGAAAAAAGGGAACTAGAGATTTCACAAAAACTAAATGTTACAGAATCAAAACTGTGGACAGAGTGCTGGACTTTTGAGTCAGAAATACCCAAGTTCAAATGTGAACTCAGACCCTTATTACATGGTAGTTAGGCACTAAATGAATATATTCTTCTTTTTTTTTTTTTTTTAACCCCTTACCTTCTGTCTTGGAGGCTCCAAGGCAGAAGAGTGGTAAGGGCTAGGCAATGGGGGTTAAGTGACTTGCCCAGGGTCACACAGCTGAGAAGTGTCTGAGGCTGGATTTGAACCTAGGACCTTCAGTCTCTAGGCCTGGCTCTCAATCCACTGAGCTACCCAGCTGCCTCCCTAAATGAATATATTCTTAACTGAGAGGAAGACAGGAAAAAGGGCAATGAATTTAGGAAGTAGTCATGTTTAGGAAGGCTGTTTTAGGACCCTGGAAAGATACAATGAAATTTTAAGGTAGAATGGAGAGAAGCTGAAGAAATAGGGGGTCTAATGGCCTGCCTGAAACTTCTTAGTAAATTAGGAGATAATTTGGCAAAAGTAAAGAACTTCAGGAAAACACTGATGTCATGGAGCAGAACCTTGTTAAAAGTAGACTAGTTAATGAGATCTTTATGTTTCTACACTGGTCCTTTTAAAAAGCTCCCCCTTTCTCTTCCTATCAATACTGTTTCTATTTTTGGAATTTCATCCTTAATACCTTCCCATCCTTCATAAGATGTCTATAAAATTTAGTTCATGGAACACACATAGCCCTCCTTTGAAATCTGCTCTCAATCTCTGAGGCACTTGCCAGACTATGTCAGGCTTTCCTCTTTATCACAGATTCTGGGAAACAGTTGTCATTCCCTTGTCCTCATATCCACACCTAAAACCAGTTCCTCACTATTGGTAAGAATCAGATCCAGATAGGAATTTCCCTTTATCGCCTCTTTCACCTTTTTAAAGAGGAAACTGACATTAAAGCAAGTCAAGAAGTTATTAGTTATTCTTATTGACAGAGAGTATTCCAGCAGATGTCCTCTGGTAGCCAGTTTCCTTATCAGTAAAATGAATATGTTGGACTAGATTATCTCTAAGGTTCCTGCCAGCTCTAAGGCTAGGATCCAACATTTATGTAACTGAAGATCCATTTCTCTACTCTGTTATGCTCTGTGTCAGGGCTAGAGATGAGGCAGGTGGATGAAACAGGCAAGGCAGTGAAATCTGGGATTACAGGGTGTTAAGGAAGGCTGATTATGGAGGTCTAGGGTGGGCAGAGATCAAATGAATCCAGAAGATGCAGATATACTGGAAAATTAGAAAGGGGCTGAAGGGTCAGGGGTTGTAATAAGAATAAAACGTAGATTCACAAAGAAAAAGTGACTAACAAAGTTGTGTTTAGAGAAGTGAAACTCTCTTCTTAGGGTTTTAGATCTTAGAAGTAGAGTAGTTCCAAGTGATGACGTGTAAAAATCAGTCCTGTCTGTCCATTCCTTTCAATTTTTAAGTAACTACCATTTATATGACAGGATCAAAAAAGGGGCTATTTTGTAAAAATGATCTTTTTGAAATATGGGAAAAGGCATTTAACTTCATAAATAAATCTAGCACTAAGAGTGAACCATACTTAAAAAAACCAACTAAAATAATCATGGTCCCAGGCAAAACAATAAAGATGTCTATCTGAGAAAAGGTTGGTAACCCATCACACGTAGACATTAACAAAGATCACCAATATCTACTGATGCTCACCTCATGCTCTGGAGAAAGGTGTTCCATATCATTCCTTAAACACCTGAGGCCTGGTAAAAAGTGATTAACCATTAAATCTTCTGAAATAACTACAAAGAGAAGATGGTTAAGGAATTAAAGGAAAGAGACATTTGTTTTTCTCCAAATACAGAGAGACTGGAAAAAGGATACCCTTAGATGTTTTTTAGTTAGGTCTTATACATTTTCTTTTACTTTGGGGATATCTTTGCATATTTTTTAATTATCTCACTTTTTGGATAATTCACAAAAGTAATTTGTTAAATAAAAACATAACTTGCTTTTATTTAAATGGGTCCCCTTCCACAAGTTGAAAAGTTGTTTTTGAACAATTATGGAATAAAAAAATAAAAGCAAGTCACAAAACATTTCACTGGGAAAAATACATTATTTAAATTTCCTATGAAAATGTGCCTGAACATTGTTAATCTCCACCATCTCACTTTAACTACTTATTAATGAATCTTTTGGATATGAAACTCCTTTTACTGTCAATTAGAATATTTAAAATAAACAAAAACTTGATAAAATCATATAATTTCATTCAACAAATACTCATTAAGCATTCCCTTTGTGCAAGACACTGTTAATATTTACTGAATTGAGAATACAATAACCATAGACACTTAAAAGGCCACTTAGCCAAATCTATAAATAAAAAAGTAACCTTTTCTTCAAAATCCCTAACAAATTATTACTCAGTTTCAGTTCCTGTGAAGATGGATATCTTGAGACAGTCCAAAATGTGTATAGGGAGCTTGAATTGTTTTTTATTTTTCATTTTAATGGGGAAAAAACACTAACCCTTTACCTATCAGTTCCTAGGATCTCCTTTCTCTAGTAGGCAGCTCTAATTGTTAGGAATCTTTTCTTCACATCAAGCTGAAATATGTCTCTCAGAAATCTCTATTTGTTACTTTTAAATCTATAAAAGAAGTCTAATATACTCTACACATGATAATGCTTCAAATATTTTAAGTCAAAAGTTCTCCTATGTCCTCCAAATCATTTTTTTTCCAGGTTAGCATCCCAGTTCTACTGAATGATCCTCATGACATAGATTCTAATTTACTCACAATCATGATTATACTCTTTTAAACATTTTCCTAAATTCGTAAGTTCCCCAAACTAAATACGGTTTTCCAGATATGGTATGATCACTGCATAGTTCAATGGGACTATTAATTCCCTTAATGTAAACACTAGATTTCTATGAAACCAAATCTAAGGTTATTTTTATATCATTTTCCATTCTGAATCTACTTTTCCTCCTGCTCTCTTCAGTAGCCATTCCTATAACCAAAGATTAAAAGAAAAAAAAAATCAGTAAAAGACCAGTATGCCAAACAAGTATAATAGTATTATTAAAGTATTAATCAATAAGCTTTTGAAGAAGCTATATAAAAATGTTAGCTTGTATTGAATTTTTGAGTTAACTATAAAATCCTAAGGTATTTTTCACACTGATTACTCTTATGCCACAATTTCTCCTCATGTATAAATGCAATTTTTTTCAAATAAAAGACAATATTTATCTGATGGAAAATTCATGTTAATTTTGGCTCATCTTGTTTTTTGAAATCATTTTCAAATTCTGATTTTGCCATTCAATGAATTAGTTCTCCATCCAACCACTATATAGTTTTAAAACTTGATAACCAGGCCCCTTATCATCTTCAAATCTGTTGGAAAAAAACACTGACAAGGATAGGATTAAATAGTGCCACATGCCTTACTACTATGAACCTTCCTTCATGTTAATATGGATTCATTAATTAAACTTAGAGTGAGTATGTTTTGGCTATGAAATGTAATGGATATAGGTGATTATAAGGTGATTGGAGGAGGAATGAAGGTACTGGAAGGTATATAGGAGATAAGGGAAATGGGGTATGTAGGAGAGGGCAGCTCAAACAGGTTTATTCACAGAGGCTAGAGACAAGAGGATATTGGGGAAGATAGGCTGAACCCTTCCAGGCAAAGAAAGGTATCTCTATAGGCACAAAGAATAAGGCCAATCAGAAATGATTGAAATCTGATTTGAGGGCTTTCTTTTCAGTTTCTCAAGTCCTCAAAGGAGGAGTCACAAGACTTCTGTCAGTGAAACTGAAGGGATTCAGGAGGAAGCACTGGGTAACTACTTCCTCCCAAGATGGATGCCTCCAGTTTCCCTCAGGAAATAAAGAGAATAAATCCTTCCCCTTCAACCCTTGCCTAATTCTTCAACACAATGATTCTCCAGATGGTTTGCTTAGGTAACAAACAGATTTATTAATGTTCAGGGTTGGTCAAGAAGGAGAGAGGGGTTTGGGGTTTCTGACAGTCACTAGGGAGAAACTCAAGATGGGGGAGAGTCACAGGAATGGGTTAGACTGAGAGAAGGACTTGCTTCTCTCAGCCAGGGAAGATTTGGTTGCTTTTAAAATAGAGGGGATACGAAAGGGAAAGTTTGAATTCAAGGATGTCCTACTTGCCTACTGGGGAAAACTAAACCCACAAAGTCTATCCACTAAAAACCCAATGCCACCCTGCCTCCCAGAGCCCCAGGAAAACAGGCAGGGAAACAGGGAAATAATATGGAGAAGGTCAGGGAGAGATCCAGAGAAAATAGGTAGGTACAAATTGTCCAGAGACAAAGCACAGGCCAAAGCAAAAACCAAAAGCCAATGGGGCAGCTGGGTAGCTCAGTGGAATGAGAGTCAGGCCTAGAGACAGGAGGTCCTAGGTTCAAACCTGGCCTTAGCCACTTCCCAGCTGTGTGACCCTGGGCAAGTCACTTGACCCCCATTGCCCACCCTTACCACTCTTCCACCTATGAGACAATACATCGAAGTATAAGGGTTAAAAAAAAAAAAGCCAAACAGAGCTCTAGTTAGTCCTTCTGCTCTGTTCAAGCCTCAGGGACCAACTAACTTCTCTCAGAATTCTAAGGCTTCTAAGTGCCAGAAGTTTTCAGTTGGCCCCCTGCAAGAGCAAAAGCCTCTCTTGTATCTTTTGCATTACAGAAAACCCCAAACTGAATTACAGGACTATCCAATCTCCTATTCTGGAAGCCTTTTTACTATTTCTCTTTGATCTCCTACTTTTCCTAACCTACTACTGTGTTCAACCCTAACTCCAACTTATTGCCTTCCGGGAGAAAGGAAAAAAACTAACACTATAAGATCAGCTATGCCTAAAACTTCAGAGAACAGCAATAGCAAGATAGTTTGTATAATAGCAGAAGAGGGAACAGGTAATTCACAGAAGAGATCCAGCAACAAAACCTATGGTCTTATATCTATTTATAAATGTAAACAACATGGGTAAAAAGCAAAGAATTTGTGACAAAAAGGAAAAGTACAGCTGGATGTAGTCTGTTTTAACCCAGATTTTAGGAGATCAGGATAAAAAGTTTAGAGAAATAACAGGTTAGATCCCATGGTTAATACCCAACAAGGATGTAAAGTGTGAAATTCTGATGAGCCAAGCAGAAATGATTTAGATGAGGAAAAAAGGAAACTAAAGATTATAAGATCAATGATTTAAAAGTCGGAAGCTACCTTCTCCCTCAATACTCCTCATTTTACAGAGGAAGAGAAGTTAAATGATTTGCCCAATGTCACACAATTAAGTGGTAGAGCTGGGAATTAAAGTCATGTCCTCTGATTGACTTGAAATTAAGTTCTCTTCCTACTGAACTATATTGGTTCTCAATCAAAAGTCAGTCTGGATTATAAAGACTGATAGAACTGCACAAAATACTTAGAAAGTAACTCAGAATTTTTCTTTAACCCTTCCCTTCCCTATGAGAACCAATATTGTGTATTGGTTCCAAGGCAGAAGAGGGTTAAGGACTATGCAATGGAGGGTAATTGACTTGTCTAGGATCACACAGCTAGAAAGTGTCTGAGGCCAGAGTTGCACCCAGGACCTCCTGTTTCCAGGCTTAGCTCTCAATCCACCAAGCCACTTAGCTGTCTTTAATAACTTAGAATTAAAAAAAAAATGTATAGAAGAAAAAGAGCAGGCAACTAAGAATGAATACATAATTACACCGTAATCCTGGGATAATAGTAACAGAGGTACTAAAGCCCCAAGCAAGGCAAGCCTGACAGTGGATGGTGAGGTCAACATAAGTTTACATTAAAAAAATTTTTTTAATGTAACTTTGAGAATAATAGAAGGAGCAAATGTTGCTAATGAGCAAATGTAAAGATGATAATGTTATTGTGTAAATATATTATGTATTATGTAATAATGATAATAAGCAATGGTGAAAAGGTAGCATGTTAGGAGTAAGGAGAATGAACTATGGAAAGAACAGAATGGTTAACTAGGCTGAAATCAAAGACAAATGAGAAATGGTAAGTAAAGAATCTAGCTATCCTCAATGAGGCCAAGTCACTAGGACTGGACAGAGTATACCTTTGGCTACTATGAAAGGAATGGTGGCTATGATTGCTGAGCCAATCTTATTGATCTTTTCTTTTTTCCTTCTATAGCTAATTGCCTTTTTGGCTAGTTTGAATTAACTTTTTTTTCCCAATGAAAACTCTTTTGTCCCCTTTCCTACCTGCTCAATGAGAATGAAAGAGAACAAAATCCCTGTTACAAACATGAATAGTTAAGCAAAACAAATTCTTCTATTGGCCATGTCCAAAATAACGGGTCTCTATCTTCATTCCATCAATTCTCTATTAATTGATAAACATTTATTAAGTACCTACTATGTGTCAATGCATTGTACCAAGAAAGAGGCAAAAGAGAGTCCTTATTCTAAAGGAGTTCACAATCTAAGAGGGGAGACAACAGGCAAACAAAGAGCTATAAAATGGGGTAAATACATACTATATACAGGGTAAATAGGAAATAAGAGAGAAGGCATTAGAATTAAGAGAGTTTGGGAGGGACTTTTTATTGAAGATGGTTGGCTGGGACTTAAAGGAAGTCAAGGAGATCAGTAGTCTGAGAGGAGGGATAACATTCTAAGGATGGGGGCCAGTCAGAGAAAATGCCCAGAGCTAAGAGCTTGTGAAACAGCAAGGAGGCTAGTGTCATTGGATCAAAGAGTATGTTGGGGAACAAGGTGTAAGATGACTGGAAAGGCAGGAGGGGGCTAGGTTATGAAGGCCTTTGAATGCGAGGTAAAGCATTGTGTGTTTGCTCCTGGAAGCAATAGGGAATCACTGGAATTTAATGAATCATTGAGATAACAAGACTGTAGTTGTCCATTAGGAAAATCACTTTAGTGGCTAAATGGTGTTGGAGTACAGAAAGATTTGAGGCAGGCAGATTCACCAGTGGCTACTGTAATAATCTGGGCATGAGATGATGAAGGCCTACACCAGAGTGGTGGAGTGGTAGGAGAGAAGAAGGAATTTTGAGAGATTTTGTAAAGGTGAAATGGACAGGCTTTGGCAACAGATTGGATAAAGAAGGGGGTAAGAGGCAGCGAGGTGTCCAGGATGATTCCTAGTTTGGGAGCCTCTCCAAGAGATTGGAGGACTATAAGATTGTGTTGCCCTCAGCAGTAATAGGAAAGGTGAGGGAGGGAAAGATTTGGAGAAAAAGATAATGAGTTCCATTTTGGAACTCATTGTGAAAAGAGAAGAGCAATGGTCAATATTTTTGAAAAGAGTAGATTTTGTAAACTATATGCCAGGACATATTATTAAAAGGAGGATTGTGGACATTTAGACACTTAGAAAGGGCATTAACGATCCCTAGAAGACAGTGTGGAATAATAAAAAATGATTCATGCCAGACTAACTTCATTTGTTTGTTTGACAAGGTAACTTGATTGGTACACTGGGGAATGTTTCAGAAACATTTGAAAAAGTTGTTCATGCTACCTTGAGAATAAGGTGGAAAGATGGGATAGTGTTGGTGGATCAAAAAGTAGTAGGTTGCCTTGATCTGAAAAGCTGGCTTTAATGGGTTAGTGTCAATTGGAAAAGAGGCCCAGGGTGCAGAGAGGCAGATTTAGCCTTAATATAAGGACCACACTTTTTTTTTTTTTTTTTTTTTTTTTAAGGATTAATTAGAGCCTAAAATGAAAAGAAGAGGTAGGTTCTCCTTATTAGAGGTCACAAACCCAAGGCTTAGATATCTAATCACCAGGAGTTTTATCCAATAAATTCTTAAGTACAGGTTGAAGGAGAAGGCTTCTGAGGGCCCTTTTCAACTTTTACATTCTGCGATTCTCTGGCTCCTGTTTCCAAGCAGCAGCATGTTGCTAAAGTAGGCTATGAAGCAATGCTGAGTCCACTATTTGTTTAGAACATCTAATTTTATCTAGGCCTTTACTGCTACATTATAATCCTTTTATTCATCTTTCTAGCAAGTTTATCTTTTCCAGTAGTGCTTCTAAATAAACTCTTCAGCCCTCAGTCCTACTCAATGCCTCCTTTAGTGTGATGAGTTCCTTAACTTCTTATTCAGAGCCTTAAAAACTCATTTCTCACTCATCCTTTGTCAGTTGCAAAGAGGTAGCCCTTTTCCTCCTCCCTGTAATTTCATATCTACAGGACTTAGCTCTATTATTTATCCCCCCCAACATGGTCCATCCATTTCTTTCTACTGGTTATTTCTTTTATAAACATGTTCGGGTCCCTTTTACCAGAAAACAAAACAAATGCCTTCCCTTATCTTAACCTGCTATTTTCTCACTCTATTTTTTTCTCATCTTTATACTCAAAATTTAAGTTCTTTAACCCATTTACTTTTCAATCTCTTATAAATTGGCTTTTGCTCCTACTACTCTGACACTGCTCTCTCTAAGGTCATTATATGATGTCCTTTTATCATTAACTCTAATGGACTTATTGAGCTCTTATTTTCCTTGATCTCTCTGCAACATATGATACTACATAATTTCTTTTTCAAAATTCTCACCTAGACAGGTTTTCATGGCTTTGCAGTCTTAACTTTTTCTTACTTCTCTGAGAATTCCCTTTCCATCTCCTTTGTGGTACTCTTATCAACTTCCTTTCCACTTAATTGTGAGTGTACCCCAAAGTTTTGTCCTTAACTCTCATCTTCCCATTATATTCTCTCAAGTGGTCATTGCATCCTCTCACAAGACTTCAATTATCTCTGTGCTGAGAACTTCCAAGTCTATAAATCTACTCCAAACTTCTCTCCACATCTCTAGCTAAATATCTCCATGTAGATATTTTATTAACATCAGATTAACATTAATATATGTAATTTATTACATTTAATAACTATAATGCAACTGACAAAAGTTAACATTAACATTAAATTCAACATGTCTAAAGCTGAGCTTTTTCCCTCCTCCCCCAAAAACAAACAACCTAACCACCCCAATAACTTCTCTATTTTTGCTGATATTATCACCATTGTCCCAGTTACCTAGCTATGCATGTAACAGTAAGATTAACTTTGATTATTCCCTCTCTTCCAAGTGTTAATCAATTGCCAATTTTGTCAGGAAATAGATTTGACTCCCCCTAGTTCTAAAGCTACTTTAGTTCAGGCGCTCACTAAAACTAGACTATCTTAACCTTAACTGCCTTGGTTGTTTCCTCTCCATTCCATTACTTCACATCATTGGTCTCTATTCTTTCTAAGTTGCCACTTTAGTCATGTCATTATTCTAAAATGATCAGTTGGCTCCTTCAAAAGTTGTTCCTAATTCTTCTGAGAAGAAGCAGGACAAGCTTAATTCCCTTTTTAAGATGGTGGTTTTTCATATTCTTGAAGAGAACTATCACATCTTTCCTAAGTCTCTTCTCTTTTGCAGACTAAACATCCCAAGAGACCCTTCATCCTTTTGGACAAATTCTTCTGGCTATTCCTCGCTTATCAAAATTTTTCCTACAGTGTAGTTTCTATAATAAACATAACAGTCCAGATGTAGTCTGACCTGAGAATAATAAGCTTATTAACTCCTTCATCTTGCATAGTATGCTTCTCATAAAAATCTGGATCATAATATTTTAGCTTTCTTGAATGACACATCTCAAAAGTGACTCATTGAGCTTGCAGTTTATTATATTCTTCAAATCTTTTTCAAGAACATTGATGTCTAGACAATCTTCCCTAGCTTATAAAGGTGAAATTCATTTTTAAATCGTTCACATTTAGAGTTTAGAAATTCATTTAAACATTTCAAGTTTAAAAGTCTACATTCAACTTCACCATATCATATTCAGCCTAGCATTTGTGCTTGAGATCTGCTCATATTTTGATTCTGTTGCTCATTGCATCTATGTGTCATCAATAAACTGGCAGGCCATTTTTGCTTTTGTCATTGATAAAAATATTAAATAGCACACATCCAAAGACAGTTCTCTCTCTCTCCAAGCTAATGCCAAATTATTATTGCATATTTTTTGATCCAGCTTTTTGACCAATTCTGAACTAACCTATTTTACCAATGTCTCCATCTCTCCATTTTGACTACAAAAATAGCACAAAAGATTGCTAAAACCTTTGAAATTCTAGGTAAACTATATTCACAGAATTTCCCTGATCTACCAGTCTAGTATTTCTGTCAAAAAATAAGATATAAGGTTACCTGCTCTTAATAAATCTATCATTCTGTGTGATTTATTTATCTAGAATTTCACTATTTATTCCTTTTAACAACATGTTCTAGAATTTTTTGAGTCAATTTCATATAACCTTTAGTTACAGACTCTTAATCTCCTTAATTTATAAATAACAACTCTTTCTGTCATATAAGGCTTTATTATCTAGCCTCTCCCTATCTTTTCAACCTTTTTTCACACTATTTCCCCTCCTGGACTGAATTTTTACACCAAATAGGACAAGTTGTTTTTCAATGTTTTCCTATATTCTCTTTTGCCTTAATTTTTGTGGACTATTTACTATGGCAGGTATGTACTCCAACTTCATTTTTTGCCCATTGAAATACTTCTCTTCAAAGTTTAAGTATTATTCTCCTACATGAAGAATCTCTTGCTTTTGTTAAAAGTGACTGCTGCTTTGCCTCAAATGTTCTTAAAGTCCTCTGGAGCTCTTCTTTGCCTTTTTTATATTCTGTTTTGTGTCATACTTTGTGTACATTGTATCCCCACTGGAGGGTCACTGAGGACAGAAAGATGTGCATAAATATGTATAAAGACCAATATTTATACCTTTGATCCACTGCCTTAAAATTTAATTGACTAAAATTCAAATTTCACTAAATTTTCACCAATACTGCATTTGAAATCTTACTTGGTTATATTTGTGTGACACTTTCTAGTTTGAAGTTCATTCCCTTGGACAGAGAAGATAGAAGTAAAACAGAAGTTTAGTAGTTCTGCTTTCTATGTTGCTTGCTAATATTACACAATCTGTCTCCAACACTGGATTTATCCCTTCCTTCTTTTTGCTTTGCACATACCTAAAAAAGCCCTACTGGACTTTATCCTTCCTGATATTATTATTAGTTCTATGTCACCCTTTTATTCTGAACACATGTGCCCCTCCATCCTCACCCTTTGATCTTTTGCACATCCTTTTAAAATCTCAATTTACTGAAGAAATGTCTTTAGATCAGTGATAGGCAAACTTTTTAAAGAGGGGGCCAAAGGAAAGGAAATGCTCATCTGTCAGTCTGTTTCTAAGGCAACTCTTTTGAAGTTTCATTGTATTGTATCCTACTCATTGTATCTCTAAGATTAGGAATAATGTTGTGCAGACAGATAGAACATTTCAGGGGGCTGCATCTGGCCCACAGGCCGTAGTTTGCCCATCACTGCTTTAGATAGTTCCTCCCAGAGTCTTTTTATGTTCTTTAGGCACTTTCCCATATCATTCCCTGAATGTAATGAAATAAGCTTTCCTGGCCTAAGCACCCATCCATCTTCCTATATGCTTCAATCCCATCTTTGGTTATTTCCAGGTTCCCATCCTCTATCATCAATTGGTTTTAGATGGCAGTAAGTCTAGGTAAACATTTCTCCTCATTGTTTCCTCTACCTGAGAGATGAAATTATCAGCAAGTAAAAACATATCAGAGAAATTATTATTATTATTATTATTATTATTATTATTATTATTATTAAGCATGCCTAGCTTTTCATCACATGTCTGGATGATTACTGTTTTCCATTACCAAAAATATATTTTGTCTCTGGGTCAGGCTATAATCTTCATTAGGAAATGGCATGTCTTATCTTGGGTAAACCAACGTCACTAGTACAGGATGAGGGAGAGGTGGCTAAATAGTAGTTTGTCTGAAAAAGATGTGGGAGTTTACCAGCCTATAAGCCCAATCATGTGATGTGGTAAAAAAAAAAAAAAAAAAAAAAAGCTGATTTGCTTAGGCCATGCAGAAAAGCAGTGTGTCTAAAAAGAGGTGATAATTCCACGATGCTTTGCCCCAGTCAGATCACATCTGCAATACCCTGTTCAGTTTTAAGTGCCACATTTTAGAAAGGTCATTGGTAATCTGGAGAGTGTTCAGGTAAGGGCAATAAGAATGCTAAAAAATCTTTAGATCATGTTAAATGAAATCTGAAGCAGCTCTGGATGGTCAGTGAGAAGAGAGGAATTAAGGGGCACAAATACTAGCTGCCTTCATGTATTTAAAAGGTTATTTTGTGGAAAAGGGATTATATTTATTGCATTCTAAAGAGCAGAGCTAGGAGTAATAGATAAAAGAGAAGTAGATTTCAGCTCAATATCAGGAGAAACTTCCTAGCAGAACTATTCAAAAGTAGAACTAGAGAGAGGTCTTCAAAGCCTAGATGGGTCTTTCATCAGGGAAATTGTATAGGGGAGGGGATTCTTGATCAGATATAGTTAGACTAGATGGTTGCTGAGGTTTTATGATTCTAAAAGCATCATGTGTAGGCAGGGACACAACAATTAAAATTCATATGAGGCTTTATAAGGTTTGAAAAGTCCTTTAAATACATTCTACTTTATCTTCACAATAACCAGAGGAAGCCTAGAACACTCTCACTTTCCCTCCTCTTCTATCCTGATTCAAAAGTTCTGCTGTCTATCTTCTAGGTTTGTGAATTTCATCTCACATATATACTTTATATAAGCCTACTATAATAGTAGTTGGCACACACCTATTTGAGCCATTTCCTTTGAAAATATACTTTTTAATGGTGTTATGCTTTTGTATTCTACTAGATTTTTAGTTCACTTTGTATATTTCTCATATGCTACACTTTGGTTTACTGATATGCAAGACCATAATTATTGTTTCTAATTGCCTACTTTGTTATTTTCTCCTAAAAATTACTTGGTGTCTACTTCCCTGCTATTCTTCCTCTGTCACATCTATTATCCTTCACAACAGGGGCAAATTTAGCAGTTTTATACATACATAAGCATTTTCCCTTCAAGTTGCAATTTAAAGTTTTCTTAATCAAATTTGATGATTTTCCTTGCTCCTTTCCAAACTTGTCCTTCTTTAAGACAAAATTCATCTCTTGCAAGCTTTCAATTGTTTTTCTTTTTTCTCTACTTTCTTCCCTCTCCTTCCTGTTATGATCAAAATTCTCTGGAGACTGTATATTAATTTATAATTATTAAATAGTGAAAAGTGGGTTGGAGAAAGAAAAGATACATAGCCAGATGGCTGGTCTCACACCTGCTTTCCTAGCTAACCTGGACTCACTGCTCATCTTTGCACTTTTGTTCACTCCTGTTCCCTGACCAGAACATGTGTAAGCTTCCTTGATTCCTAACTCATCCCCACCTGTGCATCACTTTTTCTGCATCATCACGGCTGAACAGAATTGACCTCAGTCTGGGTCAGAGGCCAGTCTTCTGGATGCCAGTGAGACAAATTTGGCAAGCATCTAAGATCCAAGAAGCCAGAGAGCCAAGGCTTCTGGTGTCCTCTCAGAGTGCACATGGGTCAATTATATAGGCAAGCCTCAGGCCTTTTTCTTAATCCAATGAAAGGGTGGGAATAAAACTGAATTGGCTTTTCAGATTCAAAATGAAACTTTCTTTTTAACACCCTGAGGCTGATCCTAGGGTATGAAGAAAAGGGGTGCAAACTGGTGCTCAATTCTCACATTTCTCATCTTCCCCCTTCAAAGAAATACCACTGAGTTGTAGCCAATTTCCCTCTAGAAAGCAAGCAAAGAGACTAATGGACAGAACAGGGCTATAGTCATTCACACAACTGTCTTCAGGAGGAATACATACAATATGGATGGCTAGGCATTTACTTAGAAAACACCAGGATTAAAATAATATACTTCCTTCTTCAATAATGGCTTCTATGTTGGATGAGGTTTTAGGCAACAAGCTGAAGACCAATTTCTATTTCTCCTGGAGTACCCTCAATCTCTTCTCACTTTTTTGTCCAAATATGTATATTTGCATACAGTAGATAGTTCTCAAAACTGGAGATCAAGACCATGCCTTTCCATTTTAACACAGAGAATGTCTAGGCACTCAAAAGATATTATATATGAAACTTGAAGTGGACAGAATAATACAAAAAGGAATGAGTGGAAAATATCTTTAAAAATTAGATTCTAAACCATATTATTTTTTATGTAATTAAAAGAGAAAAAAATCAAACAACTTTCTCAGTTAGAAAGACAACAAAAAATGGGTTAAAACACATAACAAGGATACAACAACAGGAAAGTGCACTGTAGGCTTCAAATAGATGAGTAGCAATATCTAGTCTTTTGGAATCCACAGTTTGTAGGTTGTTGACCAAAGCCAACTTGTGCAAATGTGGTATTACAACTGAAAAAGAAAGATTGAAAATGTTAGATTTTCCCTAATAGAACTTATTAATTAATAAAAGTACATTGTTTATATCTAGTAGTTTTCTGATGATCTGCATCTTGGTATACTATTACAGTCTTACTTACAGTCTATTAGACAGAACAGTGGATTGATTTAGCCTTTAGTCTAAGTACCTCTTTCAAACAACCATATATATGTGTTTATCTGTGTGTGTATATAGATATGCACAACACATATATAAAACTTTGTCTTATTTGCAAAATGGAAGGGGAAATTGGCTCTGGTGGCATGTTATAAAAAGAATATGAAGAAATGAGAAAATACCTAATAAAGTATTTTATGGATAAGTAGGAATGATATGATTTCAAAAGACAAAATATCACTATTATATTTAATAAAGATTGCATTCATTTACCCTCACTGTATTTGGTTTTCTCAGTCTGTCCAGTCAATGAAAAAATATTCATTAAGGTTAGTACTTTATAACCCAAACAGTACTACCCGGCAGCACAGCTCAGCACATAGAGCTGGCTTCAAAGCATGAAGACCTAGGTTCAAGTCCTGCATTTGACTCATACTAGCTAAGTGTTCCATAACAAGGCATTTGACCATCTCAGTGTTTGAGGAAGTTCTCTAAGACCTGGTTGCAGAAAAGTTGTCGATCTATTTGGGCGTAATTCCAAATTATGGGTAAAGGTAGCTTCCTTTTTTGAGAGTTCCCTATGCCAATGAAATCATAGGTCCCTAGCCATATGCCAGAGCTATTAATACTAAAAAGAAATAGTTATTCAATAAATGCTTTTAAATTGATTGGTAAGTTGTAGGCTAATTATAATACACATTCTTTAAAAAGTGTTCAATAGAAGAGTTCCCATCCACATGCCATGCCATGAACCAGTCTCATTTTCTTACAGCCATACCAAGTAGAGTGCTAAATACAATGCCAATCACTTGCTGGACATTTAATATTGAGCAACTACAAATTTTGAAGTCTCAGAGATGTCAGTTATTTCTTTTACTTCCAGCTTTTGCCATTTGGTTTATTTAGTGATAATTATATTAATGATAGCTAGTATTTATATAGCACATTAAGGTTTGCAATGTGCTTTATATTCTATTCCATATCATCAACACAACCAACCCTGTGGGATAGATGCTATTATTAAAAGGCTAAAAGGATTAAATGACTTGCCATTAAATGGACATAGTCCAATCTATCCTGCTGGCCTCCATATAAGAAACAAATAGTGAAGCATATCATGTGGCACACAGGACCATAGAGTCAGGAATATTCACATAGGTTTTGTTGTTCAAGGAATATTTTACATTAGGATAGTATAGTAATTCCACTTACACTCATCTCGAAACCTAGGTTCTGCATTAGGTCCTACTCTTCCAAACGTCTTTATGATCTCTATATGCAGAGAGTGTTGGTCTTGATACTGAGGATCTTCCAGGAAAGAAGCCAGCTGCATTTTTACTCTTTCCAATAACTTAAATTTGGACATATACACAAGGTTAATAAAATCTTCACAAGTACACGAAGTTAACCAAAATATAAAAAGAAAACCACAAATTTAGATTGCAGCATGGAATGAAGAACAATTTAGATTTTGCTTAAATTAATTAGAGCAGCTTGGATTATTACAGCAGGAGAGAACAGAGGCAAAACTTGTGCTTTACTTATTCTATTTGGTCTAGAAAAGATTTAAAACAAAGAAACATGAAAAATCCCAAACAATCCTATTGAGATGTCTTATCTGATTTCTGGCCAATAGAAATGTATAGTAATAAGGAAAAAAATCATTAACACCAAAACATTTAAGGAGATGGAGGTAAGTTTCTATAATTTGGGATTTAAATTTTAAATTACATTGCAAATTATAGTACAAGTTACCCATTTATTCACTTTTTGAATTGATGACTCAACAGTGACTTATCTCTTACTCACATTTCCCTAAAATACTTTATTTTAGGATTTAAGAACATGTTGAAATTTTGGCAAGACTGCAAGCTCTGCAGAATATTGTGCTCACCAGTGATTTATCCAAGTGGAAGCATGAGAAAAATTTTCTGACTCCAAAATAGATCTTATTTTTTACAAATTCAACAAACATTTGTTGACTATTAACTAATAAAATCTCCTGAGTCACAACAACTCCAGAATTTTAAAGAAAGCTAGGTTAGCAAAACTCTAAAAGGACATTTTCAGAATAACACAAAAGAAATTCTGCTGAGATTCCTAGTTAATGAAAATTTGCCATAATGATGATGATAATAATAATAATAATACCATTACCATTGTTAAGAGTATATGTTTTGGAATGAAAAAGATTACATTTTTGGGAATGGATTGTGAAATCTTAAATGGCTGTAACACTGAAATTATAAAGTAGAGAAATGAAAACATTTGTAAAAATAGAATTGCATTATTTTCATCTCTGAAGAACCAGACATTAAAGAACATGAAGTAGTTACTATAATAAATGGAAAGCACCAGTTTCAGACTTGTTGTCCAATTTTTGGTACTTGAACCTCTTGTTAGAATCATGAATGCAGAGTTGGAAGGAGCCTCTAAGGCTTTCTGGTCCAATAGTACCAAGTACCAGAAGAAGGATTTGAACCCAGGATCTGCAACTCCAGAATTAGAGCATATGTATCTACCAACAAGAGTTTTTCTATAGATAAAGGCATGGCCAGATACTTCACTGAGAATATATTCTAGCCAATTTAGCTCTAAATATGTCAGTAGGAAAATAAGATTTCTCAATGGCCTACGATGTCTGACCCAGTAACGTGTTCCTCTTTTCCTTGATCTTTCTACCTTTTCCTTCCTCTGATTGTGTTCTCTTTTATCATGTTTCAAGAAAGGAGGAATGAAACTATCTTGGCCACACCCTGGTATGGGTTTCTGGAAAGACAAGAAGGATCACTTTATGGAACATTTGTTTTCTTTATAGTAGAAATATTCTCTATAGTGGAATCCATGTAATTTTAAAAAACAACTTGAAGGGGGCAGCTGGGTAGCTCAGTGGATTGAGAGCCAGGCCTAGAGACGGGAGGTCCTAGGTTCAAATCCGGCCTCAGACACTTCCCAGCTGTGTGACCCTGGGCAAGTCACTTGACCCCCATTGCCTACCCTTACCACTCTTCCACCTATAAGTCAATACACAGAAGTTAAAGGGTTTAAAATAAAAACAAAAACAAAAACAAAAAAAACAACTTGAAGCTGAAAAGTCAGGCAGTTTAGTATATTTAACACAATAAAACTTTAAAGTCAGCGGCTGAAAATAAACTTTGCTCATATGTATCAAGTGCATATCATAAGGAGCTCAACTTCTTCATGAAAATATCAACAAATAAAATGTGAATTGTACCACCATTATACAAAATGACAACATTCTACCTGTACAAAAAGTGTGATTTTCTATTGTGTGGTTTTTTAAAAAATTTGTATTTTGGCAGAAGGCATGTATAATGTGAGAAAGGGTGGTCTCTATTTCTAATATCAACAGTGAATTCTTTGTTCAAAATATCACATAGTCAAACTTTCTTACACTTAAAAATAACTTTTTGCATAGGATACGAAAATATATTTGACAGGGAGATAACACTTTCGTATTTCCTAGGAATTGCAGTTGCACATTTTAAGAAGTAAAATCTCTATTACTTGTCCTAGTGAGCAAATGTAAACAGAAATTATATCATCTGCCCATCAATTGTGGAATGGCTAAACAAAATGTGGTATATGTTGGTGATGGAATACTATTGTGCAATCAGAAATAAGCAAGATGATTTCAGAAAAACCTGGAAAGACCTGCATGAACTGATGCAGAGTGAAATAAGCAGAACTGGAAGAACATTGTACATGGTGACAGCAATATTGTAAGATCAACTGTGAAAGACTTAGTTTACTCTCATACAAGGATCCAGGAAAATTCTGAAGGATTTATGATAAAGAATGCTATCTACCTCCAGAGAAAGAGGCAGATCAAAGCATGCTATCTTTAACATTAGCTTATTTCCTGTTTTATTTTGGGGCTTTGGTTTTATATGAATATTCTCTTAAAACAATGACCAATATGGAAATATGTTTTTCATGATAATACATGTATAACCCAGATCAAATTGCTTACCATGCCAAGGAGGGAGAGGGAGACAATTTGGATCATAAAATATTGCTGAATTAAAAAAAAAGAAAAACTGAAAAAAAAGAAAGAAATGACATCACTTTGTGAGGTCAAGTAACAATGTTCAGTTTCATGGTATTCCTACCTCTCTTTGAATAACTGTTTCCATAATGGTGCCAAAGGCAGGAATTGTAGCAATCCTGACAGAGCTGTGGAATAAGAAAATAAGTAAACGTAACTTTTCTTCAAGAAAACAATAAATGAAGCTAAAATATATGCAATATGGGCACAATTTAAATTGTATTAGTCTCTAGCAATGACAAATAAAAAAATAAATAAAAGCAGACCAGGAAGAATGCTCAAAAAGACAGACAGGATAACTTAAGGTCGCAGTCTGTGGAACTCACAATTCAGGATCACTGGACAAGGTAACAAGGGCCGGAGCAACCCGCTTGTCAACTAATGCTTCACTCATGCCTCGAAGAGTCAGCTGTAAACCAGTCAACATGCAATAAAAAATGGTTTGGTAAACTGGAATGAGAACTGGGTTAGCTGTGACTGAGGATGGGCAGGCAGACTCACTGGTCTTTCTTGTTTTAGTCACCCACAATAGACATTAAAATGGTTACGGCTTTGGTTCATGCTACTATGCTTACTGGTAATGACCTGTTAGTGAGATTAGTGGAGTATCCCTTCTTAGCTTGTGGAGGAAATAGTCCATCAGCATTTATGAAATTATCTACTTATACTTCAAATCTTTATATATGATTCACTGAACAGTCTCAAATTAAAAGGATAACTTAGGCCTACTATGAATGAGTAAAATTTAAGCTGTATGCTCATTTTATAAGGGCATTTTAATTTTATTTTTAATCAGAATACATAGAACTTAAAATGCTTTAAGCTATAAGGAAGTACATTGCTATGATTAAAAAAAAAACTGATGGTTATTTCTCAACAAACAAATGTTAAAAGGGATACTGAATGTACAAGTCAGGTAAGAAACTTACATTTCAGGATCACTGGAGAGAGTAATGAGAGCAGGAACAACCCTCTGAGCTACCAGAGTTTCATTCACCCCCTTCACCAACAGCTGATTGGTCGGCGCAGGGGGATATTCACAGGTGATGCACGAAAAGAGTGAGCACAGTACCATGGGAAGAAGAAAGGCACAACCAAGACAGAAGGAGAAAGGGAGAGAACACAAAAGCAAAACCAAAATTAGAAGCTAAGCATATATTGCTACGCTAATGCTTTACAAAGGCAGAAGATGCTAGGGAGGAAGACAAAGCTTAAAAGGCCTAGAAAACCACACAAGTTGAATCCAAAATTAATTCAATGACAGTTTGTACTCTTGGGTCACATTTCATCGTGTTATTTAATTAAAAATGAATCGCAATGGAATTAATGAATTAATGTTATTTTTAGGCTTTAAAATGTTCCATTAAAATAGGAATTTGAGTTCAAAGTTAATGTCCCAATTTTAAATCCAACATGAATGTGTTTTATTATGACTAATAAGGTACAAACTGAATTGTGCTATTAAACCAAAATAGCTAGCAGTCTGCAGCTACCCAAAGGTCACTAAAACTGCATATATGCTCAGGAACTATAGCAAGCACCCTTTAAATTCACTAAGCAAAGTTTTTATAACTGACTTCTGGTAACTTTCTCTTGAGGCAGAATTCAGGGCTATTTGGTCTGTGATGTGTATGAAAGGGCATAGCCCAAGCCAGTTTTTATTGGTTTGTATTTAAACTTTTATAATCAGGTCTCAGATCTAGTGATTTTTTAAGTGTACCTATCATTTTAAAAAGTTAACAACAGAATTATTATCAATTAGTTTTCTTTCAATTCTGCCATCAATAGAAATCCAATCTGACGGGAAGTTAAAAAGGGCTGATGTTTATTATTTAATGATCATAACTAGGTAACTAGAGAATAGTTCAGTTAGTCATTTTTTATGTCCAAGAGTCATTTTGACAAGTGAAATCCAGAAGACTGAACATTATCTTCTGTTTTTTGCTTTCACTTTCACAAAATGGAAATTTAGATTTAATGTTAAATATTAATTAGAGTATCTTCTGGTAAAAGAAGCAGACAGATCTTGATTATCTGCAGAATTTTTATAACTAAAATATTATCATTTTGTGCATTTGTATTGGATAAAGACCAGATAACTGTGTGAAGGAAGTCAAATTTATGGTTCATTCTGCCTATCTGAATATAATAATATATTTGAATATATTATGTAATAATATAATAATAATATTAGCTTTCCAGTATAAGTATTATAGTTATAATTCAAACCAACTTTTAAAATTTCAATAACTTCATTTATTTTAATGATCTCAATCATCAAGATAGAATTTCTTAGCTATAATTAGTCTGCTTACTTAAAAGTGTAATCAAGAAGACTCATGAATTTGCTAACTTTTCTCTCTACTACTATCTAGTAATAAATGTCACTGACAGCTTTTTTGATTTGGAAATAGCTTTGCAGCAATACATTATTACTATTAGACTTGTTTTAAAGTGAATATTCTTTGGTAATATGAAGTAACTTTTATAAAGGACCAAACAAAAGAATGTTTAAACAGTAGACAATGATTGCTAAGGTCTTCTATGATTACTAAAGTCATTACTTATTTATTGTATTGGACTGAATATAGGCCATATTATTCCCCCTCCAATCTTAGTACCTAATTCAGCTTTTGTTATAATTTTTTTCCCTACAATTTCAGGGAAGCCTATCTATGATGAGTATTATATAGGATTAGAAGACATTTAATTTAAGAGTTGGAAAGGACCTTAGAAGTCATCTGGTCCAACTCCTTCATTTTACACATAATATAAATCAATCAAACATTTCTTAAATATTCTGTGCTAGGCACTGGCAACACAAGTACATTCTAAGGCAGCTGGGAACAAATACATATATAAACATACATACAGATATATAATATATTTGAGTATATTATATATAGACATGAAATAAATATAAAATGAACAAAAATGTATACAAAGTAGTTGAGCATAAGATAGCTTTTGGAGGAAGGGTACCAGCAGTTGGGGAGATTAATAAAGACTTTTTCCTGTAACTAATATTGCTTAAGCTATGTCTTAAACACTATGAAGTGGAGATAAGGAGGAATGAATCTAGGTAAGAGACACAGCTGATGCAAAAGCATAGAGAAAGAGGGTAAAATATTTTGTTTGAGGAAGAGAGAGAAAGTCAGATTGGCTAGTACAGTAGTGAGAATAATGTTCGATGAGCCTGAAAAGATAAGCTGGTATCAGGCTGTGTAAGGCTGAAGCCCAGGGATGTTACCAGATTCATTGAAGGTCAGAGGTAGTAAGAGACAGCACTGAAATTTGAGCCAAAGTCCTCTAACTCCAAATTTGACACTGTCTTTTACAATATGCTGCCTCCCCATAATTTCATAGTATATTTTTATTTGATTCTTTCCAAAGAGATTTCATTTTAGAAAGTGACCTATATTCAGACCAACACTTGTTTGTACACAGTTATTTATTTGTTGTCTCCTTCATTAGACTGCGAGCACTTCAAGAGACTGGCACTGCCTTTTGCCTTTCTTTGTATTCACAAAACCTAGCACAGTGACTGGCATATAGCAGGCACTTAAAAATGTTTAGTGACAACATGGCATGTATAAATAAATATCCTCATTTGAAAAATAAGCAATTTGGATTTGTGCCCATTCTAGCTCTAAAACTATTGTATACATATCTGATTTATATGCTTATGATTGACTGCATATTAGAAACCACTGCTATGGTGGTAAAGAAAAAGCAGAACAAATGGTTCAGAAAAATCAAAAGTATTTTTTTCCATGAAAAAATTTTTTTACTGATTTTGATCATATAATAAAACTCATTTCATCAACTTTCTTTGCCTCTCCAAATACTCCATTCTCACACTTTAGCTATAATTTGTTTTTCTTTTGGATTTTATTTATAGGAGAGATATAAAAATTTATTTATTTTATATATTTTTAAGTTCAAAGATATTTTATTTTCCAAATTACATGTAATAATAATTTTCAACATGCATTTTCCAAAATTGTAAGATCCAAACAGTCTCTTTCCATACCTTCCTTCTCCCCACTCAGAGATGGTAAGCAATTTAAATCATAAATATTTCAATTGACTTGTAAAACTGTACTGACTATCAAAATATTCCATATTCCATGATAAGACTGTTTAGGAAATTAAAGGTTGGTTCTTAATTCCTCAGATTCTTGTTAGTAAGAGCCTTCTTCTTAGGAATATTCTTCTGAATGTAAAAAAATCACAGTGATTATTAATCATGAGCCTCACTTATTCTAATAGAATACATTTGAAGTTCAAATTAAAGCACTGTGAATGAGAAAAACATTTTTTGCTTCTATCATTAAAACCAATTTATACTGAGGGGAAAATGTTTATTATAGATGAATTTTTAAAATATTTAATCAATCCACAAGCACTTAATGCCTACCATGTGTTATACACTGTGTTAGGTACTAGAACTAAATTTTTTACACACAGACCAAAGATTCCCAATATACCTAAGAGAATAATAATTACTACAGCAATAGCTTAAGCATTAATACAGTTTTCAAATCAGCAGCAATAGCAGAGACAGATCCATATTAGACAAAAGCTACTAAGAAGCTAGAAATGTATTTTAAAGAAATTTTAGGGAGCATCCATAATTTTACTTATACATACTTATTTTCATCAATTTATTCCAGAATATTGGCTCAATGAATGAAAATACTGCATCTTCTGAAATGGTCATATGTATCTGAATTCATAGTATTGAAAGTTACAATCATGAAAAATATGGTAATTGGTTCTAGCCCAATAGAAATAATGTGACCACTTCACTTATTCACACTAATCAAGCCTTGGCTATATTCTAGGAAGAGAGTAGTTAAAAACACTGTCAAGGGGGCAGCTGAGTAGCTCAGTGGTTTGAGAGCCAGGCCTAGAGACGGGAGGTCCTAGGTTCAAATCTGACCTCAGACACTTCTCAGCTGTGTGACCCTGGGCAAGTCACTTGACCCCCATTGCCTACCCTTGCCACTGTTCTGCCTTGGAGCCAATACACAGTATTGACTCCAAGATGGAAGGTAAGGGTTAAAAGAAAAAAAAAAAACAAAAACAAAAACAACACTGTCAAGTTTCTCTGAGCTTAAGAATAAAATACTACCCAAAAACTGCAAAGAGAAAAAAAAAAAGACTAAAGTGAGTGGATCTTTGAGAAAAACCATAACATATGCATTATCATTAGATCTTGTTTAATAGGACTATAATGCTTCATATATATATTTTAAAGTAAAATTTGTTTTTGCTTTTTAAAACTGTTCTTAAATATTTGCAAAAGGAAATGACAAAAACTTCCAAAATTTTAATCTGCAATGTTTTTCATACTGTAGCATTAATTATTCATTATTAATTCACATTTTCTGGGGAAAAGAATGCATAATCTATTGAATTCATCAGATATAGAGGAAACTTGCTCTGAAAGTAAAGCTAAAATCTTGGGTTTCTATTTGCCCTAATGGAAAATAATTGGAGTCTTTAATATATATGCTTAGTTATTGAGGTTATACAGAGAAAGCTACTTCCTGCTTCCTTATAACTAAAGATGACCTTTAGAAAAATGTTAAAGGTCATACAGGATTATCATAAACCTAATTTATAATTTAGATTACATTTATAATGAAGATTTCAGAAGGAGTAATTTTTAAATTATTGCTACTGATTTAGCCCTCTACTTTATCTTTTCATATTAAAGTCTGGAGAGTTATGATTAATATTGATAGATGCATATGAAGCAATAAATTTAATTTAGCAATACCACTTTTATAAAGCTGATAAAAATATATCCTGGAGAACATGACAATGAATTGGGTTTTTGAAGAATATGACAAGCACTAACTAATATATTTCATTTGACAATTTTTATAAGTAACTAATATTTAAGCATATTGTATTCATATATTTGCTCCCCTGCAATGCTATTAGGCAGCTGATAGTGTAAATAAGAGTGTAGACCTATGTCAGTGATTCCCAAAGTAGGCGCTACCACCCCCGGTGGGTGCTGCAGCGATCCAGGGAGGCGGTGATGGCCACAGGTGCATTTATCTTTCCTATTAATTGCTATTAAAATTAAAAAAAAATTAATTTCCAGGGGGCTAAGTAGTATTTTTTCTGGAAAGGGAGCGGTAGGCCAAAAAAGTTTGGGAACCACTGACCTATGTTTTCTAATAAGATTAAGTAGTGTGCATTGTATGGTGATTCAGATGCACTTAAGGAAAAGGTATTTCTACTAGCTCGATATAATGCATTCTTTTATTTTTTAAACCCTTGGCTTCTGTCTTAGTATGAATTCTAAGACAGAAGAACAGAAAGTGCTAGGCAATCAGAGTTAAGTGACTCGCCCACTCGCCCATAGTCAGAAGTGTCTGAGACCAGATGGGAATCCAGGTTCTTCCAACTTTGGGCTTGGTACTCTATCCACTGGGCTACCTAGCAGTACATGCATTCTTAATGAAAATCATGGAAACAACTAGAGTTCATATTTTGAGAGATATTTTGTAGGGTGAGCTCCTTTTATTAATGATATTAGCAAATAGGAAAGCATATCCAGAAAGATTTAAAGTGAATACTGAAGTTAGAAACAAAGTAGAAAAAGTAAAAGAAATTACCATAAGACATGTTTTGAGGAAATAATTTGAAAAGTGTTATGAAAAGACCACTTCTATCTGTGAAAACTAAATAATGCAAATGCTGCTCCATCACACAGTACACAACTCAGTACTGTTATAATATATTCACATAAGATATGCCTTAAAATAACATACTCTATTCAGAAATTCTTTTTACCCTTCCATTCCTTGTCTCTGCTCTCCTTCTCCCACCCCCACTTCTAAATGACAATTATAATAATCTAAGAAAACAGAAATCTTTGATTCACTTACCTCAAACATTCTAGCAGCAGTACATCTAACAAGTGCAGAAGTATGGACAACACCATACCACAAAACAGTCAGCAGCAACTCATGGTATGCTGGATTTGCTCTAGGGGAAAAATGTTAAAATTAGGAGCAGCTATGTAATAATGGCATATAATAGTATCGGCTCATATTTATATAGATCTTTAAGACTTACAAAGTATTTTCCTTTCAACTATGGGAGAAAGTACAAATATTAACACTGCTTTACAAATGATGAAACTGAGGCTCAGATAGGAGATGCGATTTGCTTAAAGTCATAAGTAGAATATAAGTTCCTCATTGCAGGCAGGGACAGTTTTGTTTTTGTATGTGTAATGCTTAGCACATTGTCTTTCACATTTTTGGCTGCAACAGGATCAGGTTCTGATCTGTGATTTCATTAGTGTAGGGAACTTCCATTGTAGAAACTTCCCTCCTTCAGTATAGTTTGGCAAGTGTATAGTCTTAGATCATTGCCAAGGATATTGAGAAAAGTTTAAAGGCCTGCCCATGGTTATAGAGCTAGTCTGTCTCAGAGGCAGGATTTGAAGCCATGACCTCCTGGCTAGCTCTGGCTCTCTAACCAGTAATATAGTGGGCTGTATTATCATTATTCCCCCAGGAATCTCATCCTCAGGTGAGACTAAACAGCCCTGGTACACACACTTATCATTTACCATTGTCTCTCTGATTGGGGAGCAAAGCTAAGAGATACTCTCAAAATTCCCCTGAAAGAGAGCTCTTTAGGCCAGCCATCTCTTCATTTTTGCTCAGAAGCACTCTTTTGGGCTCAATCATGCCTCCCACCCCCACCCCAATATCTCTATCCTCTCCCTAAACTCCTTCCACCCCTAGGTTTTCATAGTCCTTTTGGGTGTAGTCTTCCTCCATTGGATTGTAAGAACTGAGGAACTAACCTTTTTTTCCTTTTTGTATTTATATTCCCAGTCCTCAGCAAAGTGTCTGGTGTATGTTTAATGTCTGACTGTTACCATACAAATGAGCCTGGCTTTGTTCCTGAGGGTGAGCTTTTAGTTCTAAGAATCAAATATAGTTTTCTTCAAGTTTGTATATTATAGTTGTATCTTCTCATCCCTCAATGGAAAGATCTTTTACAAAGACATGTTAGACATTTTATATATTCTTTTTAAAGAAACTACAAAATCTATTGCTTTTACCCTAGTTCCACAAAAGAAGCCTTCAGACTATCAAGAGGAGCATGAGACAATGAAAGCATAGTCATCACATCTTCTAAGAATCCAACTAAAAGTTTGCGGTCTTCTTCCTGAAAAGAAAAATGATCTAGGTTAAGTTATTGTTCAACAAAGCATGCTCACTGTAATGGAGCGATGTTACAATCTGAAAGGATTCTAATGAAAATACTCATAGCAAGTGGTTATGCCACTGGTAGGGTATGATTATAATAATCTGGTGTTAAACTTTTAGATGAATGCAGTAAATTGTATGCTTTTTCACTAAGATCAGCTTTTGCCTTCAGTTCTAATATTATAGATTTCAAAGCACAGCATTATGATACTCTCATCTAATTATAAACAGAGTTATGAGGTCTTTGTGAAGCAGTGATGTGAGCAGTGATAGATAGATGGTTAAAATTAGTTGCTGCATTCAAAATAATCTAAGACATTTTAAAGAAAAATGAATAAGAAACAGGTGGATATGGAGAGAAAAAAAAGAAAAAGAAATGAGACAGATTTTTGGATATAACCAATGTAAGAATCTGTTTCTCTTCAATATTTATTGCAATTTATTATATATTTGACAGATATTATATTAAGCATTATATTATGTTGTTTATAAAAAAGTAAAAATAAATGGTAACAAAAATAAATGAAACAGGTGGAGTCAGTGGTAAGTACCAAGCCAACTTTTTTGAAAATTTTAGCAGAGAATTGAAATCAACACCTCTAAGGATATATCAAGTTACCCTGAAATAGAAAAGAGGGATCCTTCCCACATTATGCAGCAAAACAGGCTAGACAGAAATGGAAGACATACTTTTATCAAGCAATAGCAAAATGACATGGTTCCTAAGTGAGCCAAATACAGTCATGGGAAATGAATTGGGATAGAGTTGGAGAGTTCAGTTTACTTTGAAATCAAGTATGAAGATGACAAGGAACAAAATATTGGTATGGCATGAATAGTTGATAATTAAAGAGATAAAGTTAAAGATGCCACTTAAGGAAATGAAAAGTTTATACATCTGGAAACTAGTTTTATAGCAAGCACTAGTTCAGAAAGTAAAAAAGATAAAAAATTCACCATTCAACACATATTTATTGAGAAATTACTATGTATAAAGCATTGTGGTCTTACTGCCTGGCTTTGGCACTGAATGGGCTATCTTTATCTCTAAGATAAAAACTGCCTTTCCTATTAGCATGGAAATTCTTTGAACATAGGGAATATTTTGATTTTCTATTTGCAACTCTAGTTGTGCAAAGAAAATACTTGAATGTTTTTCATTCATTCATTCATTCATTCATTCATTCATTCATTCATCTTAATAGAAAAGACTTCTGGTGTGAACTGTACTCTATGATTACACCCTAATCTTGAGAGTTTTGTTGAGTATATGTGGTCCTAGAAGAGGCTCCTAAACTGCTCTAGATTATTTTGTTTCTTCATGTCTTCCTGAAAATATTTTATTTAGTAGTGAGAAATTAGTTATGAAACTTGCATACTTGTAGTTTTCTTTACAAAGTTCATTCAAAAAAAAAATTGAAACTGATCAGACTGTGGCTGTTCTGTTTTGGCTCAGAAATAACCTGTTCCTTGAGAACTTCACAATTACTTGTACGATGCCACCTTGTGGCATCTGTTTGAAATTACATATAAAAGCCATAAAATAATTTGAACATAAATGTAAGACAGAAAGTCACAGCTACATTAAAGGAAAAATAAAAAGAGTAAGCTAGTAGTCAACTGAGCTGTAGGGAATCCATGATTTCATTAGGGAGAATTTGTATTTATCAATATACTTGCTTTTCTCTGGGTCTTTGGAAAAATTGTCTCCTGAATCTCTTCTTACCTGCTTCTTAGTTTCCTTTGTGGGTTAATTACCCATATAACACACCCTTTATCTTTGAGTATTTCCCTAAGGTTCCATACTAGTCTCTCTTTCCTTTTTGTACTATTTCACTTGGTGATTCACTGGTTCCTATGGATTCAGTTTATATCTATACAGATGGAACTCAAACGTACAGATTCAGCCCTAGTCTCTCTCCCAAGCTCTAGTACCACATTACCAACTGCCTATTGAACATTTCAAACTGGATGTCTCATAGATATCTCAAATTTAATATACAAAAACAGAACTCATTATCTCCTTGTCCCTAAAACCCAGTCCACTACTTTGGAATTTCCTTATTTCTAATGGGGATCCCTCCTACTTTCTATTCACTCACACAAGCTTGGCATTATAATTGCATCTTTACTCTTATTCATTTAGTTGTCACATCTTGTTATTTCTTTCTCCACGGTATCTTTTCGAATGAATACTTCTTTACTCACCTGACCACTAGGGCGATAATGGCAAACCTATGACACGTGTCAGCACTGACACACATAGCCATTTTTGATGACACACAGCCACATACAGAGAAACATTTGCTGTAGTGTAGACACTTTGTGCACTATAGATGACAATTCTACCTATATTAATTAATTTACCTATTTTGGTTTATTAAATACAGTTATGTATTACAATTATACATTTTTGTTAAACTATAAATATTGCAAAATTATGGTTTTTTTTCTTGAAGTGACACACCACCCGAGGTATGCTCAATTTTTTGACAAATTTTGATACACTAAGCTGAAAAGGTTGCCCATCACTATGCTAGGATGAGGTTCCTTATCACTTTTCCCCCATGAATTGGTATGTGTATCTCAATTCTCTTCCCATTCCAATGCACACAAATGCCAAATCATTACAAAATGATTTTTGTAAAGTACAAGTCTGAACACATATTTCCTTTATTCAATAAACTCTAGTAGTTCTCTACTACCTTTGGCATCAAAACTCCTCTGGCATTTAAAGCTCTTTATAACTTGGCCTAGTCTATCTCTCTATAAATAAACAAACAAATAAATATATACATGACTTCTCTTCATACACTTCGTGGGTCTAGTCCACCTGGCCTTATTGTAATAAAAAAAAAACAACCCTCATCTCCTGTCTTAGTATTAATTCTAAGACAGAAGGGTATCAAGGGCTAGGTGACTGAGGTTAAGTGACCTGCCTGGAGTCACACACAGCTAGGAAGCATCTGAGGCCACATTTGAATCTTCTTTCCTATCTTTCTATCTTTCTATCTTTCTATCTTTCTATCTTTCTATCTTCCTTCCTTCCTTCCTTCCTTCCTTCCTTCCTTCCTTCCTTCCTTCCTTTTCTTTTTTTTTTAAACCCTTACCTTCCATCTTGGAATCAATACTGTGTATTGGTTTTAAGGCAGAAGACTGATAAGGAGGGCTAGACAATAGGGATTAAGTGACTTGTCCAGGATCACACAGCTAGGAAGTGTCTGAGGCCAGATTTGAACCTAGGACCTCCCATCTCTAAGCCTGTCTCTCACTCCACTGAGCCACCTAGCTGCCCCTGAATCCGGGTCCTTTCTATGCCATGCTTGGTGATTTATCTTCTGTGCTATGTAGCTGCCCCATTGTGTTTTCTCATAACAATTCATCTCTCATTTCTTTCCCCATCTTTTACACTGGTGATCTTCCATGCTTCGAATACACATCATCCACAACTCTGCTTAGAATCCCTTGCCCCTTTCAACATTTAGCTAAAGCATCATCTTTTACATGAAGTTTTTCCTGATTCCTCTAGATTCTAGTTTCTTCCCTCTATAAGGAGCATGTACTATAATGGGAGAAAGACTATATACAGAGTATATGTATAAAGTAATTTTGATTCTAGAAGCAATAGGTAGCCATTGAAGTTTATTGATTGATAAGTAAATTGGTCACACCTAGGCTTCAGAACAATCACTTTTGCAGCTATGTGGAAGGTGGATTGGTTAGGAGAGAGACCTGAAGCAGGCCGACCAAGTTGGAAGCTATTGCAACTGTCCAGGAAAGAGGTAATGAGGGACAAATGGGGTGATGGTTGTGTGATTAAAAAGAGAAGAAGCATAGGGGAGATTGGTGAAGAAAGAAATAAGATTTGGCAACTGTTTTTTTTTTCCTCTTCTTAAATTCTTTATTTTCAAGGGCAGCTCAGTGAGTAGAGGGGATGAGGGGGGGAAAGAATATTTTCAGAAACGAATTTGATCTAAAAAAAGCATCAATAAAAATAATATATTTTTAAGAAAGAGATGAATTTTTGCAGCAGAGAATTACTGGAAGCACTGCAAAATTTCTCAAAAGGCAATTCACACAACTACCTTCCTTTCTTAGTTCTTGGCCCAGCTAATTGGCTATGTGCCAACATTATTCTGACTGAATAATTCAATGGACTGTACCTGTACATCATAATCTAGTCAGATTCAGATTTTCATCTGTTCTGTTCTTAGATGGATTTCTTTTGCACTGCTGTGGCTTTCACTGAGTAGTTCTGTACTGTTCCAAAACGTGGGGAAGTTAATAAAATTAACAATAAAATAAAAAAGTTAATAAAAATTATTTTTAAATAGGAACATTTAGAGAATCCTGTCCTCAATAAGGGATTATCCTTTTGTTTGGACTCTATGTGGGCTTTCTATGACACTGATGAACTTTTAGGAAATCCTAAATATTTTTAGCATATCAATTGATGTAAAGCCTTGGTGTAGTTTTGAATCCAGTTATTCCTTTTTTTTTTTTTTTAAACCTTTAACTTCCGTGTATTGGCTCATAGGTGGAAGAGTAGTAAGGGTGGGCAATGGGGGTCAAGTGACTTGCCCAGGGTCACACAGCTGGGAAGTGTCTGAGGCTGGATTTGAACCTAGGACCTCCCATCTCTAGGCCTGACTCTCAATCCACTGAGCTACCCAGCTGTCCCTGTGAACCCAGTTATTCCTAAAGTCATGTCTGTCACTAATCGGAATGATTTTGACATATACCTAAGGATATTTTGAGGAGTCTTAAACGCTGCAATTGTGCTCTAGCAAATCAAATACTTACCTATACTTAATAATAAACAGTGAATACAGAAGAACTTATAATTTTCTATGCCTTTCAGATAGCTACCTGACTATGAAGAAATGTTCCACTATAGATGGTCTGTATCAACTAAACATAATCATAAAACTAACAAAACTGTACAGGAAAAACAGTGACTAACACTGATTTTAATTGGACTTTATAATCATGCTAGGGAGATCTTCAAATTAAAGAAATGATCTTTTAACAATAGCACTGGTTATTGAAATTTACTATTTAGTAAAAATTGCTTAGCTAATTGGAAAGTAGTTTGGCAGAAACAAGGTATAGATCAATATGTTACACTAAGATAAGATCAAATTGGATATGTTTTAACACACATGAAAAATATCACAATCAAATTAGAACAAGGAACACATTACATTACCTATCAGATTTATGGATAGGAAAGGAATTTATGAGTAAGCAAGAGATGGAGAGCATTGTGAGATGCGAATGGGTAATTTTGACTATATTAAAGTTTTTATACAAATAAAACTAAGGTAACTAAGAGTTGAAGGAAAGCAGAAAATTGTGAAAAATTTTTTTAGTTTCTTGAATAGAGGCCTCATACCTAAAACATATAGAGAACATTGTCAAATTTATACAAATAAGAGTCATTCCCCAATTGATAAATGATCAAAAGATATGAAGAGAGTTTTTGGATGAAGAAATTAAAGCCATATGTAGGTATAAGAAAAAATACTCTAAATTGCTACTGATTAGAGAAATGCAAATCAAAATTCTGAGATATTACCTCACACCTATCAAAATGATAAAGGGGTAAAAATATAAATGTTGGAGAGGATGTGGAAAAATGGGGACTCTAATATACTGTTCCTGGAACTATGAAGTGATCTAACCATTTTGCACAGCAATTTGGGATTATGCCCAAAGAGTTATATGACTGAGTATAGCCTTCAAACCAGTAATACCATTGCTGGGTCTGTTTCCCAAAGAGATCAGGAGGAAGGAAAAGAACCAGTGTTCTAAAATATTGATAGTGACTCTCTTTGTGATGGTAAAGAACTGGAAATTGAGGAGATGTCCATCAATTGGGGAATGGCAATTGGGGAATGGCTGAGTAAACTGTGGTATATGACTATGATGGAATATTATTCATCATAAGAAAAAATGAGTAGATTAAAAAAATTTGGAAAGACATACATGAAATAAAGAAAAGTGAAAAGAGTAGAACCAAGAGAATATTATACACAGCTACAGAATATTTGAAGAATAACCTGTGAAAGTCTAGACATCCCCAGAAAAAGAATTGATAAACAGAAATACCAAAGACATAATATATATGTACATATATGTATATAAATATATATATATAATATATATGTATATGTATACATGTATACACACATCTTTTTATCAGAAGATGCTTTCTTTGGTTTGGGGAGGGGAGAGAGAAGTGAGATACCTGAGAATAAATTCTTAAAAATTTAACACATCAATAACAGAAGCAATTATTCCTCTCCCTCCCCTATAACCTCCTCTCTTCCTTACTTCCTTATTACTATAGAGAGTAGTACCATCCTTCCAGTTACCTAGACTTATACAACTTAGGAATCATCTTCAATTCTTAACTCTCACTCACCTCTTCCACTTTCCTAACAACCCCTCACTTACTCACCCCCACATATCCACATATCTATTTTCAAACCTTGTTTTTTACCTTTTTGCAACATCCCTTGTATAAATCCCTCTTTTCCTTTGACACAAATGCCATTCTGGTACAGGCCCTCGTTGCTGGATATTGGGATGATTGTAAGAGCCTGCTTGTTGGTCTTCCTATCTCAAGTCTCTCCTAACCCCTGTCCATTCTTCACGGAGATGCCAAAGTAGTTTTCTCAAGGTAACTAATGGTGCAGTGGATAGAGTACTGGGCCTGGAGTCAGGAAGACTCAAATTCAAATTTGGCCTCAGACATTTGCAACCTGGGTGACTATGGGTAAGTCACTTTGTCTTAAGTTTCCCCAACTGTAAAATGGGGAGAGTAATAGCAGCTACCCCACAGGATAATTGTAAGAAGCAAATGAAATAACAGTTGTAAAATGCATTTAGCACAGTGCCTGAAATATAGTAGATGTTACATAGATGCTTATTCCCAAAGTACAGATATGATTATGTCTCTCCCAAACTCAAATTCCAATATAAAATTCTTTATTTAGCATTTAAAATCCTTCATAATCTGTCTCCCTCTTACCTGCCTAGTATTAGGTTTTGATCCCCTCCAAAGTACACTACAAACCAGTGACATTGGATGTCTAGTCATTCCTTGAATAAAATACTCTATTCTTCTGATATCATGCCTTTTTACTGCCTGCCTCCCCTAGCTTAAAACTCTTGCCTGCCTTTCAGCTTCTCTGGTTTCCTTCATGCCTCAGCTAAAATTCCACTTTTAGTAAGAGGTTCCCCTTCTCCTTACTGCTAGTGTCTTCACTCTAAGATTACCTCTAATTTGCCCTGGATGTATCTTGTATTACATGGCTTGTGTTCACATAGTCTCTCCTCCATTACAATGGAGCTCCTTGAGGGCAAGGCCTGCTTTTGTCTTTCTTTGTAACCCCATCCTTTAGCACAGTGCCTGACACATATGAACTTAATCAGGGCTTGCTGGCTTTCACTTTTTCTTGTGCAATCAACTGACATGCTTCCTGGCCCTCACACTCTGAGGGATGGACAAGAGTGTTTTCATCTACTGAAATGTAAGCTCCTTGAGGGCAAGGACTGCCTGGCTCATTTATATTTATAACCTTCAGTTTAACATAGTATCTAGGATGTTGCAAGCACTTTATATATATTTTTTTCATTCATTGAAGAATTCTATGAAACAAATGCAATCTGTGATACACATCTCTATTTTAATACTTCTGATTAAAAAGGACAAAGGCAATTTTCATTTTTAAAAAGTCACTGAAAGGGGGCAGATTCTGATCTCAAATAATCACTCCATAATCTTAACATACATTTAATAAATATTAGGCATTATCTTTCTTCTGCTTTTTAGCACAGTATCTACTACATAGTAGTACTTTCTGCATTTTCTTTCACTGGCTGTCTCTCTGAGCTTGGAAGGCTTTCTCTCCTTGTCTCTGACTTCATGATTTTTTTCAAGTTTCAGTTTAAATCTCATCTTCTATAAAAAGCCCTTCCTGAACCTTGTTAATTCTAGTGTTTTCTTTCTGAAATAATTTCCAATTTATTCTCTATACATCATGTTTTTACATAGTCATTTGCATGTAAGACTGTAAACTCCTTCAGGGCAGGGGCTGATTTTGCTTTTCTTTGTATCTTCAGAGGTTAGTACCTGGTATACAATAGGAATTAGAGAAATGACTGTTAACTTGACTCACAGATGATACAGAAATCTCCTCTCCCCATCCCACCCTACTTAACAGGTGTAGAATTAGTTGGCTGAACATAAAAGTGGATCAATGAAATTAAAAATTTTCCTCTTACCTGAATATAGCATGTAAGGACACCTGTTGCATAAATAGGGACTGTAGCTTTCGTTAGGACCCCATTTCCTGCTGAAGAATCTAAAATAATAGAAATAATTTAAAAAATTCTTCTAAATGTAAGTAATTATCTCACAATTTATTTACTTAAACAATACTTTTTGCTCAGTGTTAGAACGTAATGACAACATCTTTACTGAAAATCATATTTACTAGTCATGAAAATGCAACTAAATGCTACCTGCCTTTAAGGTTTTTTTTCTGTATCAAAAGTCTAAAATTATTGCAGATTAAAATGTTACATGAAAAAGAAATTTAGTGAGTAACATGAGATATGACATTCGCTTTCTTCAAAGAAAGCAGAATTATGGGTTTTCTCCCTTTGAAAACCTGGGTATGGAAAACATTTAAAAAATGTTTGTAAAATATCAATTTCACTGACATGCATTTTTCATTACCCAGCTATTGTCAATGGCACCAATAACAAATCACAATCACATAGTCATAGTTTATAAAACATTTCCTGAATTTCCAACATGGAGAGGGATAGGAGCATATATATTAATTTAATTATTTGCCTGCTTCCTGAGGTTCCCATGTTTTGTTTGGGGCCCCAACCCATATCTTATCAGCAGTACACTGAGGGTCCTGGGGCTGCAGGTTCAGAAGATGGAAAGGGAAGAAATGAAATTGCTCAAAAAAGAGAAAAAGAAGAGAAAGGAAAGAGAAAAGACAAAGATTAAGGAGAGTATTCCGTGATTCTTCATAATGGTAAAAAGTTTATACAAATTTTGGTTCATTTGTTTACAAGGTATAAATGTCATATAAAACATAAACATGTAAAGTAAAACAACTAGTCAAAATGAGATAGAAATTCAATGAAATGTTTTTGCTAGTTTTTGCATAAACAAAACCAATTCAGCCAAAACTAGAAGGAAAGCAGGAAAACGGGGGAAAATTTTTACAGCAAATTTCTCTGATAAAGGCCTCACTTCTCAAACACATAGGGAACTGAGCTAAATTTATAAAAAACAAGAACCATTCCACAATTGCTTAAAAGTCAAAGGATATAATAGGCAGTTTTCAGAAGAAGAAATCTAAGATATATATAATTTTATGAATAGGAACCCTAATGCACTACTGGTGGAGTTGTGAACTGGTCTAACCATTCTAGAGAGTAAGTGAAAGAGCTATAAAGTTGTACATACTCTTTGAGCAATCCTATTATTAGGTCTGTATCTCAAAAGACATCAAAGAAAAAGAGCAAGGACCCATGTGTACAAAATATTTATAGAAGCCCTTTTGGTGATAGTAAAGAATTAGAAACTGAGGGAATGGCCATCAACTGGGGAATAGCTGAACAAGCTGTGGTATATGATTGTAATGGAATATTATTGTGCTGTAAGAAATTATAAGGGTAACAGTTTCAGAAAAATATGGGAAGACTTATATGAACTGATACAAACTAAAGTGAACAGAACCAGGAAAATATAGTACACAGTAATAGAAAGATTGTAATAATGATCAACTGTGAAAGACTTAGCTGCTCTGATCAATACAATGATCCAAGACAATTCCAAAGGACCCACAAAAAAAAATGCTATCCATTTCCAGTGAGAAAACTGATGAACTCTGAGTGCAGACTTAAGTGAAAATTTTTTACTTTATTTTTCTTATCTTTTAAAAAATTCCTTCATGGCTAATATAGAACTGTTTTGCATGATTTAACACCTAACTCCTAATCTTTTTCTTTCGAAGAAAAGCAGAATTATTTAGTTTTGAATGCTTATGGTTCTTAAAGAGAACTTGCAATGAGAAAAAGGAGGTAAAATGCCAACTAAAATATAAATAATATATGTTATTTAATTTTCACAATCACCCCATCAGCTAGGTAAGTAGAAAGTATTATATTACTACCTCATTTTACAAATGCCTAAAGTGAGACTAAGATTGGCCCAAGTAGTGTGTTAAGAGCATAGCCAGTACTTGAATAAAGGTCTCATTACTTCTGGTTCAGTGTGGCCTTTCAACTTCACTTTTTCCCTGTTTTGTCAACACCCTTTCTACCAGCTATCTTAAAGAAATAAACTAAAATCCCATTTATCAAGTACTTACTTTGTTTAAAGCAATTTGTAGGCTCTGGGAATGTAGAGGAAAAAAAAAAGTGTCCCACCCTCAAGAGTTTAACATTGTACTGCAGGATACACTCTATTACATAACTAAAAAGAAATAAGCCAATGATTTGAAAGGAGAGAGGACAAACAGGTTGAAAAGTGTGTATTTTATCACAGAAAGAACTGAGTCTAAGAAAAATTTTGAGCACAGGAATGACATGGTCATACTTAAGTCTTATGAAGATTATTTTGGCATCTGTATGGGAGGATGGAGTGTCAGAAGAAGGTCAAGGCAAGATGAATTAGGAGGCTTAAAAATAAGGTAACCATTGAATAGGTAAAAGGTGATGAAGTTCTGAACTAAGATAGTAGCCATATGGATAGAAAGAAGGGAATAAAGATTTATTGAGTAGGATGAAATGACAAGACTTGAATATGATGGGTGAGGAAACAGAACAAATCAAGAATAACTCCAGTGCTATGAGTCTGAATGACTAGGAGAATGGTGGTACCCTCAAAAGAAATGAAAAAGTTTGAAGAAAATGTGAAGTTTGTGGGAAGACAATCTGTGCTCCTTTGGACAGGTTGTTTTGAGATGCTTAATATGATGTCTAGGTTGAGATATCTGGAAGGTGACTGATGATAGGGGGCTGAAGCTCACAAGACAGCAGGACTGGATATAGTAGGACTTTGGGGTGAGGCCATGAGAGCTGATGAGGTGATTAAGGTAGAGAATGTAGAGAGAGAAGAAATAAGACTCTTGGAGGGACAAGAATGATGAGGCAAATGATAATCCAGCAAAAGTGAAATGGTCAAATAGCTAGGAAAGCCAGGAAAGAGTAGTTTCTTATAATTCCAGAGAGAAGAGAATATTTATGAGAAAAGTGACTGACAGTGTCAACGGTGCACAAAGTTTGAGGAAGGAGACAGAAAAAAAGGCTACTAGATTTAATGGTTAAGAGATTGTTACTCAGTTTAATAGAACAGTTTCTGTGTTGGGAAGTACATTAGATTTCAAGGTATTGAGGATCAAATGGTTGGTAGGAAAGTGGAAGGAATGTGAGTAGATGACTTTCTAGGACAGTGAAAGGGAAGAAGAATTTAAGAAGTCAAATTAAATTAAAAGCGTATCAGGATCTAATCAAGGATTTTAGTGATAAGGAAGATTTGGTATGTTTTTGGGTAGTGGCTAATAACTGAATAGTAGATAATATGCCTATTTATTGGGGATGGGGGTGCGATGGAGACCAACTGAACAACCTCCCAGAAGAAACAGTTAAAGACAGGGTGAGGAGTTGGCCCTGAAGGCCAGCCTCTTCCTTTAAGACTGTTATAAGAGGATGAATGAAGATGCAGAGGAGTTCTGAGATGAGGAATAGAGGTGACTAGGTAGGTCAAAGATTTGTAGCCTGGATTTTCTCCAGGTGGAAGTGAATAGGTTAAAATGGTATGGGGCCTTATAGGGGAGGTTGAGAATAGTTGATGGAGTAAGTCTGATATAGAGAGGGCTTATGTGAGATTAGATAATATGAATTTATAGCAGACTCAGCACAGTTGTCAGTAACTACCTCTTGGAAGCAGAAATGGAAAATTGTTGATGATGAGAATATAAGTGGATTGAGGATTGGGAAACTGAAAAGTAGAAGGACAAGAGTTTAAGTTAACTAATAATGATGATGATGATGATGATGATGATGATGATAGTAGCTAGCATTTATATGCACCTTAAGGTCTGGATTTTTAAAAAGAATTTTACATGTGCTATCTCACCTGATCCTCACAACAATTCTGTGTTATTATTACTCCCATATTATAGAAAAGGAAGATGAGGATGAGAGAGGCTAAGTGATTTGTCTAGAGTAGCACAGTTAGTGATTATCTGAAGCAGATTCTGAGCTAAGGTCACCCTGACTCCTAAGCCCAACACTCTATCCCATTTGCCATAGAGTTGTCTCTATAGGATCAATCCTGCAAAAGATAAGCATTGTGGCCACAGTAAAAGAGATGGATACATAGAATGGTAAAGGGACTGGAAGTTCCAGTGAGGACTAAGGAGAACCAAGAGATGGAAAGATGGATTTCCATCAGAGAGGGGACATTTAAAGTTTAATAGGAGATACAGGAAAGTGATATAGATAACCTAAATCCTATTTCGTATCACAGTTTCAGCTTTTTTTGCTGATAACCCCAAATCTATAATTTTAGCCTCAGTTTCACACTACCCCAACTGCTTAAGGGACATCTCTAAACTGGATCACCTATAAGCATATTTTGCATCACAGTTATTTATATACCACATTTCCCTAAGAGTATGTAAACTACAAAAGGGCAGGAATTATATCTGAAACTTCATATTTAATGCACAGTGGACATATACAAAGTGTTTGTAGAGTTCACCTACACCCTCTTTTTCTTTTCTTTCTCCCTCCTGGCCATTCCAATCCTATTTATGGCTGACAAAACAGACAAGGATAGGAAAACAGGTTATTAGGCCAAATAGAATTATTCATAAATTTCCTTTTAATAAATAGTTTAAAGCCATCTAAGGCCAAATTCACAGAGAGTAGCCCTTTGTATGGACATAGCACGACTCACACAGCTGATATAAGTGAATGTGATCTCTTAGGCAGCTTATATTTTGTAAGGAAATGCAATGCAAATGTGTAGGGGTGGAAATCATGTTAAGATTCACCTAAACTAGCACCAATGCCATGAACACTTCACAATCATCATATAGAGAAGTGACCCAAAGCTAATATAGTTGGTACCTGTATACACTGATTTTCTCAATTATTTTTCTCTCATTTTTCATGAAACATTTTCTTCAACCATACTTTATGGCAAGTCTCTTTCTAATTTTTAGTGTTCCATAATTGCTGAATACTTCAGCTAATCCTGAACTTTTCTGTTGAACTGTGCATACTTATACTTGAGGACCTTTTTTTTTCTTTCCTTCAATCCTAAGTTATCTCCTAATGATCTCAACTCATAGAATTTATTGAGGTAATTGACAAAATTGTGAAAAAGAACTCTTTACCATAATTTTCCCATTATTATACTATGTTTAATATTTAAGTACTATGTTCTAAAAGATATTAACATAAATATTTCAAAAAGTTGAACTCACCAACATTTTCTTCAGACAACCTTAAGATCTCCTGGAATTGAGGTTTTACCTAAATTTAAAAAAGATTACCCAAATGTAAGAATGTAATGGATTGAAAATATATATTATTTCTTGCTTATAAAACATATTTGAATTACTCAGCAGAACTTGACATTATTTCTCGATTTAGAGGCACAGGAAAATTGGAACCAAAATATTGAAGAAAATAGAGAAAATAAACATGCATTTATCAGAAACTAATATGCCATAATTGGGAGATGATCAAAAAAATCAGATTTCAAAATCTTAATATTTAATGAACCATTTACTGAATTCCATGTGATTTGCTCCTTCAAAACAGAACAAAACATACAGAATTTCTAAAGACTACACTTACTACAAAAACTTAAAACTGTCAATTGTCTCTCTGTCTGTCCTAACAAAGGTTTTAGTAACAATTTTCTAGAAATTTTAAGTGACATTCAAAATAATTCTGCTTTGATACAGAAGTTATGGAAATGCATACCCTGTGCCAAGATAAATTCAAAATTGGTAAATGACTTAAATATAGGGAATTAAATCATGAATAAATTAGGTGAACATAGACTACTATACCTGTCAGATATGTGGGAAAGGAAGGAATTTAAGACCAAGCAAGAGACAGAGAACATTACAAAATGTAATATGAATGATTTTTATTATATCAAATTAAAAAGGTTTTGCACAAACAAAACCAATGTAACCAAAATTAGAAAGAAAGCAACAAACTGGGAAAAAAATCTTTATAACAAAAATCTTCTGACAAAGATTTAATTTCCCAAATATATAAGGAACAAAGTCAAATTTACAAAAAACCAAGCTATCCCCAAATCAACAAATGGTAAAGGGACATGAATAGGTAGTTCTCAGATGAAAAATCAATAATCACATAAAAAAGCGTTCTACATCCCTCCTGATTAGAGAACAGCAAATCAAAACAACTCTGAGGTACCATCTTACATCTAGTAGAAAGGGCAATATGGCAGCAAAGGAAAGTGATAAATGTTGGAGGGGATGTGGCAAAATTGGGACACTAATACGCTGTTGAAGGAGTTGTGAATTGGTCCAATCAGTTTGGATGGTAATTTGGAATTATGCACAAAGGACTTAAAGATCACCTGCCCTTTGATCCAGCCATACCACTGCTGGGTTTGTACCCCAAAAAGATAATAAGGAAAAAAAATTGTACAAAAATATTAATACATGTGCTCTTTGTGGTGGCAAAAAACTGGAAAATGAGGGGGTGTCCTTCAATGGAGGAACGGTTGAACAAATTGTGGTATCTGATGGTGATGGAAGACTACTGTGCTGAAAGGAATAATGAATTGGAGGAATTCCATGTGAACTGGAAAGACCTCCAGGAATTGATGCAGAGTGAAAGGAGCAGAGCCAGAAGAACATTGTACACAGAGATTGATATATTGTGGAATGATCAAATGTAAGAGACTTTTCTACTAGCAGCAATGCAACGATCCAGACAATCCAGAGGAACTTATGAGAAAGAATGCTATACATATCCAGAGAAAGAACTGTGGGAGTAGAAAAGGAGAAGGAAAACATACTATTGATCATGTGGTTCGATGCGGATACGATTGGGGTATTGGTGTTAAAAGATCACTCTACTGCAAATATGGAAATAGGTTTTGAACAATGATACATGTGTATAACTTAGTGGAATTGCTTGTGAGCTCTGGAAGGGGGGAGGAAAGAAGGGTGTGAAAAAACATGAATCATGTAACCATGGGAAAATATTGCAAATTATTAAATCAATAATTAAAAAGAAGTTATGGAAATGTAATATAACATATCACTATTTAGTCATAGTGTATTAGAATTGGAAATGGTTTAAAGATCATCTTCTCTACAAGCAAACAATACTCTAGGCCAGTGATGGGCAAACTTTAAAGAGGGGGCCAAAGTAAAGGAAATACTCATCTGTCAGTCTGTTTCTAAGGCAACTCTTTTGAAGTTTCATTGTATTGTATCCTACTCATTGTATCTCTAAGATTAGGAATAATGTCCCGTCCTGATGGAACATCTCAGGGGGCCATATCTGGCTTGATGGCTGTAGTTTGCCCTTCACTGCTCTGCAGTTTGCCCTTCACTGCTCTAGGCCATGCTGATAATTAGTGACAGAATCCAGGCCAGGCCTTAAGACCCCCTACCTTTTTCCTCTACATCAATCTTGCTCCAAACATATATCCAACTCAGGCTTCACTGACCAAACGCATTTATTTTTAATCTTTTGTGACAAGAGGGCTCTCATTTATTTTCCCAAGAGTGAGTATCTATCCATTTATCCATCCATCATATTCCTTATGACTGAATTTCCTCAATAATTCAAGCAAGCTACAAACTTTTTGTGTAAAACTAGCTATACTGGCCTTGGAGGACAGGAACATACCAATCTGTAGATAGGGTTAAAATTAGCTAAAATTAGTCCAAAGATAAGAATTGTACTAGGGACTTAGATGAGCTCAGGAAAGAGGAAACCTTAGATTTCAAATTTTCCAAAAGACTGCCAACACTGACTTTCCAACTATGCATGAAGTGAAAGAAACAAATTATTTGAGCTGTTTTCATTTATATTTAAAGAAATATCCATATTCTTCTGTGATTTCTAAGTATATGTATATTTATTTAAAAGTCCAAAAATTTATTTAAAAAAACTCTGCTAAAATGTGTTTTGATACATAAACTTAGTAATGACATTTTCTAGAAATCCTTATTTTCACTTTAAGCACATTAAATATTACAAATTGGAAAAGTTATCTCCACAGGTTAACATGAGAAGTTACATAGGCAGTCCAGGCTTTTTCTACTTTGGCTTGTGAAGAGACTGATGCCTAATACTTTCTAATTTTGTGACAACAGGCTTAATTAAGCTCTCATTTCAGTAAAATGGAGATGATAATATTTGAACTACCCACTTAATAGTTGTTTTGAGGAGAGTATTTTGAAAATCTTAAATTATTAAATAAACAATTTAAAATTTTATTACCTACTTTCAAAATATAACTACAATAGAATACAGGACCTGGAAAATGTAGCTTAATAGCAATTTATGGAGAAAAATTAAGGTTTTGTTTTTTTTTTGACAAAAGAAAAAGGAAAGGTGATAACATTTTGGATTTATTTTACACAGGGGAAGGTGTTACATATGAATTATGCTGACCTAATAGGAAATGTAAAAAAGGATACAGTGATGGAATATTTCAAATAAATTCAAATCATTTCAAACAACATTTATTACTTAGTAATATGAAGAATGTTGTGCTATAAGGCTGGATTTCTGGAACTTTTATTTTTTTCTTTTAAACCCTTATTCTCTGTGTTAGAATCAATACCAAGTATTGGTTCCAAGGCAGAAGAGCAGTTAAGGGCTAGGCAATCAGGGGTAAGTGATTTATCTAGAGTAGTGGTTCCCAAACTTTTTTGGCCTACCGCTCTCTTTCCAGAAAAAATATTATTTAGCCCCCTGGAAATTAATTTTTTAAAAAATTTAATAGCAATTAATAGGAAAGATAAATGCACCTGCGGCTATCACTGCCCACTGGATCGCTGCAGCACCCACCAGGGGGCAGTGGCGCCCACTTTGAGAATCACTGATCTAGAGTATCTGAGGCCAAATCTGAACCCAGGACTTCCTGTTTCTAGGCCTGATTTTCTATTCGCTGAGTCATCTAGCACTATTCTTATTAATTAGCAGTTCAATTAAACTAATTTATTGATCTTTTAAAATTTCTGAATTTATCATTTCAAAGAAGAAGCAAAGAAGAATTGTGAAAGTGGACATAATTCTAACAAAGAAAAGAACAGTGAAGCATGGTAGATGCTTTAAAGAAAATAAGCATATCATCTCAGAATTCTTAATATATTTAAAGAAGAGTTTTAGAAGGGAACAATAAGCAAAATCATGCTGTATTTTATATTATATACTAGGAAAGAAGCTTTCAGAAAGGTCATAAAAATGCTAGGTATACCAACATAGGCAGACTCTAAAAGACAAGGCATCTGAAGAGAGACAGAAATCTCTCAAAACTAAAAATGAGAATAAAATAGCAAATGATCCCCAAAAGATGAAGTAGAGACAACTAAAGAGACTAGAAGTAGTGCATAGAATTCTTCAATGAAACCAAAATTTCTCTTTTTTAAAGAACAACTCTAATTAGGCAGTGCTTTGAGAAGTTTAGGTTAGAATGAATAGATGAAAAGGGGTAAAATGAAAGAACAAAGTAAAGCAGAATGGTATACTAGTTTTTAAGTAATTTTAATCCTATTTTGCAATCCCTGAGGAGGTTAAAAAAAAAAAAGCAACACAAAAAAAGAAGCAACTGTTTCGGGATAGGATTGGTAGAAAGTAGTTAAATGAACAAAGTCTATATAAGAGGCCTAATCTGGAGCCACAATTGTGGGTTGGACATTTGGGCTGGGTGCTTAAATACAAGTGTCTGGAGGTAATGGAGATAACGGGAAGCTCAGGCACTTGTTGGTAATCAAACTTGGGGTAAGAATGCACATAATTAAGGGTCACTCTAAGATGAAGAAGGGTGGCTGAACAATCTAGCTGATTCGAATTACCCTAACTGAAACTCTAATATCAAGAATTTGATGAAAATTGTTCATTATTAAAATGGTGAGCTTGGGGAAGCTCCTTCAGAAATTAAAAAAAAATCATTTACTTGTCTAGGACAGTTTAAGTATGATTCATTACTTGGGCAGGAAGAAAGATTAGATGGTTTTAATAATTCAGGATTCTAGACAACCATAAAAGATTTGATCATAGAATCTTAAAGAGTTTAAAAGGATTTCTATAGATGAAGAAATTGAATCCTCAACAGATAAATGGCTACTTCAACTATACTACATTGCTTTTCCTAAAAAGTCCATTTAATAATAAGGAAATACTTTGAATTTCAGAAGCTTAATGACTTAAATTTTTATTATTTTCAACATGTAAGGTCCAGTTTGACCAAATCCTGTATTTCTTTTTTGATTAGACTTATGAAATTATTGGCATTAGGGAACTCTTATGGAGCAGAATCTCTCTACACATGCATATCTGCAACTCAAAGAGTCCAAAAGCTGCTTGTGACACTGAGAAGAGTTCAGTGATTTGCCAGGTTAACAGCCAGTATGTTTTAGAGAGAACTCAGAGATTTTTTATCCTAGGTCAGTTTTCTTTTCTTTTTAAAACCTTCACCTTCCACTTTAGAACTCATATGTAGTATTGGTGCCAACATAAAAATGGTAAGGGCTAGGCAGTTAGGCTTAAAAGACTTGTCCTGGGACACAAGGATAGGGAGTGTCTGAGGCCACATTTGAACCCAGGATCTCCCATCTCTCTAGGCCTGACTTTCTATCCACTGAGCCACCTAGCTGCTCCCCAGGGTCAGTTTCCTATCAGTTCCACACTACATTTCCTCTTAATTTAAGCTAATTTAGAGTCTTAACTGCTTAACTCAAAAAATTTATTTAAAAGTACAATAAGGAATGGAATATTAATTATATATGATACATAATCATAGTAATTATAAATTATAAATTATTACTTTACATTATATATAATTAGGATTTTAGGGCTAAGGAAATTTTTTTTAATATCTGAAAAATCTTTTATGAATTAAAAATCTAAAAATTCCTTTATGAACTTCTTTTTTTTTTACCAATGAGTATCTCACCCTCTCAAAACCCTGTAACTTGTGTCTAGGTACTTTAGTTTGGGCACTCCAATACCAGGGAAATCTTTTGGGTATCCACTGTGTAGAGGACTATTCCTAGGTCTGAAATACAAACTAAAATTGAACTAAATAATTTTAGGGTGGACCTATAAAGCACTTAATAAAGCATTTTATTTTTCTATAAAAATAATGATACAACCAACATTAACAGAAAAATATAGTAATAAAGGGTCCATCTACTCTGCAGCTAGAATTCATGGAAATAATGTTATTACCTTAGTGTTTGTAAATATCTTCCCAAATGTTCGGCACAGGCGCCAGAAAAATCTGGAGAATTCATGGACACAGGCAGTTGAAGCAACATTGATTTTACCAACGATTTCTATGAGTTGTGGTAATCTGAATGTGGAAAGGAAAAGGGAAAAAAAAAACCAAATGTATTATAAATTACTCTCTGCTTCCTTGTTATAATTTGAGATGAAATACTGTGTACCAATATCTAGTGCCTCTATAATTCCGTCCTACCTCTTGTGGTTTTTCTTCTGATAGCATGATGAAAGGGAAAGTGGCCTAGTTCAGTTTTAGACCATTGAAAAGAACCTTGGATCATGTTTGTATAAAACCATTAAAAGTCTAAGTTGTTTACAAATTAATATAAAACTAACTTTAACTCTAGTATCCAAATGGACCTGTGATTTCATTAATGTTGTGTATTCCTGCCACTGATAAAGATTTCCACCCATTTATGCCTAGCCATTCCATGGGCCTCTTATACCATCTGTCTGGAGAGGTGTTATTCTTTTGCATAACATATACTCACTTATTTATAAATTAACCAGTCTATCATAGTAACAATGAATTCAAGGTTATATATTTCACTACTATAAATATAAATCAGAATCCCCACTAATGTGGTAGTATAAAATCTTCAAAGATAAATACAAGATGTCTATAAATCAACAATAATCTTTGGCATCAGTATTCAGTTGATTGGCCAATTAGGGAATTGGTTCTATGACTATAACTGCCCCAATAATCTTGTTTCACTAACATTATACTATGTTTTCAAGAAACTAATAAATGGTATTTAGAAGGGTATGCTTAAATGAGTAAAAATGTAAACTTTTCTATCAAATCCAGCTCTGAAAAAACTCCCTATTAATTTACTTTTGCACAGCCTGAAGCATTTTAAACAATCTGATTTTAAAAACAAAGAGGAAAATTTACTATAGTCTATAGCTGTGTTGGAGAACCAATTGCACATGTGCTGGAGCATGCCAGAGGGGGCTGCTCCCCTCCCCCTCTCCACACACATCTGAGGACATTTCTCATATGACACCCCCCCCCCCCCCCCCGCCTAGCTCAATGGAAGTGTTCCTCCATCCCCTGTATGGGGTAAGACAGGGGGCTTACATGCAGCATGAGGTTTCAGTTTGGGCACTCAGTCTCTAAAGGGTTCACCATCTTTGGTCTATAGCAGTGATTCCCAAAGTGGGAGTCACCGCCCCCTGGTGGGTGCTGCAGTGATCCAGGGAGCAGTGATGGCCACAGGTGTATTTATCTTTCCTATTAATTGCTATTAAAATTTAAAAAAAAATTAATTTCCAGGGGGCTAAGTAGTATTTTTTCTGGAAAGGGGGAGGTAGGCCAAAAAAGTTTGGGAACAACTGGTCTATAGTAAACATGTGGACATTTGGGTTAGTGATGATTATGTTTAAGGATCCTAAAAAAGCAGAATTGTGAATGATGTGAACCTAGTCAATGATTTGCTTAAAAACTGTTCAAAGATTTTCCAAAAAATATAGTCATATAAGTAGGTGATCTCTAGTCTTGGATTTCAAGCTATTTTTTAGTTCATGATTATTAACTTAACTTATGAACAATTTAGCCATTTTACCAAGGTAGGTAAAATAGACTCAGACAAATAGATTTTACTATTCTCTGGGATGAGGTGGGGGAGGGGGAGAGAGAAAGAAAGTGAGAAAATGTTGGAATTGTTGGCTAAAATAATCAAGATATACTGAAGTAATATGGAAATGGAAATAGGCAAACTCACAGCTGGTTCACCACCCAAAGTAAACTCTCCCAGCCTGTTGTGCCTTCATGCTCCAGCTGATAGTCATAAAGTTGTAGTAGCACAGCTAATTGCTCACGACTCCCAATAATGGTGGCCACATCCTGAAGAGGTGATACAGGCCGAGGGAACCTGGTTACTGGAAATGAGAAAAGTAAAAAAAACCCAAAAATTATATGTGAAAGGAATTCAATAGTAACTTTGGGGATTTTATTCTTTTCCAAGGGGGAAAAATACTTCTATTACTTTTTTCAAATGCTAGATACTAATTTCTTATTGTAAATATCAATTTTTAAAATGAAAATGGGAACTCTTTTAGATTATAATAATTTCTTTTTGGTATAACTAAAGACACATTCATAAAATGAATTTTATCTACAGAGTAACATATTTCATGGTTAATCTATATCAGAACCTACACTAAACAATGGGTCTGAAGACTGAACAACAAAAATGGTCCTTGGGTGGCTGTTTATTGATTGTCTAGATCAGTGATTCCCAAAGTGGGCACCACCGCCCCCTGGTGGGTGCTGCAGCAATCCAGGGAAGCGGTGATGGCCACAGGTGCATTTAGGGGCAGTGAATAACTGTAAAGGGGTGGTGATAGTATGTGAAGGGGGCGCTAAGTAAATTTTTTTCTGGAAAGGGGGCGGTAGGCCAAAAAAGTTTGGGAACCACTGGTCTAGATAGTATCAAATTTATTGACATTTGACATTATTAACACTAGCCAAAGAAAATCTAAGAACAAAGGCAGTCCTAGTCCTTAATATTACAAATATTTGTTGAATGAAAGAAATGTATATATTGAATGAAAGTTTAATGTGTACACACACACACACACACACAGCAATGTATTAAAACTGAGAATACACGAAAAGGTAAAAATGATCCTTGCTCTTTCTAAGTCAACTGCAATGTTTGTTCTCTAATATCATGATAAAACAGTAGCTTTTACTTAAGTAAAAAAAATTTCAAAATATATAGCCTGAAAACCCCCCCCCCACCATGTAACCCATCTTTAAAGGGGAGATGGGAAAGGGACTCTTCTTACTCATCTCTCAGACATCCATTCAGCAACAGATTTGAAGGGTGGAGTATGAATGAACCTAACCGTGTACTCAACTGCACACCTATATTGCTTATTTCCAGCACAGTCACCTGATCAAAGGAGAGTGAAAAAGTTAAAGGCTCTATTTTTCATTTTATATAATTCTTGACTAAAATTTCACTCTAATGTATTTTTTAAATATTAAAAAAAATTTAATAGCATGGAGATCATCCTGGATAGCTATGTCAGCTAAGCCAAAAGGTTCTAAACTAAACTGGAAAGACTTCAAGAGGTTCAGTGAATAACTATATTTGGAGAGACCTGAAGTAATTAGTCACAGAAATACATGAAACTATCTATTAGAAACCATCTATTAAAGGAGAATTAGGATCTGAATTTGTAGATTGAGTACTCACACTGATGAAACTTGAGGTCTTTATATGTGTTTAAACTAAACTATATTACTTTGGAGACAGGGAATTGTGGGGGATGAGGGGACAACCTCTGAAAACTCCTCTGACCATTCTATTCCTGAATCTACTTATGTACTGACTCAATCACATAGCATGACACAGTTAATAACACTTTTTTTCCTATCGCTTATTGAAAACAAGAAGGCATAGGTTGGGAAAGAAGAAAGTATATAGAGAAGAAATTACTAAGCCTCTTAAGCTGGCACCAAGGGAAATCAAATGAATTTTCTCACAGACTCATATATTAAGGGAAGAGAACTGGCTGCCTAATTGGAAACACAGGTCTGTTTCAGTGGTGCAATGGTGACCATGTGAAAAGAATAAAAAAAAAAAGTGAAAAAACATAAGAGACATATTCATACATGGTGAAGCCATTTATTTGTCACATACATTATGATCACCAGAATTACACACTTGTACACTAGAAAAATGAATTTTTAAACAAGTGTGATTTTTGGAGTTAAAAAAATAACTTGAGATGTTAGGTTCTGAATAATCTAAATCTTCTTCACCAAATTTAGCAAGTTTAATACCTTCTATCTGTGGCACTTCACCATGGAGCTTGGCTTTGCTCGAGAAAGGTGCATTCTGTAGTACCAATGCGAACAATGAAGGAATCAAGGACTGTAAGGCGGAAAGATACATATGAAGCTTATGTTCATCCAGTCCGTGCTCTCCTTCCTGAAACATAAGGATATGGAAGCTAAATTTTAGTCTTCTGAAATTGCCTTACTAATAGAAAATTTTAACAAATCTATACTGTAATATTCAAATGAAAATACCCATGAAGTTTTCAACTATGTCTAGATGTGTATCAAAGCATGAAGTAGCACCAAAGTGTTAGGAAAGCAATAAAATCATTCTTTGCTCAGGGAAGCAATATCAAGTAGGTTTTACTATCTTGAAGGCAATTTGTGGGACGTTTACTTCTTTGAAATTCCACAATTCAGACAGCAGAACTTGAGATAGGTCAAAGTAATATCTTATAATTACTAAATTTTTAAAATAAAAGTTTCCTTTTCCTACTGGTTCACCTATCACACATAGTTACTTGCCAGCTTTGAAAGCACTTCAAAATAATCAAACGTGGAGAAAAGTTGTAAGAGGAGGAACCAGAGAGAATGAAAAAAAAAAAAAGGAGAAAAGGGGAAAAGGGTAGCTATGTCATACAAGGAGATATAAGGGTCTGAAAGAATGGAATCATTGTGCATGAAAGAAACTATTCACAATTACTTGAGGTCTAAAGAACTATGTATAAAAGCTCATAGGAAAAATAGCTCTACTAGGAATATATAAGCAAGAGTAACTCAAATAAAAGATGACATCTTACTGTCCTGAATGTAGTAAATTATGTTTTCAAATAAAGATGAAAAGCTGAATGTAGAATCATTTCTTATTATGAGACAAAAATAAGAAAGTTCTAAAGTTACCAGTTATTAGGTTTTAAAAAAGGATGTGCTTCATCCCAATTTGTACTTTTATTTCTTAAAAAATAACATTTTTGGAAGTCAAGATGATGACTTCTAAATAGTACCATTTTGAAAATAGAAGACTAATATGGTTAGCTCCAATTATCCATGGACAGATGACATTTAATAAGAGAACCATAAGGGAATCCTGTTTACATAGGTTTCAATAATTAAAAAAAACTAAACTAAACATTTAAAATAAGCATTCAACACAATTTCCCCTGTGTAATTCCAACATGGCACAGTGGAATAAACAATGGACTTGGAATCAGAAGACTTGATTTCTCATCCCAGTTCAAATCATTAACCACTGGTCAGACAGACAATGGCCCATGGTTATACAACGAGACACAATCTGTTAAGCCTTAGAATCTCAGCTGGAAAACTGGGTTAATAATAATAATAATAATAATAATAATAATAATAATAATAATAATAATAATAATAATAATAATAATCCCTATCATCTAACTCATAAGGATTGTTGTATGGAAAGTGTAAAGCACTCCATACAAGTGAGTCATGATGAGGATGGCAACATACTTTCCTTAACCTTAGAAAGGACTAACTTATCCTTGATTATTCCCTGGCTTCAGCAAGGTAAAAGGGAGGAAGAAGAATTATTCTTTATGGATTTGGGACAGCTCGACCTCTAACCTATAAAGAAAATGGGCTAATACAAACAAAACCATTTTAATTTGAAGGAGTTCATTATGTCAGGTTTGGGAAGGTATCCTAGAGATTTTGGTTTAAAAAATGGACCAGAAATTACTACCAACTAATTTTTAGTTTTGATTTTATGTGAAATGAAAGAAAAATGAAGTTTTTAAAATGAGGTAATAAAATACTGCATTAAAATATTAATCTACTGAATTAGAAAGTAGTATTTTTAAACTTTTCAACTAGATGGCTTTGGAAACCAGTCATTTCACGATGTCCAAGTATATAACCTTCCATTCTCATAACAGAATCCAAGGGTAGCTACGTTGAAGTGATACAGAAATTACTGGGAACTGAACAGATAAAGAGCTGGGAAGAAGTGTGGGTCAATCAGTTCACCAAAGACAGTTGAAAGTATATTTTTGCTAGATGCAGATGGTTGCTGCCCAAGAGGAGAACTTAATCCAAGAATAGTCTACTTCAGTGATGGGCAAACTTTTTAAAGAGGGGGCCAAAGAAAAGGAAATGCTCATCTGTCAGTCTGTTTCTAAGGCAACTCTTTCAAAATTTCATTGTATTGTATCCTACTCATTGTATTTGTCAAATTAGGAATAATGTCGCCCAGTGGGGTAGAACATTTCAGGGGGCTGCACCTGGCCTGCGGGCTGTAGTTTGCCCATCACTCGTCTACTCACATCTATGGAGCAATTTTTCCCTAAGGTATCTCTCTAGGTCCAAAGTCAGAATTTTAATTGGCACTTAAGTTACAGTTTATTTTGAATGTCTAATTGATACAGTCCATTCTTCTACATGTTTTTTACTGCATTATTCAGTTTCCATAAAAAGGAAATCAGTGAAATCACCTACCCTGAGAAGTTTTTCAATCTTACTTAGCAGTGTAGGAATAAGGTGAGACTGCAAATTTCCAAGCTCTGTTGTCCAAGCAGCATAGGCAGGTAAAAATACTTGATGTGTTGCACTAACGACCCTTTCTGAGGGGTCACCCAAGGCTGAGAGCAGAAGTTCAAAACCCTATAAAAAGCATATGGGAATAAAGTTTGATTAAGAGGAAAAATAAAATAAAAATATATCATATTGATAAAGAAGAAAGATGAAATCAAAACGTTCCACAGATTCTTTATCTGAGGTTTGGAAAAGCCTTTTATGATGACAAAAAAAGTAATTTTCAACTTGAAAGTATACCTGTTGATATTTGTCTGAATCATCAATGTATCCCATAATAATACCAAGGCTTTTAATGACAGCTTCTCGTACCAAATCTGCTTTATCTTCCATTAGCATTTGTTGTAACATGGAGAGAACCAGGGAGCTTCGGATCTCTTTCTAAAAGTAAAAAAAACAAAATATATTTTTGATATCAATGCCCAATTGTACACACTGAAACATGGCTGAAGTGTTATATTCTGCCTTGAATGCACCATTCCTAAAAAATACAACCACTATTTTTGCATAATGACAGCATTTTCTAAGTGTGATATAGTAGGTGGACTGTTTTCTTAATTTTCCAGGATTACTGTGATATAATGGAGGACAAAGGTAGCAGAAGGAAGGAAAAGTAATGTTTTATGTCAATGGGCAACAGTAGCTTAATGACCCTGTTACTATTAATATGTCAGAGACAAAGTAACATATTTTAATGTGAATATTATCCTGCTACCATGGAAAAAATTGCCTGCAGGAAAATCTCTGTTGTCTTAGGTTTGTAAATTATCAGGAAATTATAAAGGTTCTCCTCTTGTTTCTGACAAAGTAGAAGATAAAGCAATGATTTAAAAATATAACCAGGAGAAACAACTATGGCATGGCCAACCAGAGAGACAGCTGACTTGGGAGTGAGGAAGGCCCTAAATTCAAGTTTTATTTTGAAAGTATATGGGCTATAGGACCCTGGCAATTCTTGAAGACTCTAAGCTGCACTCTGAAACAGCAGAACCCATGAGGTCCACCTCCTGAGCAGAGGTTAATGTACCCAGGGGTTCAGAATAACACTTATTTTTGGACATAGATGGTGCAGGAAGTCGTTTTGCTTGACTCTGTAAATTTGTTCATGAGATTTTATTTTTTCCTTTTTTCCTCAGTGGGATGCAGAGGGAAGAGAGAAAGCATATTTTTGTTAAATTGAAAAAATAAAGTTAAATTTTTTGAAAAAGGATTAAGTTTCAGCGGAGAGGGAATTCCTTATTGAGAATTTCTTATATTAATGAAATCATGCCCCACATTATCCCCTATAACCTCTCCCACCCCCTAAGCAAATAAAGACATGATGAAGAATGAGTGTAAATGCTAAGATTTTCTTACCAGAGCATGGCAAGTGTTTAGTTCTGGCAGTCAGAAATCAGAACATTACTCTTTGATACTCTAGTTTTTGGTTTTTTTCCTTACCAGATACTGATTCTAATAATCTTGAAATATCTTGTAACAGCCACTATTTTAAAATAAAACTTAAAAAAATAATGTTGTGTATAGAGATATTTTGAATAAACATGACTTGTCCAAGGTCACAAAGTTAACATTTTTCAGGGGTAAAATTTGAATGGAGATCTTCCTGTCTTAAAGGAAAGCTTCTCTACCCATTATACCCATTTTCTCTATTTGCCTCTCATTATTTTGGACAGTTAATAAAATGTTTGAATTTGAACTCAGTTTTAGTTCTGTCTCTATTTTTTGCTAAACCTGGTTAACATCATTTTATGATCAAAGGAGGAAGAGAAAAGTGAACTTCTTTAGAAACATACCATGATTTAGTGAGAGGCAAGAGAAACTCATTAGATCAGGGATCTATTTGGTTATCTAATGAAGTCTATGAATGACATCTTGGAAATCCTGGTCTAATCATTTAAAGAGTTTTGTACAAATAAAATACCTAGGTAGAATTATACAAAATTTGGAGCATCAGAAGAATATTTAGTTATCAGAAATGCTTCCTCTTGAATAAAAACAAAGGAATTATTTTTATTTCAATATGGAGCAAATGTAATTTGTATACTTTTATGTGGGAACTTCACTACAGTTTAATCTAAGTTTCTACACCATAATGATATTTAAATAAGTTTGCCACAATAACACCTCTGCAGCCCCAATTCCACTTAGGGGCTGGAAAGCAATTATTTCTACAGCCACACTTATTTCCTTCAAATAGAAGACTAAAGCAGCGAGCCCTTAAGGAGCGAGGATCAGAACTCACAAGAAATTATGTTAAAAATACTTGCAAATCATTGGTTTATGGCAATATCAAAATGGAGCTTTCCAAATTACCCAAGCCTAGAAGTTTATTATGAAAGATAAAAATTCTTACAGGAAGGTAAGGTGCTAGGGCGCCACAGGACTCAGCCACCAGAAGTCGTCTCTCTGGGTATTTGTGATTAATCTAAAGAAATAAAATGCAAGGAAAGAAACAATGAATTTAGATTAACCTTTACTGAAAGTATTTTAGATATGTGTTAGTGAAGATATATATATGTATATATATATATATATTTATACATGTATACACATTATATATGTACACACACACATAAGCTTAATTTTAACTTCAACAGGCAACTGAACTTCTTTTGTTGGTTGGTTATTTTTTTTTAATTTTTTTTTTTATTTTAAACCCTTAACTTCTGTGTATTGACTTATAGGTGGAAGAGTGGTAAGGGTAGGCAATGCGGGTCAAGTGACTTGCCCAGGGTCACACAGCTGGGAAGTGTCTGAGGCTGGATTTGAACCTAGGACCTCCCGTCTCTAGGCCTGGCTCTCAATCCAGCTACCCAGCTGCCCCGGTTGGTTATTTTTAAAAATTGATTCTGCTTGAAATTTGTATTCTTCACTCTTGAGTGGGTTAAAACTTTCCCACTGCTGGATTATGAACCTAAGAGTAGGCCTAGGGAAAAAGAACTATTTTTTTAAATTGTAGGCAAAAGACTTACTCCAAGAAAAAATTATGATGACATTTCACAGGGTCATGAGATTTAAGAACTAAATTGGAGATTAAGGAGTTTCAGCAAAATTGGAATGCAAGTAGAATTTATTCACTCCTACAGCTATCTTCGTAAAGAGAGAAATGTAGTATTGTCCTTGAAAAGAAAGTGCTGTTACTTAATATTATAGGAAATTTCGAGGATGTTGGGGTTGTTTGTTTAGAAATTTTTTGTTTTTATTGAGAATAATATATCAGGATCAGAAAGATCCTGCTATTCAAAGACCAGACTAATTAAATATGGAAAGGTTCGTTACCTATTTATTGAGAGGTGAAAATTTTTTTGGCCTTAGAAACTCATAACACTAAGAAAACTATGAAATGTCCCTTGGTATTGTGTAGTTGCTTTTTGGCTTTTGTCAAGAATAAAAAAAAAAAAGATTATTAAGGATCAGTTTTTATACTGATTTTATAAATTTATAAAAATTAATTTAGCTTTAATACTCTCAATGTTAGATCTTTGTCTAATAAATCTGCATATTACTAAAAGCAATCAATCATTTCAAATTTCATATTCTATACCCCTTTCTTCCCCTGGTTAAATGGAGAGATAGGTTCTCTTTGGAAATAAATAAAGAGTTAAAAGCATGCATTTTTACCATATGCCTGAAAGGTAATAAGAAAGATAATTTCAAGTGATAATTGTTTTATCTTGTCTTGTAGATGAACCTAAGTAAAAAGATGTATGAATATAATTGAAGTTTATAGTCTAATATATCTGCTGCAGAAGACGAGAGTAAAGAAATTCAACCAAGAACTCAACACAATCCTCCAGTCAACATCAATATGACATTTGATGACTTAAATATAAAGGTCAACATAGGGTGAATAATGAAAGAGGCCAATGGCTTTTAGATTACAGAAAAGCCTCACTCCTATAAATCATGTTTTCTTTAAACTTGAAAGAAAATGATGTAAAGATCAGCAAAACCAGAATTGTGTCCATAATTACTCTATGTATTTATTTACTTACCTATTTATCTACAAAAGAGAAAAAAGTCAAAGCTGGAAGAACCTCTTATGGATTTGGAAAGGGAAAAAAGCAAACGCATATTTTTTCAGCTGATTGTCAATTAATTTGAATCTACTGTGTTAATATGAATGATTTTGAAATGAGAAAAATACTTGGTATTTTATAGAATTATTTGACTACTTGATGATTAATTTTATATCTTTTTCTTTTTAAAATTACATATAGAAACATTTTTTTACAATTGTTTTCTGACACTTTGCAATTCAGATTCTTTCTCCCCAACTCCTCAAGGGTGAATGGTCTGTTTTGGTTATGCTAATGCCTTCATGCAATACATATACATATCTCCATACCCCCATGCTATGACAGAAGATACTTATCACAAATACAATAAAAAACTCATGAGGGAAATAAAGTGAAAGAGGATGTACTTTGATCTGCAATGAGATTCAAACAGTTTCTTCTTTGGCTTTGGAGAGTTTAATGTTAATTTAAAAAATACAAAGCTAAATTTTCTTTGAAAACAGGTGGATGTGGTAAGAACTAAACATCACCATGAAGAAATCAGCTATATCATAATCTTATAATATAGACATCAAGGCTAAAAATGTTATATGTTTGAGTTTTACTAGATATATTAAATATCAGATTTCACTTTGGGACTAAAATATAATACTTCAAAATTGGCAAGAAAAGATGATTATAAATACCATAAAATTCTACATAAGACTTATTTATAATTTACTCCATTTTTCTATTTTTATTCATATAGCTATGAGGTATGGCAGTCTTGTCTATATTCTGCATCACAATATTGCTCAGGATATAAGAAAATCAATATAATTTTACAACTGTAAATCTCCTAATTATATTAAAACTATTTTTAGTGTCTAACATATATCAGTATATCTTATAAAAAAACTTGTAAGGACAAGAATTCAGGACAGTTGGCTTGTCGTGAAAAGCATTAAAAATATTATTCTGTGCTAAAAAGGCATATGATTACTAGACCTCATAAAGGTAAAGAAATAAAATAATAAATAAAAACCCAACATAGGTAATTACCTGTTCCCAGCATTGTGGCAAAAGCTCAGCTTCTACACGTGTTGGTCCTACATGACGTGCAAATGCTACACAACCAGTCAGTATCATTTGTCTGAAAATACAAAATTAATAGATGGAAATATATGAAATGCTATGTTGGTTCCATTAGGCAGAACAAGAACAGAAAGATGAAAATTATGAAAAGACCAATTTTATTTCAACATAAGAAAGTCTAATAATGGAATAGGCAGCCTTATGAAGTAGTGAGCCTGTCAGGTCTTTCCTCATTCTAACCCATCTTGCATTTAATAGTCAAAATAATCCTCTTAAGGTACAGATCTGGCCATGTCACTCCCCTCTTTAATAAACTATGGGGGTTCCTTAACACTCCTAAGACCAAATATAAAATCTTCTTTTGGACTTTTAAAATCTTTCATTATTTGGATCCTTGTTTGCCTTCTTATACCTTACTTAACTTCATATACCCTGTCATTTAGTTTCACTTGCCCCTTTTTAACTCCATCTCCCTAATCCAGATATTTTCACCAATTGTCCACCATGCATAGAATTCTTTTTTCTTATTTTCCTCTCCTGGCTTCCTTCATGTCTACTTAGCCATGTCTCTTGAATCATATTTTCATTTTTTTTAAACCCATACCTTCTGCCTAAGAATCAATTCTAGAACAGAAGAGAAGCAAGGGCTAGGCAATTCGAGTTAAGTGACTTGCCCAGGGTAACAGAGGTAGGAAGTCTCAGGGGCTATATATTTTCTAATGTATGCTTTACTATATAACCTCATAATGAAGTCATTGGGAATCAAAGTATATACTGATTTGCTTTCAAAGAGATGAATTTTATATCTAATTTTTCTATTTCTTGATCTTGCGCAATACCTATGACACAATTATATTTATGGCAGTTTTTTGCTCACACTCATCTTGAACATAACATAAAATGACCAAGAAATGATGAAATTTGATGCCTTTAGGAACACAATTGAACAACTTGTAGCATTCCTTTGTTTGCTTTGCCAAGGATAATCTATGAGATATCCTTTGTTTAGCTGCAATCTCTTGTCATTTTAAGTTTCTTATGGTGACATCATCAATACTGATTTTTAGGTAATTCCAACATAAGGTAAATTAATTGGCCACTGGATAAAAATAGATGAAGAAAAAGTATTCATTAAGCACTCATGATATGCCAAGCATTCTGCTAAGTGCTAAGAAAGAAGAAGGTAGTCATGGGTCTCAAGAAGCTCGTCCTCTCATTGGGGAAGACAACAAATGAGGGAAGGCTCAATCACAGAGCTGAAGAAAAGGCCCAGAAATACTTAGGATAAATTAAGGTATCTGTGTCAAATGATTTTATCTACTATTGGAAATTGGGGGTGGGGGGAGTGGGTTCAGAGGTCAGAATGGATTAAGGATTCAGGGTTCTTCTCCCTGGCAAGCACTGAGATGGGGGCAGAGTGTCCAGTTAAGAGGAAGCACTGACAGGAAGGTCTTACATTTACAGTGGCAATAGTTAACTTTTATTAACAATCCCCAAAGAAAGATTTTTAGCACCTGGTGCTTCTTTCTTTGCCACTCACTACTTTTACTATTAAAGTAGAAATTGGCTGAACAGGAGCAAGAACTATTTAATTTTTTTTCCTGTTGTTTAATGGATTGCCATGGACTATTTACTAGAAATGAGCCTCATTTTTAATTAGCCTCTTAGTTCATTGTTCTTAATTGGTTTTCATACAGAGGCCAATTTGTTGTTGATAATATACCTGAAGAATTCCCAGTAGAAACTTCCAGAGTTCACAAAACTTTTAAGAATATAGGGTTATTCCTATATCATAATAGGCCACAGAGTAAAATTTTAAAACCAAGAGATTTTTAAAGTTGTGCTAAAATTTTTCTCATGTCTGATCACACACACACACACATACACACACACACACACACACACACGCATAAATGTATATCTTAAGCAAATCACTTATCCCCTTGGGCTTAGTATCCTCATTTAAAATTAAACAAATAAGACTGAAATGTGCTGAAGTTTGTAAAAAAGTTAGGTGAGAAAATGGTGTTTCTCTAGTGAGAGCAAGAAAAAGGAAGGGATAAGGTTATTACAAAGAAATAAAGTGAACAGGCAATAGAAAGCAGAACCACCTAATCAACTTTATTTTGCTTCTATTTTCTCTGCCATATTTATATCATTTCTCCATTTTCTCCATCTCTTTAAACTGGAACAAATATGTTGAAGAAAAAACTGAAACCTGAGATAAGTGAGGAAAGGATTTCATATGTCAATACTTGAAAAGATTTAAAATTTCATTAGCACGAACATTCTTTCCACTGACAATCATAATCCCTCCAGGCTTTTATAGACAAGCTTTGAAAGTCACTATAAAGGATATAAAAAGAGCCAATTGGCAACCAATTTTGTCTAAGGTTTTTGAACATGAATGGCCTGGCTGTTGGATAACATGTCATCTAGGAAAATATCCTTTCTTCTTTTCTAATTTAATCTGCTAGATCTTACACTTCAGGGTCACTCTTATCTCATAAGGCATCAGAATAGGACTAAATGCTCTAAATAAAAAGTCTCTTAAAACCTATTACAGGATACTGGATTATGTTGCATAAGACAATGTCATGCTGTTGTTCAGTCATGATCAACTCTTCATGTCCCCATTTGGAGTTTTCTAGGCAAAGATACTGGACCAGTTACTATTTCCTTCTCCAGTTCATTTTATAGATGAAGAAACTGAGGCAAATGGGGATAAATGATTTGGCCAATGTCATACAGCTAGTAAAGACTCAAGGCCAGATTTGAATGCAGGAGTCTTCCTAATTTCAGGGTTGGCACTCTATCCACTGTGCTATCTATCTGGCAAATCTTACATGTAGATTATTGTTATTTGTGTATCTTATCTCCCCCTAAAAGACACATAGAAGTTAGCAACCACCTCTAATCTAAACTTGATATGTGGGGGCAGCTGGGTAGCTCAGTGGATTGAGAGCCAGGCCTAGAGACAGGAGGTCCTAGGTTCAAATCTGGCCTCAGACACTTCCTAGCTGTGTGACCCGGGCAAGTCACTTGACCCCCATTACCTAGCCCTGACAACTCTTATGCCTTGGAGCCAATACACAGTATTGACTACAAGACGGAAGATAAGGGTTTTAAAAAAAATAAACTTGATATCTCTCTTGTGGCTTACAATGATCTGTATAAAGACACTACCTTGGTAGCTATGGTCTTACTTGCTTAGAAGCAAAAGGATGTACTCTGTACTAGTTCAAGCCACATCACTGTTTTCTCCCCCTATGGAAGGTATGGCCCTTAAGTCCCTTGAAAGAAGAGTCTATTGTTTTTATTGTTGGATCATTACTCCATAGCACAATGAAATACATTTAAGAGGCACTTAATAAATATTTGTTTAATTGAAAGGAGTGAATGTTTGTAATTTTTGTAAAAATTTATTTTTGTGAACAAAGGTATATTTAAATGTAGAAATACATGAATTAGTACTAAGAAAAGAGCTACAAAGGTCTATAAAAATACTAGCTAGCCATTCATTGGGAGGTGTGTTATGTAAAGCCAACTGATTTCTAGGATGGCAAATATCACAAATGGTATTTCTAATTTGCCTAACTGATGAGTAATAATGTATGCTACCTTGCAATGTTAAAATCAAATCAAAATCCTCTCTAGAAAATAAGATCTAACTGGATGCAAAAAACATCCTTTTCATTATTTTCAGTATGATTATTGCTACCAAGGTAATTTTCTTTCTTCCTGTTTGATTTGTAATGATTTCAGAACCTTACGAGATGGCAGTGATGATTAAACTCTGCACAAAGCAAGGAAGTCAGCACTTCTTTCCTAAATTCCAGGATCAGACAAGTAAACCATTTTAATCCTTGGAAACAGTTAAAGAATCTAAACTGTTGGTGCTGACAGAAAATATATTTAAAATAGAAGTCTTTAGAAGACAAAACAAAGATATTATTCAGTACAACTACAAAGAAAAGATAAATTTTGAGATTCACAATCTCTTTACTTAATAAACCATTTTTCATAAATTAAATGGGGCAACTAGATGTTACAGTAGATAAGAGTATCAGGTATGGGATCAGGAAGAGTCATCTTCCTGAGTTAAAATCTGGCCTTAGACACTCTAGTTGTGTGAGCCTGGGCAAGTCATTCAACCCTATTTATTTCAATTTCCTTATCCATAAAATGAGCTGGAGAAGGAAATGGCAAATCACTCTAGAATCTTTGCCAAGAAAACCTCCAAATGAGGTTATTAAGAGTTAGATGTGACTGAAATGACTAAACAACAATATCCCAAACTAAAAGAATGAATGAAGTCTTTGGAATTTGAAAACGACAGTTTTTTCACCTATTTCATTTATCAGTTGGTCTTAAGTGCCTCCAGTTTTCATGATAGAAAGAAGGAAGTAGCTTATTTTAACTGAGAGTCACTAAGACATAGATTAAGAAAATTAAGATATAGGGATATAATTTAAGTAAACATCAAGTTCTTGTAAAAACTGGTTAATGATCTATTTCTTAAATAAATTAGAGATAGGGTTGCAAAAGTCACACTTTCCAAGCATACATTTCATATATATATTTGTGTAGGTGTTTTTCAGTCATACCTAACTTTCTGTGACCTTGTTTGGGGGGTTTTCTTGGCAATGATACTGGAGTTTTTTGTCATTCCAGCTCATTTTACAGATGAGGAAAATGAAATAAACAGGATTGAATGACTTGCTGAACTCAGGGCAATGAGTCTCCCTGACTCCAGGCCCAGCACCCTACCCACTGCATCACTCGGCTGCCCTCTATATTTATATGTATCATTACATGTGCATAATAATATACATCTAGTATCACCATATATGCAATACGTGATGTATTTTTAAATTGTAGGATAGAAAAGGGAAGAGAAAAACATTTTTTATTTTAAAATAATAAAGAAATCTCTCAAAAGTAAGTATCATTGATTTGATAATGAATTATTCTTATATAATTATTCAAACTGAAGACAGATCAAGTTTTTTATTTCTATTTTTGTCAGGTAATACCCATTATGGCATCAATACTTTCAGCAGAGTAAGGAGTGTCCATTTTCACTATTTTAAATATTAATGGTGTTATAATTTAATCAAGGAATATAGGTCTGAACTCTAATCTTTGTGTAAGTATTTATTTATTGATTTCCTACCCTGATTATTTTATTTAATTTAAAAATTTTAATTTTAAAATATTTTTCCATGTTTACATGATTCATTTTCTTTCCCTCCCTTCTTCCCCTCACCCCAACCTGCAGAGCCAACAAGCAATTCCACTGGGTTGTATAAATGTTATCACTTGATACCTATTTCTATACTATTCATTTTTGTAATAGAGCAATCTTTTAAAGCCAAAACCCTGAATCACATACCCATATACACACGGGATAAGTGATGTCATGTTTTTCTTTTGCATTTCGACTCCCATAGTTCCTTCTCTCAAAGTCGTTAGCATTCTTTCCTATAAGTCTTTCAGGAGTGTTCTGGCTTATTGCATTGCTACTAGTAGTAAAGTCCATTACATTGGATTGCTCCACAATGTTTTACTGTCTGTGTATAGTGTTCCCTTGGTTCTGCTCATTTCGCTATGCATCAGTTCACTGAGGTTCTCCCAGTTCACATAGAAATCCTCCAGATAATTATTTCTTTGAGCACAATAGTATTCCCTCACTATCATATACTAGAATTTGTTTAGCCATTCTCCAATCAAGAGACAACCCTCCATTTTCCAACTTTTTGCCACCCCAAAGAGTGTGGCTATAAATATTTTTGTACAAGTATTTTTCCTTATTATCTCTTTGGGGTTTTGTGTAGGTATTTAAAAAAATTTTATTCTTTACCTGTCTGACAAATTTTCTGATTCAGTTTCTTAAACTTCAGCTTATACTAATTTCTATTTACTTTTAATAAAAAGGAAACTATAAGATTAGTGTGGATAAATAAACTTAAATTTTATAAACTATAAAAGAGGGAAATCATGGACACTGGAAATCCCCATGATAGTAATTTTTTTTAAAAAGGAAAAGAAATCCATGTCATTCACTAAGTTAAAAACTTAAATCCTAACGTTAAATAAATCAAATGAAGAAAATCAATTTTATTAACTGTATCTGCTAAGATGAAAACAGTCATAAACATTAATTACCTTTGTTCATCATCTGGCCGCTTGATCAAATTAAAAAGTATATGGAGAAGCTGATCTCTCTCTTTGGGTTCAGGATGTAGACAAGCTGTACACAATATCAGTGGAATCAATTCCTAAGAAATGGAAAAAAATAAAAATTCAAAGTAAAGATGTTTATTTAGATATTCTAAAATAAAGTAGAAGAGTGAAATAAACCTAATTATATAATTGGTTAGAATTACCTTTAAAAACTTGATTACTTGAAAGGTAAAATAGTAAACTTTAAATATGTCTATAGGAGGCTGGTGAACTAGAAAGATATAACTTTTTAAAAAAATCTTAAGGCTTCCAGGACTTACCAAGTTCACTGTCTCTTATACTAAGTTATAGTAAGTGACAAATTAAATGATGGCTTTGGGAAAATAGTAAAAAAGAGAAACAAAGTGTAAAAATTTGGTAATGTTTAAAATATCATATGGTGCCTGAAATAATATTTCTTTGCCAAATATAATACTATGGATATCTCTGATAAGTTTTATTTCATGGACAGTACATAACCAAACTGAAGAAAATGGCTTTTACTTTCAATGTTGAATTTGTGTGTGTGTGTGTGTGTGTGTGTGCGCCTATGATGCAAAAGAATATTGGGAGGCTCAATTTTTTTTTTTAAAAAGGCAGACGGAAAGTTGTGAACATTGGTTAATAAGCAGTTTATTGGGCATCAATGGAAAGACAGAAATAGGCTGAAGTTAGCAACTAAAATTAACAAAAAGCAATTTGGTACTATAACCTCAAAGTCACTAAATTGGATATTCTTTGACTTAGCTGTAACACTAAAAGGCCATTAATCCTAAAGCACTTTGTAAGTAGGCATCTAATCTGTGGAGTCAAAATCCAAAGATGATTTTTCAATTAAAAAATACTACTGTTTAAGTAGTAAACATTAAATAGCTTAAAAAAACAAAATCCACAATTGATATAGAAGAGGCAACAGACTAGATTTTTACCATACCCATTAGAAGAATATGCCATATAATTAAGGTTGGCTTGATGTCTGTAAGAGTCAAATTCAATTTTGACTGAAAAGAGAATTATGAAGTCATATGTCTTTAAAAGGGATTCTTCATCTTAGACTAGTACCTCAACTCTAATTAAGAATACAAATCTCAAAGGGGGTAAATAGGTGAAACTTTAGTAAAAATGGTCCATGGTATGCATAGTTACTATGTTTTAATGCAGGTATTATAAAGTTATAAGAAAAAAGTTACATCCTTTTCCATCCTCTCAGAATGAATAAACTCTAAAGAAGATAAACTACATAAAACTGAATGACATCCTGAAGGGATGGAAATGTTGCTTGCTGCAGAAGAAACGTCTCCCTCCCGCGCCCACCCTTACTCTCCCTCAAAATATGATGATATTCATTGCCGAGGAAGCTGAGGTGAGAATTGAAAGGCATGACTTAAAGCCCCTCAACTTGAACTCTAAAATCTTTAGAACCCATTCAAAGGTTTTAGGCTACCTGGTAAAAATCTTTAATTTGCAGGGGAGACACAAGGACTTCACAGAGCAAAGATAGAGATTAGAAGAGCTAAAGAAGTTTCACCTGTGAGAAGTGAAAAGAATTGAAACCATTCATTCTCCTGTTTTTCATCTTCACATTAAGTCTCCACAGTAGGTCTGAGATGAACAACAAGTAATCGAGATCAAAAGGAATAAAGGATTAACTTAGAAAAATAATTTGGCATTAGAAAGCAGAGTTCACTAAATTTAACCAGTTTAAGCTGCATGGTGAATTTAGATACAAGGTGCTATTACTTAATTTTTTGAATGGAATAAAATTCTAATTCTGTAAGTGAAATCTGGGAAACTTTTAATGAAATATTCATATTCTGAGAAATTGTCTAAATTAAGGTGGAGAACTTTGGTTTGCAAGTATGAGTCTGTCCTCAGATGATTTCATGGGGTAAAATTTCTTCGGCCACTGATGCCACTAGGAGAATTTTCTTCTCATGAATATTTGTGGCTGTGCCGCAGAAGAGTCTTGGGAGTCTCAATGATTTAAAAAGAGAGAGAGAGAGAGAGAGAGAGAGAGAGAGAGAGAGAGAGAGAGAGAGAGAGAGATGTGTAGTTGTGAATATTAGTTAATATGCAATATTGGGCAGTAATGAAAAGGTAGTGATAGGCTGAAGTTGGCTTTGAAAATTAACAAAAAGCAACATGGTACTGTACCCCAAAGAAACTAAATCAGATACTCTTTGAACTAGTTGTAACAATAAGAGGCCTCTAATTCCAAAGAGATCAGATAAAGGGAAAAATGTACAAACACATTTATGTACAAACATATTTGAGCTGCTTTTTTTTTTTAAGTAACAAGAGTGCTTATCAGTTGGGAAAAGACTAAAATTATGATATATGAAAGTAACAAAATATAATTATACTGTATGAAATTACAAGTTAAATTGTTTCATGGAAATAGGAAGACTTGTATGAATCGATGCAGAGTAAAATAAAGCAGAAACAGAATATTTTACACAATACATTAGTGTAGAAAGGGAAATATACATTAATCTTAGAACTCTGATTATTTTTGCAATGATTATGTCTACAGAAGACTGAAAAGATGCTACCCACTTTTTAACAGAGGAGTGATATTCTCACAGTGCATAAACATATTTTAAAACATATATAAGGAAATGTATAGATTTTATTTTAAAATTATTTTGAGAATGATTTTTGGTTACAAGTTATAAGAACTGTGTTTTTCTATTTTTTATTGGAAGGGTGGAATTTGGAGAAGGTTGAAATATAAATGTCCCTTACCCCCCCAAAAAAAAGAGTGTTAATGAAGCATTTTTTTTTAAACGTGAAGAAGGAATTTCATAAGCAAACATAGAAATGAAAGAAATCTCTGAAAGCAACATGTTTGAATTTATTACAAATTTTTCTTTAAAGCAAGACCTACACAATATATTTGTATTTTTATGAATACTCTTTTAAAGCTTGCTTTTTGTATAAGACAATACTGTTTTGTTTTTTCTTAAATACAGAAACAAACCCAATGAAAATTTGAAAAGATAGATTCATTGAAGTAAGATTATTTTATTCAGAAGAAAAGATTAAAGACACCAAAGAACCACATATTAAGAATGTGGTCAAATATATTCCAGGTCTGTGTTGGCGAACCTATGGCATGTGTGCTTGGAAGGGGCTGCTCCCCTCCCCTTCTCCATGTGTGCTTGAGGACATTTCTGTCATCACTTGTCCTTTTGCCCAGCAGCCCAATGGGAGCACTCCCTCCCTCCCCTGACTGGGGTAAGGTGGGGGCTCACATTTGGCACAAGGGTTGTAGTTTAGGTACTTGGTCTCTAAAAGGTTTGTCATCACTCTCCTGGTTATCTATGAAATTATTTGAAATTTTTAGTATTCTTATTTTCAGCTTAAATTACTTCTTATAATGATGCATTCTAAAAATTAATATCTGGGATTATAAAGTAGTAATTCCTTTATCTTAAATTTACCATTTTTGAGCTTCAAAGGGAGGCAGTGTTTCAGTATTCCATAATTTGTTTAAAAAGTAGGTGCCACTATATTAATATTATTCATAATTTTTTAGAACTGCTTATCTCCTCTGAATTCATTTATCTTTCAAAACTGAAGAGTCCTAAAATCAGTGTTATCAAATTACAGTATTACCAAACAGTATAGGTCATTTAATCTAGATGCTACCTTTTAAAAACTGTAATTTATTATTTGAAGGTAAGTGGAAGAAGAAAAAGAACATTATTTAGAATGTGGGTGGGCAATTTCAAATATCTGATTAAAACTTTATATATGAATATGATTAAATTATCTAAGACTATTATTATAAAAGGGCAGACAAAATAAAATTATGCTGATAAGATGTTTTTCTTTCCTTTAATCTGTAGCTAAGATTTAGATCTTTATATGTTTCATTAAAAACTCATTGGAGTACAAGGGTATTTATAGAGTAAGCAGACTATCAAGCCTTTAGTTAAATCCAGAAGAAAACCTCTTAGTGAAGTAATTTTAAGAACAAAATTTCATTTCAGTAAGACTAGCTGCACGATGTAGGACAATTCAATCAACCTCTGCCTCAGTTTCTTCAACTACAAAATAGAGAAAATAATAGAACCTATTTTGTAGGGCTGTTGGGGACAAAATGAGATAATATTTATAAAGCACTTTATATTCCTATATAGTAGAAATACTAATTAGAGGAACAGGACTGTTCCTGTGGCTTGATCTGTTAATTAACTACCATCAGGAACTGATGAATGAGTGATTTTCCTCTACTGATTTAGATCAATGACTTCTTTGCTACTTATAGTTTAAAGAGTTGCCTAGACCACTGAGAGGTTAAGTGACATGCCTAAGGTGATACAGTCATCTTATGTCAGAGTTGGAACTTGAATGGTTTTCCTTACTTTAAATCCCACCTCTTTATCAACTACTTTACAATGTTTCTCTAAAATAATGGAGTAAAATTGCAAATAAGATTTTAAAAAAAATTTTTAAAAAAATCTTATGGAGGAAGATTTAAAAAAAAGTTTTTTGAACTACTATTTTCCAATTTTCAAAAGGGCAACTGTAAACTATTAACATTTATACAAAAAAGTTTCAAATGCCTCATAGATTATAAATTAAAACAGCTCTGAAATTTTTGCTTCATATCAAGCAAACTGGAAAAAATGATACAAAATAGGAAGCTAGTGTTGGAATAGTTATGGTAAAACAGGGACACTAATATACTGTTGGTAGAGCTTTGGATTGGCTGAACCATTCTGAAAAAGCAATTTAGAATTATGTTAAGAAAATGAATAATGTGGGGGGCAACTAGGTAAGATCAGTGGATTGAGAGCCAGGTCCAGAGATAGGAGGTCCTGGGTTCAAATTTGGTCTCAGATACTTCCTGGCTATATGACCATGGGCTCTTAACTCCTGTTGCATACTCCATACCACTCTTCTGCCTTGAAACTCATACACAGTATTAATTCTAAGACAGTAGGGAAGGGTTTGAAAATAAAAGGAAATTAATAATGTGACCACACCTTTTGAACTGATGATCCCTAGGAATATATGATACAGATAAAAAGCAGTCTCTGTGTACAACAGGATATTGATACCAGAACCTTATATAGAAGCAAACAAATAGAAACAAAATATATGACAATAAATTGGGAATTGGCTAAATAAATTATGCTATGTAAATTAGTATTGTGCCATAAGAAAAGATGAATATGCTGAATATGGATGACCAGAGAAAGGTTTTAAGACCTTATACAAAGAATAAAGAATAAGGAGAATATGCTAAAAACAATGCCAATGCCTAGCCCTTATCATTCTTCTGCCAAGGAACCAATACACAGTATTAATTCCAAGACAGAAGATAAGGGTTTTATTAAAAAAAAAAACAAAACCAACAATCAAACTACTAACTGCTATGAAATTATAATGACCAAGCTTGGCATCAAAGAAGAGGTATGAAAAGTCATTTCCCCACCCTATTTACACATGTGAAATGCTGCATTTTAATGCCAGACTTTTCTAATGCATTAGTTGGTTTGGTTTGCCTTTTTTTCTTCCTTGTAATAAAAGAAAGATAAATTGAAAAACATAAGTGATATGATAAGAGAAGACATAGATTATAATTTTAGAATCTAAGTTCCTTGGCAACAGGTACTATCTTTTTTTCTTTACAGCCAGCATGATTTGGTATACATTGTAAATGTTCACCAAACACCTTTAAAAATATTTGGAAAAAAGAAAAGAAAGATCTACATATACCAAAATATTCATATCTGCACCTTTCCTGGTAGTAAGGAATTAGAAACTAGGGAGATGTATATCCATAAAAGAATAGCCACACAAATAGATGAAAATGAATGTAAGGGAATATTATTCAACTGTGGGAAACAATAAACATGAATAAGACATAGGGTGGGATAAAAACAAATGACATCAATAAAAATTGACTTAGAACACCTCAAGTGAAAAACTTTAAAAATCATTTTGATTTAGCCCTATGATTTAATTAGTGTAAGGAACTCCCAGTGAGGAAACTCCCTTTATCATTGCAAATGTGCAACACTGAGTCTCAGAGAGTCATTTTGGGGACTGAGAAGTGACTTGCCCAGGGTCAGAAAGGCAGTATAAATTAAGAGGCAGAAGTTGAACTCAGGTTTTCTTTAAATTGATTCTTTTTTTAATTCTACATTGCCACTGTGAAAAAATTTAATACCTCTGAATGGGATGCCCGTAGAAAATATCTAGAGATATAAACAGTATATATACAGGGATGCCTCTAAAAAAAATCCAAAAAATTATTGCTCAAAATTGTGTAAGTGCTGAAATGAAGAAACATGATAATATGTAATCCTTTTTATGAAAATGAAGACCAGAGGGCTAGAAATGTGGATTAGAAGAAATAAAATAAAGTATTATTCTTTTCTCTCACAGAAATTATGCACCCTACCGGAAGTATAAGATTCAACAATGTCAGAAAGGAAACAAAATCAGAACATCCTCTTTAGATGCAGCCTCTATTAGCTCGCCCTTATTTTTTAATAATTAATTTAATTATTTAATTAATAATTTTTTAAATAAGAATCTTCCTTTAAAAAGATTTCTAGCATATGTAGCAATCTTAATTGATATTTAACAATAATAAATTGAGTGGATTCAAGTAACTGTTGCAAATTTTTATTATTAACTTGTTTGGTCTTAGGAAAATGCTATTTTCTTACCACTGATTAAAAAGATGCAAAATATTTGATCCTCATCTAGCCCTTGATTCAAAAATATTTACTATCTCCAAAGCTAAAAATTAATAGGACTAGATAGTTAATTTTATTTCTTTAAAATTCCATTTTGTCCTTTGCTTAGGAATAATGTATACATACAATTTAAATTTATACAGATGATTTAGTTTTACTTTGAATAGAACTATGGCAAAAACAAATATCACATAATCCACATTTTGGAGCTTCTTAAGGAAATCCTGTATAAGAGCCCCTTCTTTAGTTACTATTTTTGGAAAAGGAATAAACTGCTAGAAAGTCACGTCTCATAACTGAGAGGCTGTTCAGTGATCTTCATTTAACTTCTGTTGGCTACATGTGGAAAAGTCTATTTTAGATAAAGATGGAAGTTTAGAGATGAATGGGGTGACAGCCTAACATTTTTGGAAATTAGTTCTTTAGTGAAAAAAAATACTGGAATAGCTCAGGGAAAAGTGCTTTAAGTTAACTTTTGAGAAATGAGAAGGAGAAACATTTGTATAAGTTTTTGTAAATACAAAGAAGGCACAAAAACCAATTGGGTGGGGGACCGTGAAACAAATTAATTTTGCTAGGTAGAACAATTTATATAATTATGAAATGAGAAATCAGATTTGTGAGATAAGGACCATGAATTGGTGAATCAGGGCTCAAAAGCAAGGCAAAAATTCTGGAAATGATATAAGAAAAAGCAACTAGTCGCTAGAGGCATTTTAGGTAGGCATCTAATATAATGGAAAATGGCATATGAGGGAGATTTTTTTAGGATAAATTAGCATGAGGCAACAGGAGGCTTTCTTAATAGTTCAGGATTGAATAAGAATGGTACCGGTAGAAACTATCTAGATTATTGGCTGGCATTCCCTAAGATGACTGGGAATAAAAAAACAAAACAAGACATCAATTAGTGTATCATTATACCAGTAAATGTAGATGTAGAAAAAAAAAGGTTACTTACCTGAAAAGACCTAGAGGAAAAGACCTTCTGAGGCTACTCTAATTCAATTACCTATGGCTTTGTATTCAAAGAGCCTATAAAAGGTATTTGTGGAGCTTTCCTTTAAGTTTCAGTAAAATTGAAGAGTACATAATAGATCAAAAGGTAAAAATAAATTAAAAGGTTATATGGGGATTCAAAAAAGTATTTATTTCCATTCACCCTAAGGATTAAGTTATGATACTCTCTGGAATTTATGCTACTAAAATGAGGTTAAATCTATGCTACTTCAATATTAACTAGTATTGATAATCTAATCATTCAGAAATAATTTTTCTATTAAGTAAATAAAAGTGAAATTTAGGTGGATTTCTATGAAATCTGGTAAAAAATGTGCTGATTCTAACTTCTGTTGTACAATCTCAGAAAAATCAGTTTTCTCCTTTGCGTTTCCAAATTACCTATCTTACTGTATATATCTTCTTTGCACTGAATGCACTTAGATGGACTTACTACTAAAATTTGTTTTTTTAGGGAGAGCTGGGTAGCTCAGTGGATTAAGAGCCAGACCTAGAGACAGGAGGTCCTGGGTTCAAATCTGACCTCAGACACTTCCCAGCTCTGTGACCCTGGGCAAGTCACTTAACCCCCATTGCTTACCACTCTTCTGCCTTAGAACCCTATTGGTTCTAAGGCAGAAGGTAAGGGTTTTTAAAAATAAAATAAAATAAAATGTGGGTTTTTGAGTTTTTAAAAATAAAAGTTCATATTTTAATAATCAAGAGCTTTCCTTACATATTCAGTAAGGTGGAAATAACTGTGAAAAATAAAACTTTTAAACACAGCCAGATAACTTGCATAATGAACTATGATGAATACATTACTTCTGTAAAACTTTTGATCTATATGTGGTATAAAGGTTTCAGTATTTTTAATCATGATATCACAGAGGACTATGACAATAATCACTTAAAAAAATTAGTCCTGCATTATACTTCTTTTAATGTAAAGGCAGCAGGCAGTGAATTACATGCTAATATGAAAAGAAAAGAAGAAATAAGCTAAAATAGAGAAGTCATGATTTTACTTTTCCTGTCCTTTGAAGGCATTAATTTCTTTTATTTTAAAGGGGGGTTTTAAGAATCCAATTTAAAGAATTTAAGAAAACAAAGAGTAAAATTATTTTTATCATGATTTTGACCTCTGTGTTAAAATACTGACTACTCAGCCTTTAAGAAATTATACAACCTGGTCCCTTTAATCAAAATCTAAAAGTGTTTTACCTTCATCCTCTGAGCTTAATCTTATATTACTAAATTACTATATTAGACTAATCTATGACTTATAATTTTACATGTTTACTAAAAGAGAATTTGTTTAAGATATAATTTTTCATAAAATTTAGAGTAAAAATGTTTCAAATGTAATGTTCAAAATTCTTACAAGTAATTAAATTGTATTCTACAATTTCTGAAATACAAGAAACAATGAGATCATCTGATGGACCTCTGAAATTCTAGGATGTATCTTATGATAAGAAGATAAATATTAGAGTCCATAGACCCAGAAAAAGGTGGGTTCAAAATTCTGTTTGTTAAAATATTACTACAAAGAATTAGATTCAATAAGACAAATTCAAATAGGTGATCATAAAATGTCCATAAAAACTAATAGCTATGTTTAAGATAAAAAGATTGTGAAATGATGAGAATTTCATTTCAATCCAAGTTTTAAATAGCTTTAAGTAAAAGTGGTTAGTATGTTGATATTTTAAACCAAACAAAAGCAACATTACTATCAACATACTTGATTACCAATTTGGTTTCAAAGAGAATCCAAATTTTTACCAGTATAAATATTAGTATAATAAGAAATATTCTAATAATGCCAAACATCATAAAACATGAATAATGACAGGGAAAAATTGTAAATTTTTCAGGTTATAGAATCAGAATTTTTCAAGCTTAAGAAATCCATATGAACCATATCAAAATAGCAAAAAAGTCAAAATCTTTACTCTGTGAATACAAGAGATGCAAAGTATTTAAATCTTTCATGCAGTACAAGATTTCAATGGCATAGCTGTCATTATATAAAAGAAAATTAACATTAAAAACTGTAACAAATTGTACCTTAAAATACTCAGATTTTTCAAGAATAAAATGAGATAGGAGTTTTAAAGGGCTGCAAACATTAATGCATTACGCATGTTATGTTATAAACTATTTTTTTAAAAAAAAGGCTCAAACATTCTGCCAGGCAGAAATGCGAAACAATATGAAATCTAGCACTGATCCTTCAACTCATGGAACATTTGTTAAAGTTCTTAATCTTTAGCAACTTTTAGGAAATCCTTTCAACCACAGTAGCTTACTTTTGTCTCATATTAAATGACTAAAATTTCTTGAAAATGAATATTTATGTTTTCTTAAGGATCAGTACAAGTTTCTTATATAAAAGAGTTTTGATAGATAAGCTTTAAACAGTTATGCAAAATGCAGTATAAACCTAGCATACTGTAGGTCCCCGTAAATAAATGTATTCAAGAAGGCTGCTAACAGTAAGAACATTTAACTTATACTAAATTTGTTTTGCCGTGGTATTTACCAAAGTTCTGAATTTTAACAATTACCTCATGAGCAAGATTTGTTACACTATGAATTAAATCATATCTGATCACATGTAAAGATGAACATAAAGCTTCATTATATTCATTTTCTGGAAAAATTCAAATCAAAAAACAATTTCCTGGGATGTTTAACCATCATAAGACATTTTACATATGCAATCACAAATTTAATTAGACTAGTTAAAATGTTTTCTAATATCATGTTAAATATTAAAAACAAAGTCTATTTCGGGGCTACTTCACTCATCACAATTATGCTATCATGATATAGTAGCTATATTTTGTTGCTAGAAAAGATTACTATGTGAACATTTATACTAAAGTACTGCTAAGGTATTTTTAGGAAATAGTAGTTATTAATCATTGTTAATTTCCCACATAAAGATTTCCCATTCCCCCCACAAGTAGCTCATATAAAGAACTAAAATAATTAGTTGGCTTGTGCAAATGTAAGATAGAACAATGTTTATGACAAATAGATGGACCTACAGTAATAGTTAGTGCTGCAGAAGCTAATGATGTCATAAAGCAAAGAAGAAAATTATGAATACCATGCAGTTTACTTAACTCACCTGACAGAGGTGTATAACCATTCTCTAGGAGCAGAGATGCATGCACAAAAGTAAGAATATGATTGCAAGTAACAGACTTTCACAAAAAAAAATATAACACTGAACTTCAAAATGAAGAAAATGGATACCATGATGAGATTACAAAACCAAAAATATTTTTAGATGCCTCACCTCTCGCTTTGCAAGTAACACATTTGGAACAATATGTGGTAGGCAACGTCCCAGCATTAACATGACACTTTTTTCACTGTCTGCAATCCGGGACACCTAAAAACCCAACAATTCATTTAGAAGGAAATATGGACACAAGATACAATTTTTCCTACATATTTTATTCTTTGAAAAAAATTATATGCTAATGCTGATATATCCAATTCAAAAATGTATCTGTTCAATAGTGTTGACATTCTAAATAAACAAAAATAACAGTCATATCAGTTTCCCTCAGTAATTTTTAAAGTACAAAATTCTAAATATTTGAGAAATGTTTACTGAAAACAATTCTCTAAAGATTAATTGGAATCAAACTAATCAATTATATTTGCAATACAGATCTATCATAGGCTTAAAAGGCAATATTTCTTGGTGGACAACAGATGGTTAAAAAAACAACCACCACGGAACAGATTACTTTAGAGCAGTGACAAGGACACCTGGTGGAAGAGCTATAAAGGAAAGGAATGTTACCTCTGATCCCAAACGGCTATCTGCTGACATTCGACAAAAAGATAATAGTGCCTGGTGGAATGCAGGTGATAAGTTCCTAAAATTAAAAATAGTATATGATAATAATAAAAAAAATCCAGGAGTTAAAAACTGAAATTTATAGAAAAAATGCTGATACCACACATAAAAACTTTTATAAGAGTATTTGCTCAGATTTACAGTAGAAATTTGAATTGGTGTATGTCCCTTTCCCTAATTCCAAAGTTCAGAGACCTGACAAAGTGACTGGCTGGGCAAGTTTGGCAGGAAAGCAATAGAGGGAATGAGATGAAAAAACACAAAACACACAAATGGAACTGAGCTAGAAAGGCAATGAAAATTAGGACAAAACTGTGTGGATACTAGAAACTGATAGAATAGCTAGTTCAGGGCAGAATCATTAGTGAGGTCTCTCAGTCCTAAATAGTTTTCATTTCCTAGATGAGTCTGGAATGAGAATTGGGTGAGTTTAAAATGACATGTCAATAAGGTCTTCCAGTTCAGAATGGCTTTAACAGGTAGGTCCTTAAATCAGTAAGGACTGAATGAGATATTAGGAGCTCAGAATCCAAGAAGACAGCACTAGAGCATTGTAATTGGGCTATAGAAAGTGGAATAACCTATCTATCATTATAATAAAAATGGTATGTAATATAAGAATTAAATAGTTTACACTACAGAGTAGGAAATTATGGTAGCAGTGTAGTTTTGGTAATTAACAACTTCTTATGAAATGTAGCCTGAACATATACATAAAACTACTGTACTCTAAACACAATCATATTGTATGTTAAAAGGCAACACACACACATACATATACACATCTATATTTATGCTACATATATGTATTTAATAAAAAGTTAGCCTCATATGATCTACAAAGTGGCTGTAGTTCAATATTTGTTTCTGACAATTTAGTAGACTCTTTTAACTTTGGTTAACCCTAAAAGCCACCAAAACATCAAAAAAGCTTCCAAACAAAAATCTTAGCAATTGCTTAATTAGTAACAAGCTTAAAAGTTATAGTATACTCAGAGGAATTATTATTACAATATACTCATTTCTGTAGTAACTAAATAAAAATAATACTAATCTGCAAAAGTTCTACAGAAAAATTAAAACTTTTAAAAGGACACTACATTAAGTACTATATACTTGAAAAAGTACATCCAATTACAAAGAAGCTTTCACTTTAAATATGACATTTTAGCATTAAATGATACATTTTAGTGAGTTGCAGGGAATTCTTTTGAGTGCAGATTGGTATTATTTGCCCACTTTTTAGTGTATAACCTGTTTTCCAGACAAATGAAAGATGAGCCTGACAGCTGTACTCTTTTGCTCTTAGGGAAGAGAACTTTAGGTAGAATTAGTCTTTTGAGGGGAATGATGCCTTGCATATATTCCACATCCAATGTAAAATGAATGAATATTCTGTAGTATAATTACTTAATTTAGCAGCAGTCTCCAGTTCTATCTAAGTTATATTTCAGGCCCTACCTTCTGCAAAAGGTCTTACCCATTTTCCTCCCCATAGTTGCTGGCACTTTCCCTTTTTGTATGTCCCTAAATTATTTATGGTCTCCCCCACAGAATGTAAGCTCTCTGAGGTGTTCTTTTTACATTTCTTTGTAGCACCAACACTTAGCATAGTACCTGGAACACAGCAAGGGCTTAATAGAACATTGCTGATTAGGGATATCTAAAAAGTAAAGAGGTATATTTGTCACAAAAATCAACATTTAGCTATTATAATTTCAATTTTGGGGGGATTAAAAAAAGGCTATCTAAAAGGAATTCAGTTTGTTTACTATCTTAGAAATTAAGTACAGTAAATCAGTCATTATTTTTCCAGTGGTTAGGCAAATAATTTTTTTTTCTCTACTGCAATTCAGCTCATAAAAGTTTATGGAACTGAAGGCAGGCTTATAATTAAGAAGAGAAATTTTCTCAAGTCTCACTTTATGGTATGAAGCCTGGAGAAGCAAAATATCCAAGAGGCAAGCATCATGCAAAAGATGCACAAACACTTTTATATTATTAAGATATTTACTAGTAGAATTCAGCAGTTTATTTTCTCCTAACCAATTCAAAAATTTATCAAATAGATACTATATGCTTAACACTGTGTTCTATAAAGGACCTAAGACAAATAGGCATACACATATGCACACATGCAAAGCCCACATACAGACGTATTCTAACTTGAAGGTCTGCTATTGGAAATAAAAAAAACAGATGTACAACCTGAAATCCTTCTAAAGACTATGAGTCACAAAATACAATCAAAATAATCACTTTAAGCAATAATTTTCACACTAACCTATTTGGTTTATCAAAGTGCACTGTGTCTTTGTTTGACGGAGAATAAGATGGCATCCTCTCCCTTTCATTTCTTGGGAGAGAATTTGAGTCATTCACTTTAGGAGTCAGGGTATCTGTTTCATCTGTTACTGGAAGATTACTATCCTTAGTTTTACTCTGATCTGAATACTTCATATCTAAGCACTGTTCACTGTCTTCAGAGGTTCTGTGAGGGAATTGGTCCAAAGAGGGATGGTCTGTGTCACGAACCACAGGGAAGGAAAAATTCTCATTTTTGAGGACGTCCATTTCACTATAAAAAGAGAAATTTCCAGAGGCAAGTTTACTCCACCAACTTTGGCAAATTCAAAAAAGTATTTAAAATGTAAAATAATAAAAAGGTTTTGATTAAGTTAGTCTACATCACATATTGTATAATTCGATATACTTTGTTCATAGGTATAAATGATGAAAAATGAAGATGGTCATCTTTTTTTTTTTTTAGCAAAATAAGTACTGATTAGTTCCTTTGGTTGAGTCTAGTTATTTTCACTTCTTTTCAAGGTAATTCCAATTATGTTGAAGAATATATTTCAATGACTGTATGAAAGGAAATTTTGGCTACTTTCTGATGAACTAGCTCCTTACTCTTAAGATACCTAAAGAGTATAATGAAAACAGAATATACATACCTCTCTAGTCTTCTGATTTGTTCCATCAAAGACCATTTTTCATTGTTTAATAAACTAATTTTATCTTCTAGTTTCTGTACAATCAAGCAATTCTAGAACCAATTAGGAGAAAAACAGATTCTAGTTTTTGCAGTCATATGTATATATGCATATCTTTTATATATATGTAATATAAAGACTTTCTGAAGACAGATCTGTGTAGCTGATATACCTTACCTCTAGAGACTGTGGGGTTTCAAATGAAGGTAGGCTGCCTAACACTGGGGTAACAGCCTCTAATTCATCCTCTTCTACGCCACTTGCCGCATCTACAACGTCTTTCACAGTTACTTGATGGTTTCCAAAGTCACGGTAGAGTTGCAACAAGTCTGGAGGTTTTGGAATGTTCAATCCTACATCATCCCACAATTCAAAATCCTTGAAAAGGATCCAAAAGAGAATGAGTTTTATGATTTTTTGTTATATGATACATTTTCCTTTACACATGAGCTTTACTTTAATTCGCTATAAAAATACTTTTGCTGTAGAACTGAATTACATAACCTTCTGTACAGATACTGTGTCTTATATACATTCTACTTCCCCCCACAACACTGAACACAATGCTAAACAACTAGTAGTTATTCAATCAATTATTGTCAATTGGGGGACAATTATAGCAAGTTGATCTGGAATCTAAGTGAATGTACATATTAAACTAAAACTAAGGAACTCAGGAAGTAGCTTTATTTGGGAAAGCATTCAGGATACAGACTCTGAATTCAATGTCAAAAAGAATGCACTTGAATATTCTTATCTAGATTAAACTGAACTATAAGATTTAGCGGTAGAAGGGACCTTAGTGAACACCTAGTCCAATATCTTCATCACATAAATGAGGAAGCCTAAAGTTCAGGAAGGGAAAGTAATTTGCCGAGACACAAAGACAGTAATTGGCAGGGCCAGGTATGAAACCTAACCCTCTGTCTTCAAATATTGGGTTCTTTTCCCCATATAATAATGTCCTCTGCATTGCCTCCTCCTCATTTTTGTGTAAACATTTTTGCAGCAATTCCTTTATCTGACCACTAAACAGGCAGTATTGCAGTTCAAATTTTATGTCAAAATTATGTCATAAAATTTTTTTGATGAGTTAGAAAACAAAAATGCAATTCTGGGAAAGTAATCAATAAATACATTCAGAAGGCAGAGAAATTTTTAAAAATCTATTATTTATGTAAAATATAACATAAAACTAACAATCTGGTTGTTTAATAAATATGCCAGGTTTTACAGACTAAAAAGCATCATTGCTGCCTTTATAACACAATGTGGAAGGCATTAAGTTTATTAAATGATGAATATACTGCTAAAACATTCTTATAACTACCATTAGAGGTTGTTGACCTTCTTTTGAATGCCTTTGGTGAAGACTAATTTTTATTTTCTGAGTGAAACATCTGATTTTGTGGAAAAGCCAAAATTTATTTGGTGTTACATTTGGTTCTAGTGAAGCTCAGTGACAGTTTAGTCTGAAACAAGATGTAACCATAAAGTAATGATGAATATCCTTGCTTTGTAAGAAACTATAAAAGGGGAGTTAAAAAAAAATTAAACCATAGCAGTATCTACAAAATAAGCAAATATAGATTTCCATGGTCTGACTCTGAAGGACAATTCTTTTAAAGTATTAATACTGATGTATTTTTACTTTGCAATAATACCTTAGATGAATGTATCTAATAGCTTCAACCAGTGGGTCAAATCATTATTTCTAAGAATTCTTTCACTTGTGGAATACTTATTTTTTAATAATATTCTGAGAATACTTTTTGAATAAAAGATAAATAAGGGAATATTTGAACAAAAACAAATTCTAATGAAGTTTTCTTTACTTAGAATGTGAGATGAATGTTCTGGAAAACTAAGTTTTAACTTAACATCTAGATTGATTACAAAGAGACTAGTATAACTCTACTGGATTTACTGTACAAAATAAAAAATGATCACAATAAAAACTGAAATAAAGTATATCAATCATTTTTATAGTTTGGATGGAAGCATAGCTCATTATTTAAGTACTATTCTGCTTTACACTAAAGCTAAATGAAAACTATAGTAATTAAAACTAGTTAGGAGTCAAAAATTATACAGACTACCTTGGTCTTCATTTTCAGCTCAAGAAATGATATAATTTTAAAGATACTGCATTATCTTCTGCAAAAGATACTTCTATGTAATCTTAAAGTAGTAAGCATATTCAATCCTATACTCTTGCTATATGAGTGAGCCTCTGGTGAATATACATTTTATGCCAAGAGAGCAATATCCAAGTGATAAACTCTTGTGTTAATGTAGAAGAGGAAACAATAATTAATATTATGTCTAGAGGTAAAAAAGTTAAAAATATCTGCCCACTAACAAACATAAAGTCTTAACATGTTAAAAGTAAATATTTGAACATAGAAAAATTATAGTGAAATTACTCTTGACCATTTTCCTAAACAGATCATATATAACTGGCTGCCTGAATAGCCTTATGGCATTCCCAGAATATTTCTCCTATAATTAACATTTTCCTCTACTTCTTGTTTGATTAGTTATTTGAAATATGATTAACTTGTCATATGATTTATAGCCACATTTATATTATTTTACAGTGTCATGACAGAGGAGGTACTTAAATATTTTAATTGCTTTACCTGTCAGGTTTAACTGCTAAATAAGTTGAAGATATTTTAATAATTTACATTTTTGTGAAATGTTACATAAGATGAGGTATGTTATCTTGTTTAAAAACATTTCTATTCAAAGAGCCATGAGATTATTTTCATAGTTCTTATTGAAGAAACAGCCTTGATTTAAGGTAATGGCCAAAAGATTTGTCACAAACTACATGATTTTTACCTTTCTAAAGAGAATCAAGGATAAAACTGACCCTGCTAGGCTTTTAGCCAGTGGTTCCAATGAGTTAAGACATTCCAAAGATGATGCCACTATGTCACCTCTTCCCAGCTTACAAGGATTTTGTCCTGTTAATAATGAAGAGACTCTTAAATCTCTTGGATCCCATTCTGGGCCTAAAAAAACTGCAATCCTCATTTTAATGTAAATCTTTTTTTTTTTAAAAACCCAATTTGATATTAACTGCTAGATATTCAAGTATATAGTCCAGATAGCCAGTTGAAAAAACAATAGCAATGGTAACAACATAAACTAAAACTCTATGAGCACTAACCTTTTCATTTAAATTAGCAGGTACTTTCTTCTCAAGGTAAAAAGGTAAGTATCATGTGTACACATGGATCTTATATAAGGCATATACCTCAGATAGTCAATTATTTCTTCCACAGAGGAAAAATATTCAGTTTGAAAGGTTTTTAAAAAAAGGAAAAAGGAAAAAAGTGATATAAACCCTTCTTGTGTGCTTGGGACTATCAAAAAGTGAGGGGTGCGAATTTCTAGAGAGCTTCTGAGAGCCACATGAAGTAGAATAATAGAATTAAAAGGATAGCTAATATTCTGTAGTAATCTAATATGCCGTCTCTTTCTTTTTTTTTTTCCTAAGGACTATTCTGAAATTTTCCTAAATAGGGAAATATTTGAAATTTCTCTATTAGAAGAAACTCCACATAACCTACTTCAGGAAGTCAGTTTCACAGGATGCTTATTGACAAGAGCAAGCAATAAATAGAAATTGCTCATATTATACTATATTCATTTACTTTTTCTATCATCAGGACAGAAAAGTAGAAAAAAATGGTCATCATCTTCAGTGCAATAACAATGACTTTAATATGCCAACTCTGGGGATTACTAAATCTGGATGAAAGAAGGCCAAGTTTTTTAATGTTTTTCCTTATAGGTATAACTTTATTATAACCTGTTCATCATTTGAAGAGCTCTCCTTTGAATGTTCTCTAAGTTCTTCACAATTCTTCTTTATGCCAGAATGGTAGTTCCTGAGTCCAAAGTGGAGCAAAAACAGGGCTTTAGGTGCCACTTTCTCACCCTTCTTCCCACAACATATCTTAAGAGATAATCTCACAAGTTTGAGTCTGCCAGTATTATCCTAGGATGGGCCAAGCTCAGTTATGAAGCTACTATGGAGGCCCAGGCCTAGACTAGCCTTAGTCCACAAAGCCTTGAATGGAACTGTTTGAACATGTTCAGCTCTATGGTTTAGACTCTGCAAGATATGTAAAAAGGAGAAAACTCTGGGAAGTCCTGGAAAAGAAGTTAATTCCTGAACAAGTCCAGATTCTCAGAGCAGAGACTAAGTAAGGCATGACACATGCACTAGGTTTTCTCTCTTTAAAAAAACTGGGATATTTACAGTAGAACCTAGGATATACATACAATTATTCCTGATGGACTCTATAAAGATTTTTCCCCCTTTCTATTTATTAAGCTATAATGCTATTAGGATTCAAGGATGAATATTTATTCACAGAGAAAGGTAAAGATCTGATATATGGTTGATGCTGAGGCTTATACCTTTGCTTATATGAATCATAACAAATAGTAATTAAAATTTTAAGAAAAGCTTTTTCTGTTCCTGTAGGATAAGACTGACAGTAGTAATACCAGGCAACTTTTTGAGCAGAATAGATGCTATGTATGTTAAGTATCTGAGGGAAGCAGGTGACAGATCTCATTGATGCCTATTTGGGTGACCAATCTGATCATAGGAAAAATACAACCACCCATAAACATGAAAAAAATTCTAGTCTAATTTAGATGAACAAATCAACATTTTCAGAATGTACAATGTATTATTCAAACTTTACCTGGTCATCATTTTCATCTGAAAAAGTTATTGATGTAAGTTTGTAGTTATTCTTTAGTAAAAATTCATTCACTAGGAAGTTTAGAGCTCTTTTTTCAAGAGGTTTGATTGGCTCCTAGAAATAAGAAATAGAAATGACATTATAAGTCTCCCTTCTTAATCATTTGCACTACCATTCAATATATGACATTTATGCATATTTCTCTGACAAAATGCCTACCTGAATTTCAGGACTTGATTTGTAATTTTTTCGTTCCTGCAAAGGAACTTCATTTTCTGGGCGGGGGGGAAAGAAATGTACAAACAGATTTTAAAACCTCTACCGTATTAAAAAAATCTCAACTATTTCTACATTGTCAAATTATAAAATCTAAAGAAAAGTTTTATGTACACCACCTGCAGCCTGTGTCAGGTTGGCTCGGAGGGCCTGAATGGTCTCCTTGGCTTTCCGTAGTTCAAACTCCAGGACTGGACAGGGATTTGGATTAAACACACACAGGCATCCAACCAAGAAAAGGGAAACAAAAATAAAAAATAAAAAGCAAGGATGGGTATGAAAAAAAAATACAGTTTGTATTGAAAACAGAAAGCATGCAATCTTTATGGAATTCATGAAAGCATGCAGCAGAGTTGGTCTGAAAGCAAACTGGTGAACATTTTCCATAGCATTACTAGTATTCTAAGTAAATTGATCAAATGTTCTAGCTGTCTGACAAGGAATTGTTCTATTTTTAAAAGAATTCTAAAATGTAAAAAAAAGTATTTTATATAATTGAAGTATGTGACATCTAAATACTTCTCCCAAACTCAGTTAGGAAGAGAAATGAAATGTTTCTAACTGATATATTTTTCATGAATGATGGTAGGTGATGTCTGAGCTAATTCTGTAGAATTAACTATTTTAAAAATAACTATCAAATAATATTTAAAATGAAGATAATGGAAACCTCTTTGATAGACTTATCTTAGAAATTGGTAAAATACTTTCTATTTATTAAAGAATTCTCATGAAATCTGCAGTTTTCTAGTAACAAAATAAGCATCAAAAGTACACATTTAGGAGGCAAATACTTAATACTTAAATTACTTAAGTACAAGAAAACATTCAAAGTTCTTACTTGAAGGTTTATTGGAAATGTGAGAAAACAAATACTGGCTTCTTATTGGAGCTTATCCCAAATAAGACATAAGGAAAATCATTTTGGATATTTCTTAAAGCAGAAGAAAAGATAAAATCTTGACTGAGAGCCATGGTGGGAAAAAGTTGCTCTGAGTTTTTAATTAAAAAAACTTCTACCCTGGCAAAGAACGTACTTTAAAGTTAACAAACTGAGAGCTTGGAAAGGTCTGCAAGAATCATCTAATTCAACCCCCTTATTTTGTAGTTGAGAAAACCTAAGGGTCAGAGAGGCTAAGTGACTTGCTGAGGGTCACAAAGGTAATTAAGTGACACAACTGATATAAGAACTCCAGTCCCCTCCAAATTCATCAGTGGAAATCCTGTATTCCAGGATTTTAAAAAGAGCTTTTCCAAATATTGTTTGGAAATCTTCTTTGTTTTTCAATAAACTAATACCTTCCTTGGCTTACCGTAACCTAATTACATAATAAAATGTAAAAACAGGCATTATTTTATCAATATACCACTTTTAGCCATGAAGAGGACTAATATGTTCACATGCCTTAAAAACGGGAAACTTTCTTTGATTTGGAAATTTCTCTGACTAGTTTTGAAGTTAATCAGAACCAGGTATTCAAGGAACTAAAAGTTTTAACCTTGTAAAACAAATAATTCTACAACTATGAATAAGCAAAATGCAGATGTTTAGGCACAGTCTAGGAAAGCGTAGGCTATTATTTAATAAATCATTTAAAATTTCTTAAAAATGTCTTGGTATTCATGGTTCATTCTAACTAGAAACTGGCTGTATGGAAAAACAGTTTCACTCAGTTTGCACTTAGTCATCAAAACCTTAGGATGTAACTGAATCACATCTGCTATGTGAAAACTACTAGTTTGATGCACAGAATTTAACTGCAGCAATGTGGAAGCATAACTAAAGATCTAATGAGAGGGAATGTGTTAATATTTCTCTTCGGTAGCTGGCAAAGCTGATCTGCAAATATTTCTGTGCAACAAAGTAAAAGTATTCCAGAAACTTAGTGCTGAAAATCAATACTGTTGCTTGTATAAGATTACATACATATTCTTGATATGCTCAATGGTTACATGGCACTTTGGTTCATTTTTGGATCTAGAAATTTTAAGTAATTCATTTTTGGTTGAAGCAGTATTCAATTATGTTTCTAATACTAATTTTAAAAAGTGTTTTAACACTAGGATATATTACAGAACAATTGCAGATCAGGAGTGCCCTACGCCAGAATGACAGAAATATGAAATTAAAAAAAAAAATACTGGTATAAACACAAACTCGGAAAAACTCAAGAAATTTAACTGGAGAAAGTTAAGGTGAATTAAGAGCAAAACATTGTATGATTAGGGCACAGAAAGCCAGAAAAACCCATGTCAGACGGCAAGAATTAAATTTTTATGTACAAATACATTGCAAATACCACAAAAAATTACAGGACTGAACAGATAGAGCCTATCAAAATGAAAGCACTCTGCTGCATGTTTCTTGTTAAACATTATACATTTTCCAAAAGAAAAGTTCAAGTTAAAAGCCATACAGCATCTCTACAATTGATAAGTAAAATATACATATTAGATTCAAATGAAAAAGTAAAGGTTCTGAACAGCAGTGCTATTATTAAAAATGCTAGTAAACTTACCTTTTCCTGTATTAAGAGACTTAACTAATACTTGAAATGAATTGGCAAATAAACTCTTGGGAGAGACTACATTTATTAATTTAAATGATTCTCAAAAACTACTTTTATTCCTTACTCTGTTTAATGACTAGTTATGAACAACCTTTAAACAATGTAATTCTAAGATGAGTTTTGATATAAAAAAGTATTAATACAAATCTTAAAACTTCATACTAAAACTTACTAATTAATACTGAATAAGGTCACCTAAGGGGATGACAAGAAAACTAATGAGGCCCACTATTATGTCTGAACCAGATGCTGAAAAATAATGGCACTATATTTCTTTGGAGGGCAGATACTCAGAACTCAAAAGAACGTTCTTGATGGGAAGAAGGCAAAATGGCACAGGTTTTATTTTAGTTCAAACCAGAATGGAAGAGAATACCATTTCTTTATTTCTGTAGCTCAAAATTTCAATTTATAAATGGCTTGAAAAAATATAAGCTAAAAGCATCTGCTTCTGACATTTTGAAGACCTTCTGATTGAGCTTGCCTTTAAATAAGTTAAATGCTTAATGGGTGTATTATTTTCATAATAACAGTTCAAATAAGGTGATCTCTTCTTGGAATAGGTATCTTCTTCCATTTCATTCCCAAAACAGTTTTATTGGGAAGAACAAACAAAACAACCTGTCTTTTTCCTCTAAAACTAGGAAGTGAGGATAAATATCACCCCAAACCCACCAAATCTTTCCTGGTATTAAGTTTCTAGGAGCAAGTCCCTACCCAATGCTGGGCAAGAAGCATTACCTGGACCATTTATTTCTGTAACTTTAGGAAGAGCCCAATAAAATGCAGCCATATGGCACAGTGACTAGAGAGCTAGATGAAAAGCCAGGAAAACCTTAGTTCAAATCTATCTCAGAGAGTTACTAATGTGCAACCCTGGGCAAATCAAATAACCTTTGCTTGCCTTGGTTCCCTTATCTGGAAAATGGAGAAAACAACAGTACCTATCCATCACAAGGTTGTTGTGAGGACAAAAAAAATTCATTAAGTGCTCTGCATATTGTCAAGGACTATATAAAAGCTAGCTAAAATAATTATTATTGTTATATGTATTTTGCTCAAAAATACTTGTTGAATGTTTAATTAAGTCTGAACATTGTTTAATCTGGAGCACATTACTTTTCAGAGTTCCAATTAAGAAAACATTCTCCTTCTTACCACCCTGATGGCTAATCTTCCCCAAGTATTCAGCAGCTATCATACAGCATAGGGCAGCTAGATAAAATTGGAAAGAACATTGGATATGGAGTTAGAAGACTTGGGTTCTAGTCCCATTTCTACCATTTACTAGCTGTGTGACCTAGAGCAAGTCCCTTAATTTCTGTAGGTCTATTATCTCATTTGTCAAATGAGGAAACTAGCATACCTACTTGAGTGTTTTTTTTTGAGAAGATCAAATGTGAGAACATGTACTTTGAAAGAATACATGAAAAGTTCAATGTAAGAAGCTATGAGGCTCAATTGATATAGAAGGAGCTCCAAATCAGAGGATCTGTGGGATTGACTTCCAGCTCTACAATCTCTTTGGCATGAATAAACCATTTTATTAACTGGGTTTCAGTTTCCTTTATAAAAAGGGTGGGGGGGAGATGCGTGGACTAAAAGAACTATAACGTTCCTTCATCCAGTTCTAACTAAATTCTATAATCCCATTATGAAATCATACACACTTTTACATATTTTCTCCTTCAGATCAGAGGATTTCTTGCTGCATCCAGTGCGCAATTCCCAGCTATGTGTACTTTATATTAAAAATTGCACTGCTTGCCTGAATTGTCCCAAAAGCACCAAGTAAATTATTAGATTTTTTTTTTTTTTGGCATGTGGGAGAGATGATTGAAAGGAATAGATCTGGTTCTTGATGATCAAGATATGTGTTTTGCATGATTTTTATTTTATTTTCCCATCCTAATTGGATAAAAATTTTAATAACCCTGTTAGCAATCTGACCAATTATACAACAGTAAAGAAATAATAGGTTCATAAAGAAAAGAGAATGGAAACATATGTCTTAATTTAAAAGTCTTTTTATAAATAAAAGAGAATTTTTTGACAATGAACCAGCAAGAAACCACAATAAAAGTCATACTACCATTTCCAAGCTCTATTCTCTCAAACTTTTTTTGAATTTTTCAGAATAAGACAAATGCATTATATACATAGCAGAAACCACATATTTCTTACTGATAATAAATACAATCTAAAAGGAAAAGTGATTAATAGAATAAACATGTTAAACAGAATATATAGTAGACTTTTTATTACTTATAAAAGGATAAGGCTAGATATTTTCTACCTGTGTGATGATCTTGGGCAATATATTTCACCTTTCCATGCTTTGGTTTCCTCACATATGAAATGAGAGTATTGGACTAGGTGATTTCTGATGTATATTATGGCTCTGAAAACTGTAATATTTCACTTATAGCAATTTAAAGCTACACAAAATGTAATATTTGCATGAGTATTGTATATATTACACTTTTACCTAAATGTGAATTCCTAGTTACCTAGGCTAAAAAAGATTTCTGAGCAGGAAGCTAACAGAGAGCATATGACCCATTTCTCTTTATTTTACAGATGAGGAAGCTTGACATTTAGAGAAGTGAAATCAGTTGCTTTAATTGCATTGTTAATTGGTGGCAGAATAGGGACTAAAAACTCTTTATTGCCATTTGCGTGATTTCTACCATACCAAAGTGCATTGAAAAATAATTTCTAAAGATAAAGGTGGTTTTGGGGGAATATTAGTAGGATTCTGCAGCTATATGAATAGACTGTGTTGACTTGAGTAGATTAGATAGTGTAGACTGTATAGAACTCTGACCAGAGGTTCTTAGTATGATGTCAATTTTTTTACTACAAACTATATATATGAATATTGTTACCTTACCTCTATTTATCTGTATGTCTTTCTTTCCCTCCATAATGTCTATAATAATTGCATATGTTTATTTAGAACAGCTATGTGAGATGTTTTTGTAAGAGGCCTCAAGAAGGTTCACACAATAAAAAAAATTTGAGAAAAACAGAAATGTATAAATGTGTGCACCGGTGTACACAATACTTTGTTAACAAAATACTTTAGAATTTGTGAGGGTGAAAATCAAGAATTACGGTCAGTTTTCTTGGGTATTATTTACCTGCAATGTATATGTTAACCATATACTCACAAGACTATCTGAATATGTAGCAATTGTAATTTCTATAATTCAAAATTGGCAATATATCTGGTTATGTTTCTGAAATACAATACTTTGAAGAGATACTTAAACTCACCTTAGTTTTTTCCACTCACCCTTGCTTTATTGGCTATACCTCATCGCTTTTTTGTTGGGTGGGCATCAGGTACAAGCTGCTGCTGTTGTCAAAAATCTCTTTCTCCTTCTTAATTTTCAACAACAGCAAAATGTAATTCACATCTGGATGAGGTTCCTGGACACAAACATCTAATCTCATGCCTGATTTAGTCTATTCCACCACATTATTGAGTGAAGCCAGTTGGTTCAATGACCAAAAAGAGGAATGCTATTTGATTGAATTTGATTTCTTTATATCTCTTCTTTTAGATCAATGACTTTTCCTCTTAGCTACATAAGCTATGAACTAAATGATAGTTTATGAACTAAATAAACTAAAAAATATAATACTCTAGAAAAAATTCATTTGAGTACAGTCAACTATAACATTCAATTTTCTGAATTTACTTTCAACTTTAGCTTCAAAGACAGAAGAATCAATACTTTCAAAATCAAATAATCTCTCTGTGCCTTCTTTCTTGTGGAAGCTATATCTATATAATTGTATTTATAAGTATATCTATATCTGTAGAGGATTTGGTATATTGTTAAAAAGGATTCCATAAATCAGAAAATGAAAATGATAAGCCAAAGAAAAGAGGAAGAATATATAATTCTTGATGTGAGCGAAAGAATGGACCAGTGACAACAAAGATCAATCAGGTTCAGATTATCTCCATTAAGCAGAATGGGGAAAATTCTCATGTGTTTACCTGGTCTCCAGGCAGATTTTTCAAGGATAGAGAATCACTACTGGCTATCTTCTATCTCTAATTCAGGTTATCAACCTGTCCTACCATAGGTAAACTCCACCTTGGATATGGCAAACCTCAGTGCTATGTGTAAGAAAAATGACAAGTAATTTGTGTCACCAATGTTGTATTTCACAATGTCTTTCTCTACTCAATTTTGCAAGCCACAGCACTTATGGCTCCCTAGGAATCAGGAGCAAAGTGGAATTTAAAATAGCAGAATTCATGAAACTATGAAAAAACAGGTATTCAGGCTAAGAAATTTGGTTCTCAGGAGGTAAGCATGGCTTCAACCATGGAGCCTTGAGTTGCTGGCTCTGAAGGGATTTTTCTTACCCTATTCTATGAATGTTTGACAATGAACTTTTGTATACAGGTTACATACATAGATGTCAATTCATCTAGGAAGAATGATGAGCAAGCTTATCAATTAAGGTCTCATTTATATTCTCCTAAGCTCTAAGAAAGATGCCCCATCTTTGACATGACTACAAATAAATCATCCAGTGTTTGAATAAGACCTTTAATTTCTCATCAGTGACAAAGGATAGATCCGTAGATTCTCACAGTAATAATCCTAATTCAGAGCTAAAATCTTAGGTTGCTAGTCTCAATATAATAAAAATAACATTGTTTTCTAAATCTAATTTTTCCTTCACTGTAAGATATTAACAAATAACATATATACACATATATGTAAATACATGGCTATATATATATATATATATGTATATATATATATATATATATATATATATCTGAATAAAACAATGTAAAAAGGCACTTTCTGGCATTGGTGAAGAGTACCTAAAAAATGTCAAAGGACACAAAGAGACATACAAAGATGATTTGACTACATGCTGAAAAAAGAATAAGATTTTGTAGAAGATGAAAGTAAGAATATGGGAAGCAAGACAACTCTTTTCAATTGGATGCTAAAAAGAATGGGAGACCAGAAATTTAAAAAGTAAAAGTATGCTACAGAGAATTACCACTTAAATGTCTAATATACACGTCACTTATAATCTAGAAAACTTGAAACATTTTAAAAAGACAGATTATAAATGTGGCAAAACTAACTTTACCTGAAAACATATACCAAATCCTTTACCTAAAATGAGGAAATCCCTGCCACATTAAATTGATGTTTTAGAATAAAATGGTTCACAAATAACTTATGCATTATGATATAATGAAAATCCATTTGTTTTCAAATGCTAATGATGAATACTTCAGCTTATTTTGAAAAGGCATAAGCCCTCAAAGAAAACACTCTATTGCTAACATTAGAAACATCCTTAAAAGTTTTAATTCTTGTAAATGAAAATATGATGGAGACAGTATTCAGGGGAAAAGTAGCACCAAACTACCCTATTATGTTTGCAGAATGTTTAGAGCAAAAGCTTGATATTGCCAGAGCCACTTTAGAAATGATGCCAAGCACAGGAAGAGCCTATTGCAAACAAAGAAAAAAATGAACATATCTTAGAATTTTAAGGTAGCAAAAGATCTGCAAAGACTACCAATATCTGTCTGAAGAACATGGCCAATGACTGTTGACAACAACAGGTTTGGAGAATTGCCTACACTTACCTGATAGGGCAACTGGAGACATACCTGTATTATCCATGACCTCTTCTGCCCAAGACTTATTCAGGAAAAGTCAAAAAGATTTTGTGATCTCTTAGGTGTCTCTTCTGACTTAAAGGGGTTTGTGTGTGGTCCAATGGCAGATAATAGGACAAATTATATTTTATGCAACATAAGTTCTTTTGATGAAGTTTTAAAGCATTAGCTAAATTAGGTAGCAGACTGGTAAAAATCTATTAAAACTGGTTATCATGCTTAAGTGAAGCTGTCTGAATAAAAGTCTTCTCAACAGCATATTTCATTCATTTGCTTAAGAGTTAGATTTTTATAAATAGTAAAAAGCTATTCCAGTGCAATTTTATTTTCCACATAGTTTTTTCTTTTAAGTTGAAGAATTTCTTATTGCATAGAGAACTGTACTTTCTGATTAGGATTTATAATCCAAGAAACTTCAAGTGCAAAATCAGAAGCTACATTTTGTAGAGTATAAAAATAAGAACTAAATTACTTTTAAAACTTGTAATACATTAAATTCTTTATTAAAAAACCCTTTCCTTCTGTCTTAGAATCAATACCGTGAATTGGTTTCAAGGCAGAAGTGTGGTAAGGGATAGGCAATGGGGGTTAAGTGACTTGCCCAGGGTCATACAGCTAGGAAGTTATGTCTGAGGTCAGATTTGAACTGAGGATCTCCTGTCTTTAGATCTGGTTCTCAATCCACTGAGCCACCTAGCTGCCCAACATTTAATTCTTTTTTTTTTTTTTTAAACCCTTTCATTCTGTCTTAGAATCAATACTGTGAATTGGTTCCAAGGCAGAAAAGTGGTAAGGGCAAGGCAATGGGGATTAAATGACTTTCCCAGGGTCACACAGCTGGGAAGTGTCTGAGGCCAGACTTGAACCTCGGACCTTCCATCTCTAAGCCTGGCTCTCAATCCACTGAGCTACCCAGCTGCCCCCCCAACATTTAATTCTTAATTATCAAAATATGGGAGTCATGTAGGCCTTCTGTTATTCTTGTTTCATCTAACTAAGTCATCTCATTGACTATAAAAATAAAATAATTCACTATTCATTAGAAGTGATAAAAGGGAATATACATATTTGTCAATGGGTTTGAGGGGTTCTAGGAAAAAATTTAGGAGTTCATGACTCATCTGGAAAACTGAGTCAGACATGTGTACTTTGGTATCATCCCACCTCCATTAACAGGAATTATCTAGTTTAGTGTTTAACTGCTTTTCCTCCTCAGTCACATGCCATTTTAACAGGAGCACTAAAATTACCCTAAATAAATAATAAGAATACAGATCAACTTGGGTCTTCCAAAATAAAAACTTGAATATATACAAAATGTGCCTATCATGAAAAATAGCATTTAAGTGCTAGAATATTTGAATTAGTGTATCGTGCTAATGGGTCTCATATGGTCACTCATTCAATCCTCATGAACCAATCAACTTTGCTCATTCCTTGGCCATTCTATACTATTACCCTTGTATTTCACAAATTTATGCTGCTCATTTCAAGCAGATTTAGTGAATATGACTTTTTTTTTTGGGTAAGGGCTTTTTCTACATGGGAAACTGTTGATGTGGAAACTTCCCACAGATGGATATGAGTAACTCTTCTGTAACTTAATAGAGAGTTGATTGGAGTATTGAGAAATTAAGTGACTTGTCTATGATCATAATGCTAGGCATGTATTGAATTCTGGTTTTCCTGATGCTGGCCCTCTAACTACCATACCAAAGTGTCTCTTATTAGCACTATCCGCTAGTTAAAATATCTATCAATGTAAATCTATTACCATTTCTGGAAATGCAAAGTCTCGTGTCATTAGCATCACTTTTGTACAAGAAGTATACTACATAAAACACACATATAATGCCTGCTATCTGAAGATCAGCCAACCTAACTCTGGAGATGCCTATTACCTGGAGGCTAGCCATTAGGTAATGGATTTTTTTAATTAAAGAAATGTAAAAGATTAAAAAATACATAATAATATTCAGGCCTGTTTTATATCAGTGATGGTGGTGGAATGATGAAAAAGAAGCCAGAAGATGCTAAGAATCTCATACAACCTTCTGAGGACAAAACTCCTAAAGTCATATGATAGTTTCTAGTGTGCCAAAATTTCAGCTCAATTTCATTTGCTATAACCTTGCTCACCTGCTACTCTCTCATCTGTCTCCCTGTTTCCATCATCAGAATATCTTGCAAAGTCCAAAGAATCAAGGGTACTGATGCTCCCAGCTCGATCTATGAAAGAGAAAAAATAATTTGATTTAAAATAGGTTGTTTTCATCTTATCTGTAAAGATAAGTTTAAGACTTTGCCAAGATTCAATCCAAGTCTAAAATCCTAAGATCTTTGAATAGTATTAGATTATTATAATGAAATAAAGAAGTGTTCTTGCAGATTGATAAAATAACCTAAATTCTCAGAAATGGGTTTTTGCCAGAAGCCATTGAGGCTGTGATGTTTAGCAAGGCTACTCACAAGCTCTGACAATCCAGCACAGCAGGTTGTCAGGAGGATGGAAATTCCACACTCAAGTTTACCCTATGTGATTCTTTTTACAGTGACATTCACTTGCATTGAAATTATTACAATTAATATCCTTATTCGGCTTCAAGGAGACACAGAAAAACAATACAGGTTCATGGCAAGAACTATCACAGTCACAGACTAATCTATCCCAAAATAAACCCCTGTACGACCCCCTGGAGTATAGGCATTTCCCCTAGAATCAGCCCAGCAAAAAACCAGCAGTTAGTGAGTTATTGCAATTTTCTAAAGTTCCCAGCAAGAAAATACCTGGCCTGAGTTTGTTCCCAAACTCCTACAGACCAAAGAAACAGTAAAACACAAGGAAAATAAGGGAATGACAAATTAGCACAGAATCACCCTACCAGAACTGCATTCTTATTAACCCTATAGCAGAAAGAACAGCATGGGAACAAAATTTGGATCAGACTGATATTATTGTATCTTATTAGATGTAATCAACTACCATAACTATCTCTTTGATTCATGATGGGAATGAATAGTATAACCTAACTATACTATACATGATATAATTAGTTAAAATATAATTAACTATTATGCTTAGCTAGGAACTGATATTCTAGTACCTTACAGATGGCTGAAAAGAATAAATTCCGACTAAGCCAGGCCATAATGAATAATTCTTGACAAGCTTGCTTCTTTGTTTAATCACAGTAAGATAATTAGTAAATGCCAATCTTGTGATGGTTCAAAAGTTAATATGATTTTGAATGTATGGGAAAATCAAAACCTGTATGAGATCATAAAGAAAAAAGGGTATAAAAATGAAAATCAGCAGATGGCACTAGAAGGAATAGCCTCTGCAATTTGACTTGCACTCTGGCTCATTTTCACTCCATTCTTCGCCACGCCATCCCACCTCCAGAGACCCAATCAAGTGAAGAGCAGGCTCTTCGCAGGTTTTTAAACTTATTCTTAAGATTTTTTTTTAAATAGCAGAAAATCAATTTAACAAACATTTAGAGCATCTCCTATATGCAAGGTATGATGTTAGGTGCCATTAAAAATACACTACTGGGGCAGCTGGGTAGCTCAGTGGAGTGAGAGTCAGGCCTAGAGACAGGAGGTCCTAGGTTCAAACCCGGCCTCAGCCACTTCCCAGCTGTGTGACCCTGGGCAAGTCATTTGACCCCCATTGCCCACCCTTACCAATCTTCCACCTATGAGACAATACACCGAAGTACAAGGGTTAAAAAAAACTCTCAAAAAAAATACACTACTGCTCTTTTTAAAATGAAGTAATTTTAAAAATGCCTTATATTTATTAAAAATCACCCAAATTCTATTTAAATACTAACTGATCTTAAAAAAATACCAATATTTATACATCATAAATTGGAAAACTGAAGCCAAGTAAGATAAAATACTTGCTCAAAATTACACTGAGATACTAGAAGATTTGAGATTAGGACTTAGCATTTTTAATTTCTAGTTCAAAACCACATGCTTTGTCTCCAGTGTTTTCTGGATGATGGAGTCATCATTTTGAACCTGTTACAACTATGCCTATAGGGGCTAAAGTCCATAAAGTTTTAGTTAGCTCTCTTACCGCTGCTGCGATTTTCTAGTAGGCAGTTTAGAAATGTTCAGTGATATCCTCAAGAGACACTTCAAGTGTATAAAACTGTTCCAATCCTAAATTATCCCAGCTAGCAGTATTTGGTACAGTATAGTGGAAACTAACCTTCAACATAGTTACAAACCTTAGAGTCAGGATTCTGGAGTATTCCTTACCACCCATATCCAATTAGTTAGTTGAAAAGTCTAATTTTACCTCTACATCTTTTCACATCCACCCCTTTTCTCCATTCTAAATTCTTCTTTTTCTTCTTCTTTTTGAACTGTCAGATATAGGCTTTCTTCTAGTCTACTGTTTTTTATTTTATTTTCAGTTCCAAATTCTCCCTCCATCCTCTCCCCCACTCATTGAGAAGGCAGAAATATAATACTCATCATAAAAATGGCTATGCAAAAAACATTTTTGCATTAACTATATTCCCAATAATTAAGCAAATGACATACAAAAAGAAAAAGAAAGAAAAAAATATCCTTCAACCTACCTTCTAAATTCATCAGTCCTCTACCTAGAGGTGGATAGTATTTTTAGGCATTGGTCTCTAGAAATGTGGTGGATCACAATATCAATCATATTTACTGAGTCTTTCAGAGTAGATTATCTTTACACTATGCTGTTATTGCACAGAGTGCTCTCCTGATTTTGCTCATTTCACTTTGCATGAATTCATATAAGATCTTTGGAAACTTTTGAAACCATCCCCATCATCATGTCTTAGACCACAATAGTATTCCATCACATTCATATACTGTAACTCGTTCAGTCAACTCTATATTATTGTTCATCAGATCATCATCATCTCTTGACTGAACTCTTTCAATATCATGTTAATTATTCTCACTTCCAGTCTTTCCTCTCTCTCCCTTCCACAAATCTGCCAAGTCTCTTAAAGGCAAAGGTCGATCACACCATTCCTCTATGCAAAAATCTTAAGGAGCTCCCATAATAAAATGCAAAATCCTCAATCTAGCACTTCAAGTCCTTGATAATACCTCTTCTACCTACCTCTCTATCTATATTTCACACTACAAGTACTCCCTTGCACATCACAGGGCACCCCTATGATCTGGAAAATTTGTATACATTTTTTTTGTCTCTCTCTTTGTACCAGAGAAGAAGTCTAAATTTTTTCTTTCCTGGGTATTCATAATAGCTTTGTAAATTTTCAGTTAAATATTATGTCCATATAAATATAAATGTCTATATAAATATTATGTATATATAGGTTAATGTTAATATTTCTAGACTTTGTGTGTCTTTTTGCTGGTTTTTGCTTTCTTTTTGCAAATTTTCACTTTTTACTTATTTTGATTTTTAAAAAAAGGAGTTGTGTCTATGGTATTAAAAGATGAAATATGCTGATATTATACAATACTATACATGTATTTTTGCATTTCTGAGTTTCTAAATGTTTTCTGTGTTGTTTGAGGCTTCTTCAAATTTTCCCTGAAATTCATTTAATTTCTTATGTTGATCCATGATATATTGAAACTGTAATGAGCAAAGTCACAATGTGAATGGTATACTTGTACTTCTGTTGAATGTTCTAGTCAAATTGGGATGTAAACTAGTCTTTAAATCTTAACCCTTTCTTACCAGGAAGAAACTTCTCTGTGTCTATCTCTCAGAATTTTTTTTCTTCTAAGATGGAAGACATCACACTTCCTTAACTAAGCCTTTCCTAATTTGCCCAGCTGTTAATGTTCTTACTCTTCTCAATTTATCTGATATTTTACATATGAAGAGGCAGCTTGAAATAGTGACTAGCCTGTCTTAATCATGAAGTGCTGGTTTTAAGTCCAGAACCTGAAACATGACCTTGGGCAAGTCACTTAAACACTATGTCTCAGGCAATTCTCTAAAACTATACAAGCTGCCCATCTGCATAAGTAGGTGGAACTTCCTCAATGGAAGTTTCTATCATGAATAAAAGTATGTTTATATATATGTATATACATGTATTTACAAATGTATAGGCATGTGTCTCTATCTATCTATCTATCTATCTATCTATCTATCTATCTATCTATCTATCTATCTATCTATCTATCTATACACACATATATACATACACCCATACACTCACTTATGTATGTATATATGAATATAAAATAGGTAAATGGACCAGACTATAATTTCACTGATGTAACAAGCTCCCAGATGAACAAACTTCTATCAGTGCAAGTTAGCACCATTGCAACTTAAGAATCTTAGAGAGGTTTTTAGACAAGTGACATTCTCAGGCCTACTATTCATCTCAGACCTCCACAGGGCCTCTCAATTTTTTCTGGATCTGAAATTTCATTAAAACACAAACATTTTACCATTTGTCAGTAAATGTAAGTCTTTCTCTTAAATCTGGCTAGGTCTTCTCTGCTATTCTACAATCTTCCTATTCCCAGCATAAAATTTCTAGTCCTTCCAGCTGTTGTCTCATCTTCTCCTTACTCCATTTGCTAACCTGTCTGAAAAAGTTGTTTATATAGATTCCTTTACTTCATGGCCCAGTTTTTTGCATATCAAATCCCTCCCAATAGCTAAATTCAACAGCCTTGTCCTTTTTGGGGTTTTCTGACACCAGAATTCCTCCTCCTGGATATTCTTTTTCTTAATCTTCAGAGATAGTACTTCTACCCTATTTTTTCCTTGTTTCCCTATTTGCTTTTTCTTTATAATCTTCACTGGCTCATTTTCTTAGTTGAGTCCTTCAGGCAGGTGTTTTCTAAGAGTCTGCTTTTGGACATTTTCTCTTCTCTATATACTCTCCCATGACAATTCCATTCAATGTTATGACTTCAATAACTACCTTTATATAGACTGGAGGCATCTACAGGACTGGTCCATCATGTTCCAGCAACATGTTCCACATTAAAATGTAATGGCAAAATATTTAACAACGTAAGCAATATAACATAATGTTAATTTATGGTTTTCTAAGCCAATATACAGCTTCAATGATACAAGTACAGTTTAGTGGTCCCCATTTCTAATTGCAATTTGACTCTACTGATAGAGAACCCTCAAATTTGTACTTCCATTTCTGACATCTTGCACAAAGTACGGATTAGATTGTAAAGTGCCTATCAGTATTTCACAACATGTTCAAAATGAAATTATTTTACTCACCCACCCCCTCCAAACCTGTTTTACCTCTTACCTTCCCTATCTCTGATCATAGTAGTACCACCCTCCTAATCTACCATACTTGAAATTCCAGTTGATTATTTTCTTTCCCTCAACCCTTCCATGTTAAATCACCAACTCCAGTCAATTTTGTCTCCACAACATTTTCACATCTTTTTCCTCCTCTCTATTTCTGCAAATAACAACCTTACTTGAACTTCAAACCTTCAAAACCTCCCTCCTGAAAAAATGCAAAACTCTTTAAGAGTTCTCTTCAACTGTAATCTTAAACATGCTGCCATATTAACTTCCCTATGCTTCAGTATAATTGTATTGCTCTTCTGCTCAAAAATCTTCAATGACTCCCAACTGCTTACCAAATAAGTCTCAACTCTTTAGCTTGGCATTCAGAGTCTTACACAAATTTGTTAAAACTTACCATTTCAGTATAACCTCATAAGGTTTTCTTTACTGCATTCCCTGAGCTCCAACTGAACCAGCTTCACCTAATTATTCTTTCCTGTGCAAGCCTCTTTCTTTTCTTTGTTTACAAGATACTTTATGCCTAGAAACCCTCCTTCCACAATTGTTGCTGTGTAAAATTCTATCCATTCTTCAAAAGTCAGTTAAAAAATGCCACCTATTCCCTGAAGTCCGGGTAAATAAACATCATAGCCCCAGTCATCTCTTTTTTTCTCTATCAATTTCTCTGAATCTCTCAAATGCTTTCACAAAATTGGTATTATATTTACTCGTATACATGGTTTAAGACAGTAAGATCCTTGGTGGGAGAGGTAAATTCCTAAAAATATCAAGCCATCGGGGACTGTGGCACTAACCCAGCATTCATTCCTGATTTCTTTATTTAATAGTATGAATTTTTTTGGCACAGAAACCTTGGTTCCTCTGACTCTTATCTCTTCCTTGAACCCTATACCAAACCAATGACCAAATTCTCAAGATTCTCCCTTTATTTTTTCTTGGATGAATCCTTTCCTTCCCATTTCTGTAGTCATTGTCCTCTTAGCCCTTACCATCTTTGGCTAGGATTGCTGTAAAAGCCTCCCAACTGGCCAATCTCTACTTGATCTATTTCTAAACTATTCTAGACCACTTCCAGATTAATATGACTCTAAGTATAAAAGTGTTATCATTTCCCCCCTAAAACATTCAATAGTTCCTGGCAGCCTAAAAGGTACAGTACAAAATCCCTTGGATCTGACATACAAAGCTTTTTTTCCAACTTTTATGCCCCATCACGAACCCTCAAATCAGGCTTGCACATACATCCCAACAAATAGGGCATTTAGGTTCTATGCCTCACCTTATGATAGTCTCTGTGTCTATAAGGTTTTTCCCACTCATACCTACTTAAAATTAAATCTTATCCACCATTCAAAAGGCATCTCAAGAAGCCTTCCCAACAACTTACCTCTTTTTTTTCTCTGAATTACCCTAACACTGATTTATTCTAATATTCTTTAGGATTTTACATGCCCAAAGGACCCTACACTTAGAGGTGGAAAGGCTCTCAGAGATGCTTCCTCCCCCCCCCCCCAAGCCCCCCCCAAGCTCCCTCATTTTGTAGAAGAGGAAATGAAGGTCTGGAAAAGTTAAGTAACTTGACCAAGTTGATATAAATATTATGGTATTATTTTGAATTTCCCCATTTATACAGTAAGTTCCTTGAAGGAAGAGTAAATACTAATTATAATAGAAGGCAAAGACAAGAAATGCATCTTTATTTAATTTATATATGTACTGGAACAGATAAAGTTAAATATAGCCCAAGTGCCATAGGAAATTTGTTAAGTCAGTGAAGCTTATCTTTAGCCTTCCTTTTTTGATTAGCACCATCCTCCTCAGGTTCCCTTAGAGCAATGCAAAACCAGCTTTTTAACCCACTAGTGCAATAAAAACAGGAAAGGTTCTAATTCCACCCACATAAAAGATGAAACTAAAGATAATCATATGCAAATGAAATTTCATTAGCATATACATTTCCTTTGCATTTTTAGCATATTATGTCCATTGGGGAAAAATGGCTTTGTTCCTATTCAAAGAGAAATGGAACAGCAACCTAGAAACTGCACAAAGAAAGCTCAACCAGTGGTGAAAAGACAAGCAAAAAGATCTAAAAAGAAAGGAAGTTGGGAAGACAGGTGAATGCAAACAGGTGTGCTGGGCACTGTTCTAGGTGTTGGGAAAGCAAAAAACAAACAACAAAAAAAACCCCACTATGGCCATTAAGGATCTCCATTCTGAGGCAAACCTACAATAGTTGTTTGATGTGGTAGGTTTCCTAAGAAGAAAAAAGTTTCAGTGACAAGGTTTCGAACCTTGTCAGAAAGGGTTTGGAAGGGGAATAAATTATAAACAGAACAGCCAGTTAGGTAAATTGGTGGATTCTGTAAAAATAATATTTGTGGTTGTGCTTTAGTCATTTTTATTCATGTACAATTGTGACTCCATTTGGGATTTTCCTGGCCAAGATACTGGAGTGATTTGCCATTTCCTTCTCCAACTCATTTTACAGATGAGGAAACTGAAGCAAACACAGTTAAGTAACTGACTTGCCTTGGGCACAACAGCTAGTAAGTGACTGCAGCTAGATTTGAACTCAAGTTTTCTAGATTACAGGCCCAGCACTCTCCACTGCACCACATATGTGTGCGCATGTGCATGTGTGTATATTTGTAAAACAATGTCTCCATATATACATATACCATTAAATAAATGTTAGACTTTGACTTCACCAGTAAGCTTGGTATTCAGTCTGCTCTTGACTAAGCATAGCAAAAGACTAATGCAGTCAAAGCTCATGGATAATCAGAAGGAAAACTGGAAAGTTCTATGTATCATACAGACTTCTTGGTCTATGGATACCCCCATTTCTCCTTCTATTACCACCCCTAACCACACTCCTTGTCTATTCTAGCTGAACATATCTTTGTCCTTATCACATATTAAATTTATGAGCTCTAAACTTCATTCCAACTTTAAAATTTTATACTTGTGTTTGTTTATATATCTCTCTAGGACTGAGGAAAAAAATCATGCTTTATTACATTATCTTTCCATTTGTATTTTGAATATGCACATAAATAAAAACAGGACTGTGTAGTTCACATAAAAAGCACTCAAATACTTGTTGACTGAAAGAATTTAGATCTAAGGAGATCTTAGGTTTACTAAGAGTTTTGCTTACTCCTTGGAAGGCAAGTTGTGATAAATGGAAAATTATGTTAGTGTGATATAGCAGAATTAACATTGTATTGAGAGCCAGGAGATATAGTTCTGACTGCATCTAGATGCTGTATATTCTTTGGCAGGTGAGTATTTCAGCTTCTGTTTAATATGTAAAGAGACAGCCCTGAATTAGATAACTTCTAAGTTCTCATTTAACTGAAATTCCATGATTCCAACAGATGAAAAGATTCAGTAAGAATAAAGCCTGCTTGCATTCCTGAACCCAGATGAAGACCCTCTATCTCTGCTTTAAATAATCACCTTTCAAAAAGAAAGCTACTTTTGGAATTTCTTTAAAGGTTAAGATATTAAGATACCATCAACAATTTTTTATTTTGAGTCTGTTTATCCAATTTAAACAAAATTATTTTTTATTTCATATAGAAATATTTTAAAAATGGAATTGTAAGATTATGATTCCAAATCTTTGGAATTTGATCTGCTATCTTTCATTAGCAAAATATATTTTTTTTTATTATTGTATCAGATTAGATAAAGGCATAAATTAATATGAAATGTAGTTTTCAGGGTACTACTTAAAGAATCCTACAAAGAGTTACCATCTCAATTTACAACTACAGAATGAATTGCTAAAGCTAGAGATGTGAAGTTTCTTGAGGGCAGGAGTTTTTTGGGTTTATCTTTGTATCCCCAACATCTTTCAAATAGTCCATGCTTGTTGAACTGACAGCATTAGGCTGATCACAAAGCAAGAAAAATGGATAACAGATGGGCAGCTCAGGTGTTCCAATGGTATCCTTATGACTTCTGGAGAAATGAAGGAAGATCAAAGCTGCCAACACACTGGTTAGACACACAGGTGATGAACTTAAGGGAGTGTATATATACACACAGAATGTGATATGCATCACTGAAGAGAATACTGGCATTACTGATAGCATATTTATTAGAGACTAATAATAGGTCCTAAGAAAATAATGATTACTTACAAGTATCAAATTTTTGTAAACTACATTCTACAATGTCCTTTAGCCTATGTAAATAGTAACATGAAAAAATAAGGAGAAGCATACAGAATAATTTCCAGCACTTTATAATGAATATGTGCTCATTTTTAGATGTAGTATTCTAGCAACTAAAGCATACTTTTGCTTTGTTAAATAAGCCTAGAATTTACATTTATTTATTGCAAGAGACAATTCTAGGAAATACCTCTTCTTTCTTCTTATCTTTACACTAAAAGATGCCACCTTTAATATTATGGTAATTATGTGTATACTCCTCCTTCCCAGTCAAAAAAAAAAAAAAAGATATTAAGAATGGGGATAGGTGGCAGCTAGGTGGTTCAGTGGATTGAGAGCCAGGCCCAGAGATAGGAGGTTCTAGGTTCAAATATGGCCTCAGACACTTCCCAGCTATGTGACCCTGGGCAAGTCATTTAACCCCCATTGTTTAGCACTTACTTACCACTCTTCTACCTTAGAACCAATACACAGGATAGATTCTCAGACAGAAGGTAAGGGTTAAAAAAAAAGAATGGGAATAAGCTACATTACAAAAAGATTCATGAAAATATTAGCCTTGTATAACAGTGAATATTCTTTAGTAACAGCCAATATGTTATACTATATCATGGCAGAATTTCATACAGCCCACATTTAACCAATAACTATGAAATTATAAATATTTCTCTCTAATAAATCACATATTAATCATAATTGTCTGTTTATATAATGCTTTGCAATTTAGAAAGCACTTTGCATGCACTATCTCATTTGTCATAAGATATCTGTATGGTAAATAGTACAAGTATTTTCCCCTCTTTACAGATTAAGAAACTTTGGGAGAGTTGCTCAATAAATAAAATCCAATCCAAAAGTTGCTCAGAAGAAAAAAAAAGCCCTTCCCTCCAAAAAACCCACCATCACCCCAACTACTCAAACCCAGACCCAGCAGGTGACAGAGGTGAATATAGTGCCCATTCTTCTGAATCCAAATGTACGGCTCTTTTTGCTATGTCACAATTTCTACAAATGAAACAATACTCTTTAGAAAACAAACACACTTTGAGCATGGCTGCATAGAATACCACAATTACTAAAGTTTAGAAACAATGTATTAAAGTATTAATAATAATTATCAAACTGTATTAAGAGCTTTGGTAACAGTTTTAAATATCCACCATCTTTTAATAATAGTACACACACACACCCCCTCCTCCAACTACAACAGAAACTAAAAGAATTATATAAAATACCAACATTTTCAATGAAAAGTTTATAGCACTCATTTATACCCTATTCAAATAAGTATTAATACCAGTTCAAACCACTTAAGGTATAATGGGTTTAATGATCAAAAAAGGTTTAGGGAAAAATCACATCTCTCATACTTGGAGGAGGTGGGGGGAAGATTCTAGTGATAGGATATTTCTATTCCTGCTAGATATTTTTATAACCTAGTACCTGAAAATAAAAACTGCTGCTTTTCAAACTTGATAAGAAATAAAACATGAAAATGACCCTAAATTCCTGGAGGTTAACTACAAAACAAGTCCCATAAAAGCTTTATATTGGGAAAGGCTTTCAAAAGGATGGGATGATGACTTCCTCACTCTTACTAAAGAACTAACATAGCTAGAATATAAAAAAAGGCTTAACATCAAAATTTTGAGGGCCACAGAAACTCATAAAATATGTATTAAGGCACTATAAGTTTGTAATCTGTATTCATAGAGGGGGGACCCACAGATGAAATGCCTCCCTAAAGAAATTCAATCCTTGAGAAACATACTGGGATGACCTAACATAAATAGCTTGGTATCCATACTCTAAAATTTATTTTAACTAGAAAAAATATACATTAATAATCACCACCAAATATTAAGAAAAATAAAAGTATAATACTCCTCCTTCTTTTAATACCTACCTGGATTCTTAGAGCTTATTTTTATTTTGAGAAAGGAAAAAAAAAAGTTTTAATATGCTAATGTCCCCTTTTGGTTTCTTTCTTAGCTGTTGACTTTTATATCAAAATGATGTATTATAAATACAAAGACTCTGAAAATAAATTGTTATCCCCTTTTTATATTACTAAAAAGATGGAATTTGACTGTAACACTTACAGGATGAATTTTATGTTAACACATGAAATGTATATCACATTATTCTCACCTAACCACCGCCAGCAATACTAATACACATGCTGGTGTCAGCATGTGCAAATCTATTTGGAGGTCTAAGGTTGCACCCTCCTTCTTCTAACTCTTAATCTATGATCTGTGTTAGTTAAAAATCACCTGGGGTTCTATTTGGAAGGATTGAACCTCAATATAGTGTTTGACAAACTTCTGTGGACCTGTGGGGGTCCTTAAAACTACATTTCCCGTGGTCCAATGGGTTTCATGGGTTTCCTGTTTTGGATGACGTATTCAAGGTGAGGGACTGTTTGAAATTAGGGGGAAGTGACTTGGAACTTCCTCTTTAGTTAACGGAGTTCGAGGAGAGAGGAAGGTAAATGGCTGAGGTGAGGTTGGAATAGGGTTTTCTTACAGGCGTGTGGTCAGTTTATCTCTATCAGCATGGCTTTTATTAAAATACTATTCTTCCTTTTGATCTCGGCCTTCATCATTTTTAATAATAACAGTTCCCAGGAAGGAGAACATAGCTGCCACTGAAATACTGTTTAGAAAAACAATGATTCTATGTGTGATCCAGCAGGTATCATTGTGTAGAAAGCTGGCTGAAGGCTCTTTTGCTTATCTTCATGATAAGAATAGGGGAAAGAGCTGAATACCCCAAAATACTCTTCTCCTACTTGGTTGGCCAAGTGAGAAAGGTGGTGAGTAATCTTCCTGTTGTTCATCACCCCTAATTTATGACCTTCTCCTTAGAGGTTGTAGTTTGAGGACTATAACAATTACAGTCATTTTAGGTTAGGGGTAAAATGACACCTTGGTCCATGTTGATAATATTTTATTATAGGTTATAGAATTTATGTGAGACAACAAATTACTAATAAAAATTGTAATAGCTCAGAACCTCCCCTCAGAAAAATTTCCAGTGCCAGGGCAGAGGTTTAGATCTTTTGATTTCTTTTAAAAAATACTGTTCCTTGACCTCCAGGAACTGATGCAGAGTGAAAGGAATAGAACCAGGAGAACAGATGAATACACTGTGGTACAATCAAACATAATTGTCTCTACTAGCAGCAATGCAATGATCCAGGACAACTATGAGGGACTTATGAGAAAGAATGCTAACCACATTCAGAGGAAGAACTACAGGAGTAGAAACACAGAAGAAAAACAACTGCTTGAACACATGGGTTGATGGGAATACTATTGGGGATGTAGACGCTAAACAATCACCTTAGTGCAACTATCAATAATATGGAAATAGGTCTTGATCAATGGTAAAACCCAGTAGAACTGTGTGTCAGTTACTGGGGGTGGTGGGGTGAGGGTGCGGTCTGAGGGAGAGGTAAAGAACATGAATCATGTAACCATGGGAAAATATTCTAAATACAAATTAAAAAAAAATACTGTTCCTTGGATAGCAACTCGGCTTTTACCATTTCCCCTTTCCCATCATGAAATAAACACACACACACACACACACACACACACACGCGCGCGCGCGCACGCTCACGTGCATGCTATATACCTTGGTCAACAACAAGAATTTATTAAGTACCTAATGTGTACCAGCAACTGGGCAAAGTATGGGGGATACAAAGAGAGTAAAAAAAGGGTCCCTTATCCTCAAGCAGCTCATTCTTGTGGATGAGACATCAAGCAAATCAATAATAAAATAAGACATATACAGTAAAAAAAAAAAGATTTTTATATTTCATTCCAGAGGTAATAAAAGGCTATTGGTTTACTGAGTGGGGGAGGAGGGTGACATAATCAGAAATGCACTTTAGGGAGATTGCTGGTAGATGAGTGGAGGATAGACTGCAGTGGGAAGCAAGGAGACTAATCAGAAGGCTATTGTAATAGCTTAAAGTAATAAACGGTGGTACCAGCAATGTCAGATGATATGTTGTGAAGGACAGAACTTAATCATGATCAATCATGAATTCTAAGAGGAGAATGTTTTTAAAGATAAATAAAACAAAAAAGTTACAACAAATATCTAATATAGAGACTTTGGCATTAGATTTCTGTGATCTGCTTATAAAATAAAACAAGGATACAGTGGAAATTTGAAGCATCAGTTCCAATACCTTTTTGGGGAGAAAATTAGTCAATAACAGATGAAAATCAGTTGGAAGGACATGGGCATATTTAGCCTGGAGAAAAGACACAGGAAAATGGTTATCTTCAAGTAGTTAAAGAACTAATACATGGAAGAAGTTTGTTCTTTTGACCCCGGTGGGCTAGCTAAGCCAGGAGTGATAGAAGGCTGTTGAAAAGAGGCAAAAATATAGGCTTGATGTTAGGAAAAAAACACCTAAGAATTAGAGCTGTCCAAAAGAGGCATGATCTGACTTGAGCAGTGATAGATTTTCAAGCACAAGGTTGGATGACCATATTATGGGTATGTTACAGTGGAGATTCCTTTTGTATAAAGGCTGGGCTAATTCCCTGCTGAGGTCCTTTACAACCTTCACATTTTGCCATTCTGTAAAATAGTTTTGCCACTCTTCCCCAAAATGTTGACTTCAATAGGCAGAATGGTGAACTAGGGAAGCTCTGGCTGCATCATTGCCCACTGTCAGTACTCAGTCCAAATGTCTACCACTGTCAGTGCCCAGACCAAATGTCTACCATCATGAAGCTGCCACTCTCTGGGTTTCTCCAGTTTCCCCCCAATATTCCTGACTCTGCTCCACATCAGTCATTCAAAAGCTCCTGCTGATCCATATTCCTCCCTCCCATTTTTAAAGACCTTGATATAGCTCTAATATTTTCCAGGGCTTTGAAAACTACAATTCTCACTAAAAGTTGAGAATCCTTGCCTTACCAGAGAGGTGGCTAGTCTGAGCACACGGGGTGTTATATGTAGGATTTTCCAAACTTGGTACTGTTATAAGCTATTAAAGCTCCTAGGGATATCAGAAGAGTAGCATTATGTAACAGAAGGACCACTGGATTTGCAGCATATGGAGCAACATCCTCTCGGCTATGTCACTTACTATTTGTGTGACAATGAGTAAGTTACCTAAATAATTTCCTTGTGTCACAGAATTAATAGACTATTGGCTTTTAGGCTCAAATTTGATAGTAAATAATCATCCTCTGTCAAATACTATACAAAAATATGCTCCATGCTTTTCTAGGTAATATGACCTCAAATGTTACTTTTCAAATCTGACCCGAAAAATGGTTTAGAACTGGGTGGGATCTCAAAGGCCATCTAGTACAAGCCTCCTCGTTTTACAGATGAGGAAACTGTGGCTCAAGGAAGTTAAGAAACAAGCACAAGGTCACACAGGTAGTAAGTGAATGAAAAAAATTTCGGCAATCTTACTCAAATCAGAAAAATCATTTAAACCTCAAAGTTTATCATGTAACTTTATGATAATTTATTTTATAGCTTAGAAACTCAGAGAGTTGCATCACAGAGGCCAAACTAGTAAAACCAGTTAGAAAGTTATCAAGTAAAATAACTATGATACATATTGTGACTATAAAGTATCACAGCTGATTGCCCAAGCCATACACAAAAAATTAATTTCATTACTTTAGAATTACTTCTCATATTTCCCTGCTAACAAATCCTTCCTACATATTTATTACAATTTTAGAAGTATTTGTCATTTTTAGAAACTCCAGGTAACTAGCCAGGGATTTAATAATTAATTGTACCAGGAAAATGATTTCAGGTCCTGGGTGCAGTACCTATGAGATGCTATATCTCATAAACCCAACCTTTTCTCTTTTTTTTTAAAACAGATTTTTATTGATACCTTTTAAATGTTACTTATATTTATTTCTCTCTCTTCCCCCTTTCCCAAATAGATATGTCTTATAAAAAAAGAAAAAAAAAGATTAGAAAAACAGAATGGCAAAAACAATCAACTTGCCAAAAAGTCTGATGTCAGCTGATGTTCCCACAAGAGTAGACTTGACAGGGACGGGGGAAGAAAGTATCTTCTCATATCACTTCTTTGGAGCTAGGCTTTTTTCCTTATAACATCATCACATTTAGTTACAATTGTGGTGAGCTGGTTCTTTCCATTCACATTATTGGAGTTAAGGACATTGTTTTTCAGGCTTTGCTTACTTTCATCAGTTCATATGAGTCTTTCAAGATTTCTCTATATTCATCTGTTCCTCATTTCTTACAGTACAGAACTCTTTCATTACAACCACCTATCACAATTTGTTTAGCTATTCCCCAATGATCCTCTTCTCTTTCTACTAAGGAGGTCATCATCCTAGTTCTAGCCCTCCTCACCTCTAGCCTGAACTACTACAATATCTGTGAGCTTACTGTATCCCAGAACTTAAGCACCTTACCTGATACACACTAAGTGCTTATTCAGTGACTAACTGGTCTCCTTGCCTCTCCCTTTCCTCTCCAATCCATTTTCCACACAACTGTCAGAATGACATTCCTAAAGCAAAAATCTCACTACATTATTCCCCTGCACAAGAAGCTTCAGTGGATCCTAGTGACTTCTTCTAGGATTAAAAAATAAGCTCCTTTGCCAATACACCCCAAGTTATGACTACTCCCCTTATAAGAAAAAAGAGTGCCCAGTGGCTCTGTGCTTAATGAATAAGGGTTCAGATTCCATCTGTAAATCTTCACAAGTGTGATACTGGACAGTTCATTTAATCTCCCTAGGTTTCTTCCTCCTCTGTAAAATAACAGATTTGGGTTAAATGGCCTGTGAGGGACCTTCTATAACTAGACTATGATCCTAAGAACCCTTTTTCAAAGAATGAAATCTATTGCAAAATTCTTCCTGGAAATTACAGTGTCTAGCATTCATTATATTTCAAATAGTAGACAATTGCTCACTTACTAACCTGGGTACTAAAGAACAATATTAAAAAAAAAGAGACACAGTCCTGATCTTCACAAACTGGTTGTCATACACAAAGAACATACAAGTCACACATAAGGTATATAAAAATATGATGGTGCTATCAGGATCTTAACAAAATAAGGTTTGATTAATCAGGGGAACTTTGAAGCCACATTTTGAAGGGAAGGGTAACATGGAGGAGGTGGGGTAGGAAACAGTATATGCAAAGATCTAGATAGTAAACATCAAGTTTACCTAGTTTAATTAAATTGAAGTTTTTTGGTAGCTAAAATTTTTTTAAAAGGGCATAAAACAATGAAGATATCTGTGGATTTGTTCTTAGAAAAAGGTTCTTAACAGGGAGTATTTTAACTTGTATAATTAAAAAACCTGATACATTCTAGCTGGGGTGTAGAGGGTGTCAGGAAAGACTAGCACCTGTGGTGTAAGGGCTTGCTAAGTCCTTATCATGGCAGCTTATTTACCTTTGGTGTCTACCTGTTACCCAACTCTCATCTATGGCTCCAAGAATCTATAGCATGTACAGAAGCCACACTCTGATAAAACCATCTCAGCAGACGGCCTAAATCAGGTTGAGGGTAACTGAAAGGCCTCAAACCCATCCATGACTTAGGGGAATGTCTACCTCAAGTATGTGAAGGATTCCCTTGTTGGAATGGGCAAATGAGAACAATGTGTTCCAACTGCCAGAAGGGCAGCTGAAGCAGGTGCTATGAAGCACTTAGAGCTTTATTAGATATTAAAGAGACCAAGATCATTTCCCTGCAGCAACTATATCACCATTGACTGAAGTCTTGCCACTAGATTTGGATGACTCTGGAACAGAGTGAGGCTTATGGCTTGTGCAACTCTACCTCACTTAAATCCAATCTACATGCAAGTCAAAACATCACTTTGTGATGTCATCAGTCCTCTTCCAGAAAAGGATGAACAATAGATATGTAACACTAAGCAAATCACCAAATTTCTCAGCACACCCTCATTTCCAACTCTCTTAAGCCTGTAAATTGCAAAGCCACTCAAGATTTGCACTGGTAGAGGGAGTTCTCTAAAACTAATGGAATCATAAATCTGGTATTGGAAAACAATCTGGTGGCAATATGGAGGATAGAATGAATATATAAAAAACTGCTATTTTGAGATAAAATAATTTAAAAGAACAATGTAGCAGAAATTAAAAGAAACATAACACAGACTCAAGGGACAATGTGAAGAAAGCCCTTGACAAGATTTGATGACTGAGTGGATATGGATTATTTTTTCATCCTTGAATGGGCTGTTTCAAAAGCAAATATGCATCATCTGTGGCTCATACTGCCACTCCACCCATAAACACTGTTAAATTCATGGGTGGAGAATTGCAAGTAGCATACACCCATGGTTAAAATTATGGTCTTATTTTAAATTGTCATGTTACATGAATGGACTGGAAACTTGTAAAATAATGCCATCAAACTCAAGTCACCTATGGGGCAGAGGCTTGGCATTTGATGTGCCAAGTTATTCTGCCCAGTGGCTTGATGGGTGACTATGGCCTATTTCTACCCCAAGGCTCAATAGGTCCAAATATCAGATACAAGACTAGGGATATAGCTATTATAGTCTGTGAATCAGTCTATGATACTGAACTGCTATTTGGGATCCATGAGGAGGGGACTCCATATTTATAGATAATAGAAATTGCATAAGCCTCTCTTTAAAATTTTTATTGACCTCTATATTACCTTAAATTCTAGATATGTCCCAACAATCACACTCACCCATCTGTCTAGCAAAGCTAACCCTTTTCCCCCTCATAAAAAATAAAAATGGAAGAAAAAAAGTCACTCAACAAAACAAAATATAGAATTCAATATTCTCTTAACAGATTCAGAATGGTACTTCTGGCTTAGCATTTGGTTATTCTGACCAAATATGCTGTCAAATCTAGCTAGACATAGTGGTGGATAAAGTCTTGGATCAAGTGTCAAAAGTCCCAAGTTCAAATATGACATTAGACACTAGTTGTGTGACCCAGGGCAAATCTTTGTTTGCCACAGTTTTCTTGTCTGTAAAATGCTGATCAGAGTTTCAAACAATAATTGTTTGTTTTTACAATATTGTTGTCGTATATATTATTCTCCCAGTATTAAATATCATAAGTATTAATATCAGCACCTATCTAATCTCCCTTACTTATCAAGTATATTTAATATTACTGAGCCTTATTTTCTTCATCTAAAAAATGGACATAATACTAACTAACCTACCTACCCTAGAGCATTGATAAGTGAGGAGTAAGTGAGTCCTGCTTAGAGAAGGTAACTCCCTTACTTCCTGCCAGTGTAACTTTAACATTCTCACCACCAGTAACACAGAAGGAACTCTGAAAAAATTGCAACTGAAAGCTTTATCATTATTAAAATCCCGTCAATAATATTAAGACATGGCCACCTCCAAGTCCCTTGTTCTTGATTTGCTACTTATTGTCACGTGTGGGCAACTTGTCTCCCCTCCCCACTAAGGAGGGTGAGGGTGACATCATTTCTATGCCTAGGATGGGTAGATTTTTGACTATGAATGTGCTAGATTTAATTCCATTTACACAAGGCTACCTATCCAGTCTGAGATCTTTGCATTATGATTATTTCTGACTATTCCTTATCAAATTTTTTTAACTGTTCTGTTTTTCTAATTTTTAACTCCAACTAAATAGTTGACACATATAACTTCATAGTATAATTTTAGATCTGGAAGTATGATTTCTTTTCTTCCTTTCATTCCTTCCCCTTACCCCCAAATAAACACATGTATACATATTTCACTTGAAATTCGAGAGCATTTTATTCCTTCAAATTAATTTAGGTATTTGTAAAATATAGTAGTGGTAACTTGATATAGCACTAAATCTGTAAATTAATTTAGATATTATTGTCAATTTTATCATCTTGGCCCAACCTGACCGGGAATAGGAAGGAGTCTTCTTAGGGGCTCTAACTCCGGTCTATTTGAAGTTGTGGTAAGACTACTATTTTTGATAAGTTTATTTTGGAAAAATATGGAAAGACCTACATGAAATTAGGAGGAGTGAAATAAGAGAACATTATATACAGCAATGGAAATATTGTTTGAAAAGTGATGTGTATCTCTACCTTCAGAGAAGAAACTGATGAATAAATAGAAATAAGTAAAATATAGTTTTATACATGCATATGTCTTCTTGTCAAATGATGCCTTCTCTAAGGAAAGGAGAGAATTGCCTGGTATTTTAATTTAACAAATGCTTTTTTTAAAAGAGAAAGAATGGTCAGTGAAGTTCATGCAAGAACAAAAGCTATCAGAAGGAAAAAAATCTTGCCATTAACACTTGGCAAGAGGAATGGGGGTTGTGGTGGTAAATGGGTAGAATGTGCACTACTTTTGTACCCAATATAGCTAAGGCTGAGTGAAGATGAAGGTATGGTTATTATATTACTACCCCAAAAATTATGCTGTCTAAAGATGATTCCTTGAATAAGAAAAAACTATTAGTGGTTAGATTAGACTTTTTAATGCCAGGTAGTATGTATTTTCCTTGCTTTTTATTAATCTCTCTCCAGTTTTGTACTTTGTGCTCTCAGACTTAATTCACAACTTCCTGCTAAGCCTCTCTTTTATGAGGATTGACTTTGGCCTTGGAGTTGCTTAGCTTCTTGAATCTAGGTGTGGTTCATGCTCTTCTAACCAACTCCATCAACTTCTCTTTCCCTTCCTTAGGGATTCAGTAGTAGAAAGTGTTCCCAAGATTCCCAAGAGTATTTTGGCATAACAGACTTACTTGCATTTCTCCTGGCCAGCCAGTAAGGAGCTTTCTGAATACTTCAGTCACATCAAATCAACAAGTAAACACACATTCATTAAACTTTACTAGGTGTCAGGAATTGTGCTAAATTCTGGGAATATAAATACAAGTAGAAAGAAAAGACAGTCTTTGTTCTCAAGAAGCTTATATTCCAATAGAGAAAAAAACATACAAAATGAAAACTAAGGGGGAGGAATACCCATGCAAAGGTATGTACCTAAAGGCCAGAGAATCAGAAAAAGAATGAAGAAGACAAGGCTGGTCTGGGCATCCTCTTTAAAATGAAAGTTCAGAGAGGAACTAGTCAATGAAAGAAGACTGAGGGATACAGGGAACTTCCAATGTGAGCAATCTAGGAAAAGAGCAAACTTCTGGGTGAAGATGTTTTTGTGGCATGATGGAAAAAAATCTGGGGTCTGAAGTGCAATCATAGTATATCTCCTCATTTTATAGGTTAGGAAATTAAAGCTACAAAGAAGTTAAGGGAAGTTAATATAGCCATAGTTCTAGGTAATGGAAATTTCAATTAACCAAAAAATATTTATTGTGTATCTAATCATCTGTATGACCTTGTTACAAGTCACTTAATCTTTCATCATTAAAACAATTTCTAAGTTCCCTTTTAGTCATAAATCTATTTACCTTGTATTGCTAGGCACTCTAAACACTTGAATGAACAACTTACAAGGAAAGTTTAACAAAAGAGAAAAAGAATTTAAGGTTCAGATTTGAATCTTTTCATCAAAAGGTAAGAATCAGAAAGCAGTCATATTTTTTACTACTGTGGGACTTACATCTATGACTTCCCATTAATCTTCTAACCAACATCCTGGAGAAGTAGGGGAGAGGTTCCTCTAGAATCCTTAACTCCATGAGGTTACTAATTGATCATATAAGCTATCCATTGGTTAGCTTAATACTTAATTCTTAATACTCTTAATACATGATCAGCTTGCTTCTGTTGCCAGTTTATATACATCTTCCTGATAAAATGCAGTTTTCAATTAGTAAAATGTTGCAGTCTACTTGGGCCTAACATATGCCTCTCCACTGAACTTCAAGTGATCTTGATCTTTTAACTCATGAAAAATGAATATTTCATGACTTGTAGTCATATATCATTACCAGGAAAATACTGAAAAAAAGATGGAACTTTATGTTAGGGAGAAACTTAGGATATGATTCTGTCTGTTCTTCTATTTACTCAATTTTGAGGTCACTTCACTGTCGGTTTGCAGTGACTGTCCAAGACAGACTAGCTCCTGCAGTACTGAGGCAAGTACATATTCTCAGTCTGGATAACAGGCATTCATTCTCTATTTCCTTTTTTTCCTGTGCAAATATTTGCACTGAACCTTTTTGAGTAATTATTAGTACGACTTTAAGGAAATGGGACTTGGTGCAATTAGTATAATGTAACTCACAAATAGGAGCTACAAAACCCCACCATCTCTAGAGAATCCTTTTTCAATAGAAACTTTGCATTGGACATTCTCAACAATTCTGGCCTAGATCTCTGACAAGCACACATTTCTCTACTTTATAACTCACATAATTTCTCATAGCAAGAATAAAATGCCATCCTAAAATGTTCCTAGAAGAAAGGAACTGACTTTCTATGCATCTTTAAAGATATAAATATGGTTGCGAATTAAACAAACTTTGCTTTGCACTAATATTATCTAAAATACATGAAGGCTAATTTATTTGCTCCCATTAACATAACATATTAGCAAAGTCTCTGAGGTAGAGGAGTCATATTCATATTAAGGGTCTGACAGTTTCTTTTTTTAAGTTAAAACATCCATTAATACATTACTCCTATAGCATAAGACTGGACAAATTTGCTTTAGATCTTGTTAGAAACATTAAAAATTTTTCACAGAAAATCAAAAGAGAGTACTGGTTTTCAAATTCAGATGAAGGTCATCAAGATGTTATGTAAATCTTGAAGAATCTTTTCTAGGCTCAAAAGATGGAAGAGAGTAGATTTAACCAGATTTCCTGGTGTCTGGTACAGAGTGAGTAAAAGTTCTGGTGGCCAAACTGTCACCCACTGTATATTCTTCTCCTCAGTTTTTCTGAGGGAACAAAAATCAAGTGGAAATAGGTGCCATATGGTTTAAGACCCACGGGAAATCCATGTGGGATTTGCTGCCCCTTCTGCTGGTACCAAATGGTGTCAACTTTTTTTCCCCCAAGTTTTCATAGGAATAAAACAGTCATACATGCAGCAAGAAGAGTCAAGTTTACTCCTATAGTTTTGTGAAACACTGTACAGAAAACAATAAGTTATTTAAGTTTATCAAATGGATAGCTCATTTGATCCACTGGTAACCTCACAGTTAAAGAGTTCTAGAGGAAGCCTTTCCTTCCCTTCCCCTTCTTCTCCAGTATGTTGGTTAGAAGATTAATGGGAAAACATGGATAGAAGAACTCAACAGTAGGAAAAAGCAAGTCCAGTTTCTGATCTATACGTTTAGATGGAGAGATTAATTTGAACCCTAAATTCTATTTCTCTAGGGGCCAAAATGGAATTACTAGGTTCATATCAACCTGTGTCTGGGATTTTGTTACATGGAAGCAACAAGGTGGCTCAGTGGATAAGAGGGCAGGCCTGAAGACTGGATGTCCTAGATTTAAATCTGGCCTCAGGCCCCTACTAGCTTTGGGCAAGTCATTTGACCCCCATTGCCCTATTGCCTAGCTCTTACTGGTCTTCTACTGTGGAACTGATACTTAGTATTGATTCTAGGTAAAGAGTTTTTTTTTTTTTAAGAATATTAAGCAAATGGATTAAGATAAGAGTAATGAAATAAATCATTTCATTATTTCTAAAGGTTAAAGTTATTCTTGCAGAAGGACAGGATCTAATAATACTATGTCTGGTGCTCCATGTAATTGCAACAAACAGCATGGTATTAAAAACAAAACAAAAAACTACTCATGGGGCCTGTAGTTAAAGGAACTATTGGGTTCAAATTGCAGGACAAATCACTTTATCTCTGAATCTTAAAATACCTCAATTGTAAAATAAGAGGATTGAACTGGATCATCTCTCGGGTCCCTTCCAGCTTTAAATCCTCTGATTCTGAAGACTATTCAGTTTCCCACCCTAGGAGCCTAGGATATTAGGATGAGTTTTATACTATGTACATTTAAGACAAATCTCTGATTTATAATTAAGATTCATATCTGGGCTACTTATAAAATGTATTCTAAATGGCCAGAATAAAGGAGTATTATGTGTACTTGACATCCCCCTTTCCCCAAAATACTAAACTTGCATTCAAAATGTTGATTCTTCAGAGGTGCTATGTTACAGGCCACAAGTTTGAGTTATTTTATTGATTAAAAAAATACCAAAGTCAAGAGTCAGAGATGGTTCATAGAGAGCTTATTTATACATTTAGTATGATCTGCTTCCCAAGGTATATAATGAATATGTTACTTGAGTTACAGCAATCTAAAAGACTAAACAGAAGGCCAGAGGAAGGCAGAAAAGGGAAACATTCTTGAGATATTACTACAAATGTGATAATAGAATGTGTTCATTTTATAGAGAATTATATTTTATGGTCACAGGATAATAAGGATTATTATTTGGAGCTTCACCACAGAGAAGATAAAAGAAAATGAATATAGATCCAGTAATATAACAAGTACTTGGGAAGTAAATTTTCCACAATGAATTATGGGTAACAATTCAAGATGTAGTTACTTTATCAATATTATTTCCCTTCTGGGGAAATCTGCACTGACACAGCCTGGCTGATTGAGTAAAATCCTCATGTGGATAGCAACAGAAGTCTCATGATGAAGTCTTTAGGAATGAACAGAGATTGTTTTCTATGCCCGCAGCTGAAAGGAGGCAAGAACTTTAGAAGAGAAAGGCAGGTTTTGTTACTATGCATCTGTTTGAGAAGTAGTGTCTGAAAAAAGGACATGGCTTTCTAGAAAGTTGGGTTCCTTTCTAGAAATGTAATAAACTTAATAAGAACTGATTTTAAAAAAAAGTATTTGCCTGGAATTTTACAAATATATCCATATGAGAGTTTTAATTTTTAAAAAAGAGGAGGAAGGAAAAAAACTTCCCAGGGGCCTGGTCTGCCACTTATTGCCAATGTGATCCAAGGCAAGTCAGCTAACTTTACTGGGCCTCATTTTCCCCATATGTAAAATGAGGGGGTTGAATTAGGTTCTAAAATCAGTCAACAATATAATAATTAAGAGAGCCAGTAATTAAATGTTAGGGATGTAACTGTCACTAATGGCCTTCTTCTGGTTCTTTTTGTCCTATTCCCCCATCCTTACAACAAGCATTTAAATATTTATTACACATCAAGAATTGTGATATCACTGGGGATACAAAGAAATGTAAAAACTGTCCCAACCTCCCAAAAACTCATTTTCTAAAGATGACAACATGTAATTATTCAGGAATATACAAGATATAGAAATTTCAAAAGAGAAGACACTTGTAAGTGAGGTGAGGAGACTAGAAAGGACTCCTGCAGAGAGTAGGGATTAAGGTGAGTCTTGAAGGGAGTGAGCAAAGATAAGAGATAAAAATGAGGAGAGAGAATTTTATATGAGGCATACAGTCAATGGAAAGGCACAGAGTTAGGAGATGGAGTGTCATTTTCAAGGAAAAGCAGTTAGGCCAACGTGTAGTCATATTATAAAGTATATACAGAGTAGTCAAGTGTCAGAAGACTGGGAAGAACCACTCTCATCTGAGACAGATCAAAGGGGTGAAGAACCCAGGAACACCCCACCACTACCACAAACACGAACACAAATTGTGTTTACAGAAATACATTTTTCTAAATAGAGAAATAGGAGGTAAAGGAGACAAGGGGGAATTTGAGGCAAAATAGATTAGTCCTAAGCAAAATACATTCTAACCTTATAAGGAAGCATAAAAATATTTCTGGTTTTCTTTTAGTGACAAAGAAATGGAAATAAAGGGGTGCCCACTAATTATAGAATGGGTAAACAAGTTATGGCATATAAATGTAATGGAATACTATTGTGTTATAAGAAATGATGAAAGGGATAGTTTCACAGAAACTTGGGAAGACTTCTATGAACTGATGAAAAGTGAAATGAGCCAATTTATACAATAACAACACTACTGAAAAGACAGCTTTGAAAGACTTGGAGAATTCTGATAAGGATAATGATAATCCATAAATTCCAGAGGACTAATGATGAAACATGTTATCCACCTCCTGAAAGAAGTAAGATAGAGTATAAATGCCATGTATGTATGTTGGTGGTGGGAGTTGGAGGGGAAATGTGGCCAATGTAGAAATTTGTTTTACTTGACTATATGTATTTGTACTATATATATGTACTTAACTATATGCAGTGGTTTTATTTTTATTTCTCAATTGGGAGCTGGGGTGGGAAGATGAGAAGGCAAATTTTGGGGGACTAGAAACAAAATTAATAATAAAAAATAGGACAGATAAAAAAAAGGTGGGAGGGAGGAATGTAGTACTGTACATTAAGAAGAAATCCAGGACCTGGAAGTGAGCAGTATGGTAGAATATCTGGGGAAAGGGCATTAGAAACAGAGCTGAGTTTGTCATTCATTTGACAAAAAGAGAAAATAAGTGAGAAGTCAACAAACAGATCACAAATCTGTTTCAGATGCATGATATAACAGCGATTAGGGGACTTTGATTATCCAGAAATCTGTTTCTCTCTCTTACCAAGAAGAGAAAGCTTGCAATCTTGACTTATTTAATATTTTCATGTTTCAAAAGGTAAAGGGACTAAAGAAGACTTTTCTTTTGGAACTGATTCTCACTACTAAGATGGAATTAATTTACTAGGATGGAGATGATTGGATGCTTGAGGAGAACTTCATCTTGGAATTCTGACAAAGAAAATCTGGGGATAGTCTAAAATATATCAATTTTAGGAGAACAGATTTGAAAGGCTAAGTGGAATCAAATGGAATATAACTTTACAGGGGAATTGAGAACGTGAGACATGGAAAGTTCTCAAGAACAGACATCAAAAGGTAGGAAGAGAAACAATTTTCATAAGGTTAAAAAAAAAGGAAGAAGTTAAAAATATAAAAGTATAGAGAATTTACTTAGCAACTCAGATCTTAAACAATGCAGGTAAGCATGAATATAATGTGTGGGTCTGGTCCTTTAAGAATAGTGTCTAGTCTAAAACATTCATATCTTTTCATCTAGAGAATCTTCTGCTAAGCATATATATCATGAAGGTCAAAGAAAAAGGTCTTCTAAATGCTAAAATATTGATACTAGCAATTGTATGGTAGAAAAAAATGGAAACAAAGTAGAAAGATGGCTACTGACAGAAGCATGACTGGCTAAACTATATCAATTTACTGGAATATTATTTCACTGGAAACAATGAAAATAAAGATAAGTATGGCAAGATTTATATGAATTACTACAAAGTGAAGCAGACAGAACCAAGAAAACAACATACTAAATGACTATAACCTGGTAAACTGAAAGAAAAACAATAAAAACTGAATGCTTCATAATTACCATGATCAAACTTTGCATTGTATTAGAAACAAGAAAATGCTCCTCTTTTCCTTCTTTTTTTTCTTGGGGGCTACATTGTAGGACTCAAATGAATTGTTGGTTTGTTTAGCTTTACTGCTTTTCCTTCTTTTTATTTTAACTTCTTTATCAAAAGGAATGACTTTCTGTGTCATATGTAGATAGGACATATGGGAAATGAAGGTGATGTAGAAACCAAAGGTTTCCAAACAGTCTCCAGAAGGACCCACAATTGTGTCAGGAAATCTAAAGGTCAGAATGAATTGTAGCTGGAGAGGAAAGATAAGGTCAACACTAAAAAATGGTATCAAGAGAAAAGATTATAAAAGGTATAGGCCACTGCTCAAAGTGAATGGGACAAAGATAATATACGGTAGATTGAAGGGAGAATTGTTAAACTTTTATTTTATTCTTTTTTCCTTTGAAGAGGATAATATTTGGTGTACTGAAAGGTACAGATTACAGAACAACAATAAAGACTAGAAGTAAATTGCTACCTAAGAGATCTAAGGAAACAATAAAAAAGTACCTCACTGCTTTTGATGACTTCAAGGCCCCAAGTACAGATGAAGTACTCAAGAACTGGCAGAATCTATATACAACTGTTGAGCACATTGTCAGTGAGTTTCAAAGTAGAATGGAAAAAGGGAAAGCTATTATGAAGCTGAAGATAGGTAAATATTATCCCAATTTAAAAAATAAAGCAAAAATCTGCAAATTGAAGGACATGGGTGTGACTAATTCTTACCAAAATTCTAAAATATATAGTTAGAGAATTTCTAGAAAAAGAAGCAGTTATTATAGACCTATCATCACTTAATTATGAACAAGTCATGCCAGACTAACCTCATTAACTTTTTTGAAAGGGTTGCTAGAGACTTGATAATCAAAAGAATGCTAAGTTTTAGGAAGGAGTTTCAGAAACTCTTTTAGACTATTCCTGTAGACAAGAGCAGAAATGAGGATTAGGTGGATTTATAAGTTGGTTAAACGATCAGACCTAAAGAATAATTATTAATTCCCAAGATTAATGACAACTTGTTAGGAAGTCACCTTGTCCTTGGACTTATACTGTTTATATTAATGGCTTAGATAAAAGTATAGATGACATTCTATGAAATTTGTGGATAACAAAAAGCTAGGGAAGACAGTTAATATACTGGCTGACAAAGTCAAGATCCATAAATATCTCAAAAAGCTAGAACTTTGGATTCAAGAGGCAGGGGAAAAAAGTGTTGGTTTTGAAATCAGAGGATGTATGTTGGAATCCTGGGTCTGAGCTATGTAATCTTGGGCAAGTCATCTTACTTCTTTTGGCCTTAATATTCTTACGAGTTAATCAAGTCTTTGTTATGTGCCTACTATGGTCCAAGCATCGTGTTGGCACCAAGGACACAATATGAAACAATCCCTACTGGCTAGGAACTTACATTCTAATAGGCAGTCATGTGGAAGGATTCAAATGATTCTCTTTGGCCCCAAAGGGCGGAAGAAGTAACAATGGGTATAATTACAAGGCAGACTTAAGCTTCATGCTAAACATGCACAAGTGGAACTACCATAGCAAGTAGGGTATTCTCTCTCACTTGAATTCTCCACTTAACAGTATATATGTGACCTCTCATTAGGTATGTTGTGGAAGTATTCTTGTTCAAGTACAAACTAGGAATAGTTTCTACTCCAACTTTGAGGTTCTATACCTCTGAATTAGGAGGGGCTTCCAGAATGAAATGGAAAGGTTTCTTAGATAAGATAAAGATGTAAAAAATTATTTTCTAAGAGCCTATTGTGTGTCAGACACTATTCGAAATACTTCACAAATATTACCTTATTTGTTCTTCACACTTTATAGTTGAGGAAACTGAGGCAGAGAGGTTAAGTGACTTGCCCATGGTCACACAGCTAGTAAGTATCTGAGAATAAATTTGAAGTCAAGTCTGATTCTAGGGCCTGTGAGTTCTCTCATGTCACCTAGCTGCCTTATTGCCTGGTCCTTCAGATGATGCTTCTAAAACACTCTCTAGATCACACATTCTTAAACTGGAATCTGTGAGCTTGTTTTTAACAAATATTCTGGTAAGAGTATTTCAATATGATTATTTTGTTTTCAACTTTTATGTGTTTCAATTTATGAATTTAAAACATTGTTCTGAAAAGGGGTTTAAAAGATGGTCAATGGAATCTAAAATATACAAAAAAAAAAAAAAAAAAAAAGTAAAAAGCCCTACTCTAGATAACAAACCATCTGTTACACACTACATTAACATCTACAGTTAACCTGATCCTTAAAAAGTTTTTTTTTTTTTAAATTGGCATTTTTTTTTACTATGGTATGTGACGTATAGAAATACTGAGGTACAAAATGCAAATCACTGCAGATGACATTTAAAATCTTCTCTCATTCTGAAAGATGGAAGGAACATTCTTCTTCCTCAATGATTCAGCTTTTGGTTTGTTTTTTTCTTTTGTACTACTTCAACCAGGAGCTTGTATCTTGCCACACATTCTTCCTTAGATTTGTCAGGGATGCACTTGGCTATCTTGTCCCAGTGGTTTGATCTCCCCTTGGGGTACTACTGCAGAGCTTCTGCTGGTTCTGAGTCCAGAGCTCCTCGGTCCCCGCTGGTTCCTGGCTCTCTGGCATGCCTCCTCCTTGTCGCTGGGCTTGTCCTGCTTGTTTAGGTCAAAGTCTTTCTGCCTCTTCCCACTGGACTTCTCAGGCTCTTCCCTTGTGTCGGGGCCGGTGGGCTTGTGCCTGGTTTGGGGCATTGGTGGTGTCTTGCCAGGCTTTCTTGGGCTCCTCCTCGGCTGCCTCCTTTTCTTCTTGCTGTATGATGAGGTGGTCTGACAGTGTCACCGCCACTTTGGTGAGCTTCAAAGTCTGCACTGTGGACTTCAAACCATTCCTGGGGTACACACCACTGAGTCCTTCAGCTGCCTGGTTTTCACTGTCACATCTGTCACTGGTTGACCCAATTTGTGAGCAATCTTTTCCCAATGGCCTGGGGTCCCCCCTGGGAACTTAACCATACTTCTTGTCAGCTGGCTGAGGTTCTCTCCTTTCCATTCAGGTGCCTGCAAGTGAGGTATTAACAGGTTCTGTCTAAGATGCACCATGTCCACCTCTTCAACATTACCGCAACCAAATCTTTGCTTTTCCTTTTGCCTCCCTGGGCATATTTAGAAGGAAGTTTCTTAAGAGCCTGTCTGTTGTCCCTCTGTAGCTGCTCCATTTTTTAGTGCTCTTGCATATCTGTTGTTTGGGTGTGTTCAAGAAGCAAAAAATCTTTTTGATTCTGGTTTTCTTTCTAAAAATGCTTAAAATATCTTTTAATATCATCCATATTTTTTTCATGAATGATTAAGCTCAGATTTGCAGGGTAGGTTGCCAGGAGCTCTACTGCTCTTTGAATCCTGAACCTTAAAAGTTTTAAGAGGGCGCAGCTGTGTAGCTCAGTGGATTGAGAGCCAGGCCTAGAGATGGGAGGTCCTAGGTTCAAATCTGACCTCAGACACTTCCCAGCTGTGTGACCCTGGGCAAGTCACTTGACCCCCATTGCCTACCCTTACTACTCTTCTGCCTTGGAGCCTATATATAGTATTGACTCCAAGAAGGAAGGTAAGGGTTAAAAAAAATTTTTTTTTTAAAAATATCATAAAATAAAAGTTTTAAGAATACTGGGTTCAAGTCCTGGATCAGCTATTTAAAAACCATGGGACACTGGGGAAATCCTTAAACCAAACTGGGTACCTAATTCTTCCTCAGTAAAAGGGTGATAATACTTGTGCTACTCAACTCAGGCAGTTAAAGCAAGAAAGGTACTTTAAGAATAACTGAAATGAGAGCTACTGCTTCAATGAGAATAACAACCTCTCCCTAGATGCATTAGTCTTAGGAGTTGTTTGTGCAGTAGTTTCTCAGTAGAGTCTTACTCTCTGTGACCCCGTTTCAGGTTTTCTTGGCAGAGATACTAGAGTGGCTTCCCATTTCCTTCTCCAGCTTATATTACAGATGGGGAAACTGAGGCAAACAGGGTATAATGCCTTGCCCAGGGTCACAAAGCTAGAAAGTATCTTAGGCCATAATTGAAATCAGGGAGATGAATCTTCCTGACTTTAGACCTGGCACTCTATCCACTGTCACCACCTAGCTCCCCAATCTTATGAAGATAAGATGCAAATATCTCCAACATGTTAATTCCCAAGTTGATCTTAACCATAACCAAAATTTAAAAAACTGCCATAAACTTCACTGGAAAAATAAGAATAAATGTTCTGAGTGGAGAAGACTTGTTATGAAAAGAACTTCAAAACACTTTAAGATGACAACTCATATTAACACTAGATAGCTGACAAAGCATTTTCCTTACCACATTCTGAGTAAGGAATTCTTATTATTCTCTTTTTAACATATGAATAACTGAAATCACAGAGAAGTTAAGTAACTTTCAGAAGGTCACTGAGGCCAGTAAGTGGCATAGAGAGAATTAAGTTTAATTCCTCTTGATTCCAAGTTCAGTGTTATTTTACATTCAACATGTTGTATTATGTTAACATTTTAAAAAAGCAGAAATCAAGGGTAAATTTTTTTTGTATCTCTGTTAAGAACTACATATATTAAAGTTATTATGCCATTATCCAAGGGCCAAAAAATGAGGACAATCAAAACAAAAGGACACATCAAGGGTAGGGTATTTATAAGAAGCTAGATTTTATTTTTTCATGTACATTAAATTCCTTTTCATCAATAAGAGATATGCTCCAAAAGACTGATTGGGGGAAAAAAACCTTATTACTTGAGCATCTGACTCTTGTCATGTTCATGACCTCAATTTTAAAATCAGATAGGTTAAATATTTTCTAAGAATCTAACATATCTTTACCTTAAATAGAACCAGAAAAACTGAAGAATTTGATGGTGTAAATAATGTATTACATCATCATAGCTTTAAATCACTGAAAAGGCCAATAAGTGTGGGTGTCACTCAGGACTGTCCAGGGACATCTTCTCTTCTCTGATATTATTTCATTTGGTGACATCAATTCCCCTGATTTCAATTATCAGCTCTACAAACATGATTCTCATATCCACTTACCAAGCCCTAAACTCTCTAACCTCCAAACTGCTGCCTAGTGAACATCTTAAACTAGATGACATCTTAAATTCAATGCCCCAAATTAAGCTTATGTTCTTTAACTCTATTCCCCTGAATTTCCTTTTTACTGTCAAGAGTATTATCCTCCTCCCAGTCACTCACGGTTCAAAATCTAGGTGTGCTCTTTGACTTCTAACTCTCCTTATACCTCCCATATCTAATCTACTGTCTAGTTCCACTGATTACCTCACATCACCTTATAGCATGGACTAATACTACAGCCTTCTGGTTGTTTATCTATTACCTCTAATTTGTTCTATATATGTTTGTACATGTTTTGATGTTGTCTCCACCCAAAAGATTGTGAGCTCCTGGAGAGCAGATTGTTTTTTGCCTTTCTTTTAAATCCCTAGTAGTTAGCATTGTGCCTGCCAGGCACTTAATAAATACTCACTAACAATCAATTGACTTGTCTATTTATTTCACTTTGCATAAGTTCATGCAAATCTTTACATGTTTCCCTGTATTCTTAGTATTCATAATTTTTAAAAAAGTGTAATGAAAGGGCAGCTGAGTGGATCAGTGGACTGAGAGCCAGTCCTAGAGAAGGGAGGTTCTAGATTCAAATCTGGCCTCAGACACCTGCCATCTGTGTGACCCCAGGCAAGTCACTTAACCTCCACTGCCTGTACCTTACTACTCTTCTGCCTTGCAACCAATACACAGTACTGATTCTAAAAAAGGGTTTAAAAAAAAATGTGTAACAATAACCCAAGAAATTTATGTACCACAATTTGTTTAGCCATTTCACAATTGGTAGACACTAACTTCTTCATTTCTTTGCTAACACAGTTCCAGACTTCTTAAGAGGTTATCAAATACTGTTCATCTTTTAATATATTATATTTTCCAGCCACTTTGGACACAGTAGTGAGATTCAGCAAGAGGATACTCATGCCCTGATATTTTAGCTGCTTTTCTAAAATAGAATGTTAGCATTCTGTTAAGTTGTTCCTCATGAAATTGGGGTACAAGTATTTCAGTACACCTTAGCTAAGTTTTAAATGGTGGAAAAATCAAACTGGAATTTGATCTGGAACCTGTTTGGGCTCTCCCTACAAATTCTTCAGCTAGTCATTTACAGTCAAAAGCATTTCTTAACAATGTATGGTGCTAGTATAAAGCAGGGACCAGTTAGGAACTAAAATCTGACAGTCAACATTACTTAATATATTAAGTACCCAAAAAATTACTATTATAGATGAATGAAATAAATGGTCTGCCTACCACAAGTCCCTCCCCCTTCCAGTTTATTCTCCCTTCAGCTAAAGTGATTTTCCTTAAGTCCTGGTCTGATTATGTCAACCTTCCATACTGAAAATATTACAGGAGCTCCCTATCACCTAAAGGATCAATATAAAATCTTGTTTGGCTTTCAAAACCCTCCATAACCTACCTCCTCCTTTCTAGTCTTTAACCTTAATCACCTTTCACTTCCTTTACCATGCCCCTTAAATTCAGTGACACTGGCCTTTTTAAGATTCCTTAAACTAGTCACTCCAACCTTAAGCTCCAGGCATTTTTCCACACTGTTTTCTAGACCAATAAAACTTTCCCCCTCCCTTATCTCCCCAGACTGGTTTCCCCCTAATCCCTCTTAATTCCAGTGCCTTTCTTCTGCAGATTTCCTATATGGCTTATTGGTATATATACTTCTTGGTGTATTCCTTGATGAGATTTTCAGTTTCTTAAGGGCAGCGTTTGTCTTTTGTCTTTCTTTTTATCTCCAGCACTCAGCACATACAAGGTGGTTAACAAATCATAATTGCCATAAGATTCCCTGCTAACATTTAAAATACTGAGGTTGGGAAAATGATCTAAAAAACTTATTTTTTTTCCAGCATTTATATACAGAGTTTTTTAAAGAGCAGCTACATGATTCAGTGGAAAGAGCTCAGGGCCTGAAATCTGGAAGACCTGAGTTCAAATTTAGCCTCCAACAATTACCAGCTATGTGACCCGAGGCAAGTCAAGTAACCATTTGCCTCAGTTTCCTCATCTGTAAAATGATCTGGATAAGGAAATGACAAACCTCATAAAGCAGTCACAAAGAGTCAGACAAAACTGAAATGACTAAACAACAACAATAAAGATTTTTAAAGATTTTAGAAATGCTTTTGATCCCAGCTTGTTACTTAACATAAATTAAGCCCCTTTTTAAGATGTGTTTACTATTTTCATTCATTGGCATCCTTTTATTGTGTATAGTAAAATGTACTGAAGAAGAGAATGTTATTTGCTTTTTCTTTTTGAATTTTGTCTGTTTCACTTTTTCCAAGACAGTGATCTTATCCTTTGGAAGAAGCCATGAGAAATGCAAATATACAAGCATTATCAATTTATCCCTAGCTAAATTCCTTTACAGCTCTCTCAGAGCTTAAAATAGCACAACATCAAACTGGTGAAAAGTCTAAATGTGTAAGTGCTTTCTCTGCCTTACAACAGTAGGCACTTGTCAGAAATTTCTGCTCCAAGAGCTTTTATTTATTCAAGCTCATTTCAATGGAAGTCTTCATACATTTGTACTAAAATAAAAGCATTTATAAAAGTGAAATCCTGTTGGAAATAAATGCCATTGAAGTTTTATATATAAGAAAATTATTTCCAAGTCCCTGTTGATCACCTTCTATTTCATGTAGTACACATAAATGTAATTCCAATACAAAAAAAGAGGGGGAAAGGAGGGAGAAAAAGAAGAGCAAGAGAGAGAGAACTTGGATATTTCTCAGGGCCTCATTATAAAATCTGACCAATTATTAAATCAAATATTTAAATTCTAGGAATGTTCATCATATTATTCTCTCAGTCTTTAGTGGAATTTTAAATTTTAAAGTAGATTTTTTTTTGTGGCACTTTATTGACTGTTGATTAACCTAAAGCTTTTAGCACCTTTAAAATAACAATTAAAGAGATATACTTTGATATTTAAACTTTTAATCAGGACACAATAAATTTCATTCTGATACTGGTATTAGAGCTGGGATGTGAGTGGGAAGCTAAGAAAGATCTTATATAGGAGGATGCCCTTAAATTGAATTCTGAAGGCAACTAAAAATTCTATAAAGGCAGTGGTGATAAGCAAGTGTATTCCAGGTATAGAGGGCACTGTAAAATGCTCAGAGATGGGAACTGAAGTATTTATGGATGAGGAGGAAAAACCAGGGAATGGGTAAAATATATAACAAAGATGAAAAAGTAGGTTGTAGTCTTGTAGTATATTTGCATGGTATGAATAACAATCCAGCAAAAAAGATAGGGGGCAAAAACAATATGGGAGAGATTAGGTTTAGATCAACATCTCACACCCTACACCAAGATAAATTCAGAATGGGTGAATGACTTGAATATAAAGAGGGAAACTATAAATAAGTTAAGTGAACACAAAATAGTATACCTGTCAGATATGTGGGAAAGGAAAGATTTTAAAACCCAGCAAGAGTTAGAGAAAATTACAAAATGTAAATTAAATGGTTTTGATTATATTAAGCTAAAAAGCTTTTGTACAAACAAAAACAAAGTAGTCAAAATCATAAGGGAAACAACAAATTGGGAAAAAATCTTTATAACAAAAAACTCTGACAGGGGTCTAATTACTCAAATATACAAGGAGTTAAATCAATTGTATAAAAAAATCAAGCCATTCCCCAATTGATAAATGGGCAAGAGACATGAATAGGCAATTTTCAGGCAAAGAAATCAAAAGTATCAATAAGCACATGAGAAAGTATTCTAAATCTCTAATAATTAGAGAAATGCAAATCAAAACAACTCTGAGGTATCACCTCACACCTAGCAGATTGGCTAAAATGAAAGAAGGGGAGAGTAATGAATGCTGGAGGGGATGTGGCAAAATTGGGACATTGATGCTTTGCTGGTGGAGTTGTGAACTGATCCAACCATTCTTGCTGGCAATTTGGAACTATGCTCAAAGGGCTATAAAAGAATGCCTGCCCTTTGATCCAGCCATACCATTGTTGGGTTTGTACCCCAAAGAGATCATAGATAAACAGACTTGTACGAAAATATTCATAGCTGTGCTTTTTGTGGTGGCAAAGAACTGGAAAAGGAGGGTATGCCCTTCAATTGGGGAATGGCTGAGCAAACTGTGGTATATGCTGGTGATGGAATACTATTGTGCTAAAAGGAATAATAAACTGGAGGAGTTCCAGGTGAACTGGAAAGACCTCCAGGAACTGATGCAGAGCAAAAGGAGCAGAGCCAGAAGAACACTGTACACAGAGACTGATATACTATGGTAAAATCGAATGTAACAGACTTCTGTACCAGCAGCAATGCAATGACACAGGACAGTTCTGAGGGATTTATGGTAAAGAACGCTACCCATATTCAGAGGAAGGACTGCAGGAGAGGAAACATATAAGAAAAACAACTGCTTGAACGCATGGGTTGAGGAGGACATGACTGGGGATGTAAACTCGAAACTTCCACACCAATGCAACTATCAACAATTTGGAAATAGGTCTTGATCAATGACACATGTTAAAACCAGTGGAAATGTGCATCGGCCATGGGTGGGGGATAGCAGGGGGAGGGGGGTAAAGGGGAAAGTAGGAGCATGAATCTTGTAACCATGTTAAAAATGAATATTAATAAATATTTAAAAAATTTAAAAAAAAAAGATAGGGGGCAGCTGGGTAGCTCAGTGGATTGAGAGTCAGGCCTAGAGATGGGAGGTCCTAGGTTCAAATCTGGCCTCAGACACTTCCCAGCTGTGTGACCCTGGGCAAGTCACTTGACTCCCATTGCCCACCCTTACCACTCTTCCACCAAGGAGCCAATACACAGAAGTTAAGGGTTAAAAAACAAACAACAACAACAACAAAAAGATAAGGAGCAGTCAGGCAGGTAAAAGAACCAAGAAAGCAATATCATAGGAACTTAAATAGGGCAGAGTATTCCAGAGTAGACCAAAAGTTAGACAAGTGAAATGTTGCAGAAAAGTCAAGAATGATGAGGATTGAGAAAAAGTCACTAGATCCGGGAATTAAGAGATTACCATTAACTTTGGTAAAAGTTGTTTCATTTGAATGATGAAGCCAGAGGTAAGATTACAAATTATAAGTTTTTTTCTGAGAAGTTCAGATGGAAAAGGAATTTGAGATAGCAAAGTATAGCTTAAGGGGATTTTCAGTTCTAATCTTTGTCGCAATTCTTTCCATTTATATTGTAGTTGTATCTGTTGTTTTCCTTGGTCCTTTTTTTCCTGCTTTTATTCTACAATCTCTTCCTGTCTACTGACTCCTTTGCTGCCTAAAAAAATGCCCATGTCTTGGCTCCCCCCCAAAAATATTGGAATATACCTCTTTCTGATCTTCATAGAAATGTGGGTCCAATGCAGTGATGGGCAAACTATTCCCCGTGGGCCAGATCCAGGCCGTAGTTTGCCCATCACTGCCAATTTCCTAATCACTACTTCTAGATGTGGGGGCTTCGTGATTAGGGAATTGCTTAAGGCAGTGATGGGCAAACTAAGCCTGTATCTGGCCCTAGGAAATATTGTGCCTGTCACTGCTTTTGAACATTGTACACATTGCTAGAATTGCTATGTTGGTTGTGATGAATAGCTTTTTCCCCTCCTTTTTTACAAAATTCTGTTATAAGGTCTCAATGTGGAAGAGAAAAGATAAACATATTTGTGTGTGTGTGTGTGCCTTCAAGTGCCCACTCTCTCCAAATTACCTTGTATTCATTTTGTATGTATTCTATATACATTTAAGAAAAAGGAAATGTTGGGTTCAATCCACACCTCTCATACATACTGGCTTTGTGACCTGGGGCATGTCACACAACCAGGCTGTACTCTAGGCAAATCTAATATTTATTATTTATGGGTATTGACTCAAATTGGTCAAGTAAGTTTCCTCACACAGGTAAGACTTAGTTCCCTATTCCAATGGAATCAAAAGTCCAGTCCATATCCCTATCCATCTGCATAGTCTTACATTCTATATGTTGTCTCCTGAATTTAAACATAAATTCCTTGAGGACATTTGTCTTTCTATCCTTAACACCTGACAGAAGGCCTATCACCACATTGTAAAAGATAATCAACACTTGCTGACTCACTGATGTGAAGGAAGTAAAGAGCTGTAGCTAGTGATAAAAGTCAGTTTTCTAAGAACAGATTTAAGAAAAACATTCTCATAAGAAAAGTCCATCCATTCAAAGGGCAGGTAAAATCAAGAGATATCACTTGGGTCAAGAACATAATTGCACATATTGAACAATGTCAAGAGAGAAAAGGAACTATCACATATTTGCTTTATGGAAAATGGTTTTTTCAGTGCCAAATGACATTAAAAGACTCTGCCATCATTTTGATTCCTGTGGAGCCAAAACTAACAACCTTGTTAGGATCCTAAACATAAGGCAAGTCACCTAATCTCTTTGAATGTTAGCTTTGTTAGCAGGAGAAATGAGTGAATTGGAGATAATTCTAAGGTCCCTTCTATATCTGAGCCTATAGCTTCTGATATATCAAAAATGGACATTTGAAGAAGTGAATACTATTTCATTTAAATTCATGCTCTTGTCACTATACTTAATTTTATCCAGCTCTAAAAAGTTGTGATTTTTCCTACCTTCCTCATTCAACTCTCATTTTTCTAGAATCTTTAGTCTCCCTCTGTCAAATGGTTCCTTCCCTATTATAATCAAACAGGCCTAAACCTCCTCATTCTTTAAAAAAACAAAAGCCTCCAAACCTGTCTACAACCCTCTTCTTTATATTATTTCACTGGGTGAAATCAGATCCCATGATTTCAATTATCATCTCTATGCACATGATTCTTAGTTCTACTTGACTAACCTCTCTCCCCAACTGCTATTGGACATTTCAAACCAGATGCCCTGTAAACTTCTAAACTCTGCACTTCAAAAAATGAATTCCCCATTATCTCTCCTTCTAACTCCTTTCTCTTAAGTCTCCCAAGCTCATAACTTAAGTGTCATCCTTGACTCTTCACTCTCATTTCCCATATCCACAGAGCCTACTGGTTAGTCTCCCTGCCCCTAGTCTCGCTCACTCCCATTGCATCCTCCACTCAGCTGTAAGTTATCTTCCTAAAAGGCAAGCCTGACTTCCCCTATTAAACTCCAGGGGCTTGTGAGAATTTAAATTAATATACAATATCTCAAAGTATTATATTTAATAAGATTTATTAATAATAACTCAGATAAAAAAGCTAGAGTAAAAAGGCAGCTAACCAAGTCGTCATTGCAGGAAAAGAGAAGAGGGAGCAGCTTGCAGCAAAGGGTACAAGATTTACAGGTATACAGGCTCCCCACTACAACATTCCAGTATCAAACAGAAAATCCTGCCTGGCTTTAAAAGCTTATAATTTGCAAATATCCCAACTTTTCCATTCTCCTTACATTTTATTTCCATCAACATAATCTTGACTTTTGCTCCTTTGTTGTTCAATACACAAGACATTCTCTCTTTTGACTTAGCATTTTCACTGGCTGTCCCCCATGCCTGGAATTCTCTTCCTTTTCACATCAGCCTCCTTGATTCTCTGGCTAAGTCCAAAATGCTTGCAAGCAGCCTTTTCAAATCCTCCTTAATTGTAATGTCTTCCCTCCAGAATAATCCCCAATTTGTCATGTATGTATCTTGTTTGTACAGAGCTGTTTGCATGTTGACTCTCTTATTAGATTGTGAAGTAGTTGAGAGAAAGAACTGTTTTTTGCCTTTCTTTGTATCTTCAATATTTTGCAGTGTTTGGCAGAGAGTAGGGACCTAATAAATGCTAGTTGACAGACTAACTATCCCTTCAAACTACTATGCAATATCTCACCTCTTTATCTCAGATTGGAAAAACTCTCTACATTAGTTGCCTCCACTTCTTTTACTCTCATTCATAATTCAACCTTTTGCAATATGCTGACCTCATCACTCAGTTGGAACTGCCTCTCCAAAGGTACCCGTGTTCTTTTATAAAATCTTGATGGTCTTTTCTCAGTCTGAATCCTTCTTGACCTATTTGCTGCATCTGATAATGTTGATCCTCTCTTCTTGATACTTTTTCCTCTCTGGATTTTCCTAACATTCCTTTTTTCATTCTTCCCCTACCTGTTTGACTGCTCCTTCTTAGTCTCCCTTGCTGGCTCATTTATCATCCATAGTATACCTTCTAATTGTGGATGTTTCCCAAAGTCCTGTCCTAGGTTTTTTTCTTTTCACCTTTTAAATTCTCCCTCAGTAACATTATCAGTTCCCACAGGTGTAGTCATGGGAGATGAGTTTTCCCACCTCTATGCAAATGACTCAGTCCTATAGCCCCACAGTTTTTTCTGAGTCCCAGTATCAAATAACAAACTGCCCAATTGCCTAGTAGACATCTCATACTGGCTGTCCAAAAGATATCTCAAATTCAACCCCTTTCCCCCTCATTGATTATCATTACATGTATCTCAACATCAGGAATGAAAATATCTTGCAGTGGCAAGGATAAGTAATTCCATGGCTAAATGAACAACATAAAACAAATGCTTTTGAGGCTTAAAGTACTTTTAAGAATTGGATTCTTTTAAAGCAAGAACTGTTGAGTTGACATTAATATAAAATCTTCCAAAATTATAAATCCAAATTCCAAAATTATAAACCCCTGTTGTTTCCACCTAATTCTGTTATGCTTTATATAAAATAACTTGGTTCTCAAAAGTGATGAGAAATGGGAAATTGAGCAATGATATTTATTATTAAGTTCCTACTTTGTCCTAGGCCCATGATGGCGAACCTAGGGCAGAGTCCTCTCTGTGGGCATGCTTGCAATTGCCCCCGCCCAGAGTTCATTACTAGAAAGCCAGAGGAGTGGAGATGTTCCTCTCCCCCTCTCCATGCAACTGAGGACATTTCTCACGTGACCTGCCCCTCTGCCTAGCAGCCTAATAGGAGCATTTCTTCTCCCCCATTTTGGGTACAGGTTGGGGCAAGGCAGGAGAGGGCAGGGCATGGCACTCTGTGTCTAAAAGGTTTGCCATCACTGCCCTAGGCACTGGAATATCAGGTTGAAACATTATCTACTTCTAGTTAGCAATGAGTTTATCATTTTTCCTCCTAAGTCTTCTTATCTTCCAAACTTTCCTATTCTACAGAGGCACTACCATCTTTCCTGACTTCAGATTCATAATTTCAAGCATCATCTGGGACTCTTCACTCTCCCACACTCCACACCCCAAATAGTTGCCAAATCTTGCAGTTTCTCCCTCTACAATATCTCTTATATTAATATTTTTTTCCCCTTGTTCACACAGCTACTACCTTGGTCCACTTTCTCTCTCACTTAAGACTGTTATAACAGCCTCCTCACGTTTCTCTCTGCCTTAAGTCTTTCAATACCTCAGTCCAATAGCAATTAGAGCTCTATATAATCTGGTTCCGAACTCTTTCTAGCCTACTTTGACATTACTTGTTCTCCCGCACTCTTGAGTTCTACCCAGACATTTTTTTTGTTAATCATACATCATTCTATCTCCCATTTCTTTGTTTCTGTGTTAGTTATTTCCCATGCCTTGAATGTGATTCCTTTCTTACCCTGCTTCAAAAGCCCCCTCTTCTCAAATACCATCTTCTGCATGAAGCCTTTTCTAATTTCTACCAACCATTCATTGTGTTCTGTATCTTATCTACTTTTATATATTTGTAGTTGTTAAATTTATATTTATGTTGTATATATTTTTATATATGCTTGTTTTCTCCGTCTTTAGAATGTAAACCCTTGACAAGTTAGGATTATTTCATTCTTGGTACTTGAATCACCAGAATTTAGCAGTGTCTGGCACATACTAGGAATCTAATGAATACTTGCTATCTGGCTGGTTAATATATATGTCATCTTAAACTCAGTAAGTCCAAAACTGAATTCATGATATTCCTTCTAAAATTTGCCTCCTCCTAACTTCCCTTTTCTCTTAATAACACCCTCAGTCACTCAGCCATTCAGGCTAAAACACTTGAGTCATTCTTGAATCTGTCTCCTCCCATATGTTGTCAATCTAATCCTACTGATTTAACTGCAAAATCCAGCATGGATGTATTTTCCTTTCTAGTCTCTCAACTTTGTCAGGACCTTGTCTTCAACCACCTGGGCTACTCTACTAGCCTCTTAACAGTTCTCCCTATCTGAAGTTTCCATCTTTCATAGTACTGCCAAAATAACATAGGGCATAAATTTGATTTAGTCAATCCCATCATTCAAGGTCCTCAATGATCTGTCTTTAGACCTTAGCCTTGACTGAATTTAGTCACAGAAATTGAACTTCTTACTGTTTCTTCCCTGAGGCACCTGTGTAGCTCAGTGGATAGGGCACTGGATCTGGAGTCAGAAGAATTAGATTTAAATCTAGCTTCAGACACTTATTTTGTAACTTTGGGCAAATCAATTAACTTCTACCTTTCTCAGTTTCCTCAATTATAAAATGGTCTTTCAAGGGTTGTCCTGAAGATCAAGTTGGTTTATATTTGTAAAGCTCCTAGTATTTAGCAGGTGATTAATAGATGTTTATATCTTTCTTTCTGACCTCATATAATGCTTCTGTTTTTTCCATGTATAAGAAAACATACCTTGTGTAAATTCCACACACTACTGTCCCATTCCAGCTAACATCTGAGATCAAAGTGTTTTTTTAAATTATCTCTATGGTCCCCTCATGGCACTCTAAAACCTATGATCCTCTTTCAATTTTATTAAGGTTCCAGTTCCTATGGGACTGTGATTAAAAGTGATTCCTCTTAACTTGAATCTCTATGGTTTGTTCCACTTTTTCTAGACAATGAATCATATGCTAACTTGCTTCATAATAATTTATTTACTTTTCTCATCACCCTAGAGGGCAAAGTCCCTGTGGACAAAGACTCCATAATATTTCAACTTTGTATTCCAGTGCTTAGGGTGAGGAAGGTATATGTATATGCTCAACTTCCCCATTCTGATTACTTAAACCAACATCCAAGTTATTTCACATTAAGCATAATGAAGTTGGGTGGAGGCAGCTGGGTCATATAAATTACCTATCATTTTGGGAGCTTTAACATTAAAATGTCTAAGTACAACAGCCCTTCCTTCAAAAGAATCCAATTATAAATTCTATTTAAGAAAATAAGGAATATAATGATCTTTAAAAGTATTCTAAGCCTCAAAAGTCTTTTTGTATTATGTCATTCAGATATCTATGCAGTTACTTTTCCTTATATTTTTGTTCCTGACATGGAGAGTCAAAAAATGACAATCAAAGATTGAAAAAACAAAAAAGAGGATACTAAATTCGATAACCAAGTCCACTAACCTGATCAGTCTTCCCTAGGCCTTTCCTTACCCCTTCCCCCAACCTATAAGGAGGCCAAGATAGGAAGATCAAGTGTAATTTCAACCAAGGTTTGGTAACATCGGTAATTAAAAGCCCTGTCTGTTTCCTTTATGATCCTCAATATATACATTTTCTTTCTTTTTCCACCCCCTCAGGCCCTCGCCAGAAACAAAAATGCCGAATACCCAAACCCCAAGCAACCGCATCTGTCACCCCAGCCTGCATCCGCCCCCTGGGCTGTTGCTAAGGCAGAGGGCTGGGACCACTTACTGAGCTGTCCCCCTCCCGGCATCACACTGGGATCCCGGCTCCCGGCGCCCCCCGCTCCGGCTGCCCCGAGGATCCCGGGGCCTCCCACTCCAGGTGGGGTCCCGCTCTGTCGCTCGAAGTTGCCCGGGTTAGAGAAGTAGTCTCGGAGCCGAGGCAGCTCCCGGCCGCTCTCCAGCAGCTCAGTGTGCAGCTCCAGGGCCGTCAGCAGGAACTGATCACGCAGGAGCTGCGCCGCAATAGCGTCCACCGACAAGCGGGCGGGAGGCTCCCCCGCGCCTGCTGCGGCTGCTGCCGCCGCCGCCTCCCCCCCGGGGACCCCTGGTCGCCCTCCAGCTGCCCCGGCCATTGGCTCCTGCGGGGACAGGGAGCCTCCAGAGCCGGGATCGGGGCCGCTCCCAGGACCCAGCCGCAGGCCAGGCCGCCGTTCTTCCTCAGCCGCCGCCGCCACCTCGTCGTCTTCGTCGTCCGAGTCGCTGAGAAACGGGTTCACGCCGCTGCTGCCGCCTCCCGCAGACATCGCCGCCATCTTAATCTGTCAGGTGCCTCGGCTCCTCCCCACCTGTCGGTGACAGACCGCGCCCGCTGCTGCCGCGGACCCCGAGGGACCACTCAGACCTGGGCACGCCTCCGAACTAGCGTCCTGCGCCTCGCTTCCCTACAACAGCCGTGGTATCCGAGGCACCGGCACCCACAACTGCTTCCTGGCCCTGCTCTGCAGGCGTCTTCCTGGTCCCCACTCTCGCGGGAAGTGGATGATGCTTGCGTTCCCGGCCACCCCCGCTCCCTCACCTCACAGTACCAGAACGTCCCTCTATCCGCCCTCAACGCCGCAAGGCTCCGCCTCTTCTTCATTGGGATAGGCCTTAGGAGGTGCTGGGGACAGCGCTCTCAGTATCGCGAGAACGTCCACAGCCGGTAGGTCCTGACCCGGCGCAGCTGTGACCGGCTTGGGGGGCGCGGTGCCTTGTAGGGCCCCTGTTGGGCGGGTTTTTGGAATGGGGAGGTCACTGCCTCGGGGGCTTTCGCCTGTTTGTCTTTAACGCTGGGTCCCTGCATGGGCCTTTCTCCACGTGTGGTGCGGAGGCGACCGTGATCCCTCTTCCTCCCCACGGGAGAGCTCCGAGCTGGGGATTGGGGCCGGGGGAAGGAGCCTTGTCTTCTTTCTTGTGACCCTCCCCATCGCCGGTTTGGAAGCAAAACTTCCCCTGACTCGGTCGGTAGGTGCCCAGCCTGGCGATCCTCAGTCCGGCTACTTCCTCACCTTTTCCCTTTCCTTTGCATCCTGGTGCCTGGGGAGGCCAGACCCGTGTCACCCTAGTCCAGGGTTCCGAATTAATGGATTAAAATGTGTGTGTATACGATTTCTTAGAATGTTTTAAAAGGTGCAAAAATACATAGGTTTACAAAGGAAACTCACAATATTGAAATCGTTCTTTACATTTAAATTTACATAGAATTAAATATGACAAACGATTTCAATATGAGAGAATTATATAATAAATACATATCTAAAATAAGGCGTTCAACTGACCCCCTTTGGAGTTTTCATGGTAAAGATACTGAAGTGGTTTGCCATTTCCTTCTCCAAGTCATTTTGCAGGTGAGGAAACCGAGGCAAATTAAGTTAAGCGACTTATTCTGGTTCACACTGCTACCTTTGGTTGGATTTGAACTCAAAAAAACTCTTCTTGACTCCAGGTTCAGCACTATTCACTGCTGCATCTCATTACATTTGTTGCCTGGCTATAAAGTGTTAGCTATTATGATAATTTCAGTCAGGTAATTGATAGTCAATAAATGTTTATAGAATTTTGAGGAATGTTAGAACTCCAAGGAATCATTGAGGGTATTTAGGATCATTTCCTTTCCTCATACAGTTCAGTAAAAAGCTGAAGCTCATAATAGTTATATATCTTTTTTAGAGAATGACTTGATGTCAGAACAGATCTGACTTTCAGTCCCTTTCTGGTTCTGTTATTTCCCCCGGGTTTATTTTGTTAGTTGTGTTTCAGTCAAGTTCTTTGAAACCTAAGTCTTTTCAAAACCATGTTTTAATTAAACTAAAACCTACCCAAGAATATGGTTATCCTAATAAATGAAAAAGCTAATGCTGCTTCTTTGATTATCATATCTTGTTTAATATATGTGATTATGGGAGTGGTTTTCCATTGGACATAAAGCTTTAGTACTTCAAGAATTGAGGAATTTTGGAAAAATCCTTTAGTAATCCATCTCATATTAGCCATACTTTGATTTATGTGCCTACTTCATTCTTGCTGATTGATTGATTGCAACACAGTCCCATATAGCAATGTATTAATTTGGTGTTCCTTGTATATGTGATATTATAGCAATACAATGTGCTTTGTAACACAGTTGGAAAATGAAATATGATAAAGCATCCTTTCATTAATTTCAGATTCACAGTATTAGAGTCATGAATTTAGAGCTGATAGGGAGCATAGAGGCCTTCCAATTTAACCCCCTCATTTTATAAAATTGCTAAAAGTCACATAGTAAATGGAAGAGTCTTGATTTGAACCCAAGCCCTCCAATTCCAGATTTCACACACTTTCCATTATACCAGTTGCCACTCTCACAGATGAGAAAACTGAGACTCACAGTTGCCAAGTCCCATAGTTTCTTAGTGACAAAGTAGGAATCAGTCAATGTTTGAACTTACACCCCCTTTTGTATTATTCTCCTTTAGGCATGTAGTCTATGGAAATAGTAATACTGCTCCTTGTAATGGTAGACCACCTTGTAGGTACTCATTCCTCACCTCCACCTTTTTGAAAAAATTAGATAAAACATTTACTTAGGGGTCAGGCACTATGTTAGTCTCTGAAAATACAAATACAAACAAAAAGATTTCCTTCAAAGTTTTAATTCCTGAGGCCTTTTCTGATTTTTCCCAGCTGCTGTTTAAGTTTTTCTTTACCTACTTATGATAATAAGTTTCTTGAGGGTAAGAACTATTTCATCTTCTAGCAAAGTTCTTGGCACAGAGTAGGCAGTTAATATACTTTGTGGTTGATTGGTAGGGAAGGGCTCCCAACTTCCTTTCATTGTGTGTTAAAGTGGTGTAGCAGTGACCATCTTTTCAAGTTGTTTATCTCTGAGTATATGTGTGCCTGGTAGAGGCATATATATATCTTTCATGTATGTTCCATGGGAAGCATGATTCTATGTGACTACTTTAGGAGATACACTTACTAGACACTAACAGACATGGTACTTGGTGGTGGCCATCATTATTAATACTAGAAATAAAGGGTGTGATGCCTATGCACATGTGTGAATACATACATGCAAAGTATTTCATACATTATAACTGTATCTTCACTACGTTTTACAGATAGACAAACTAAAGTATGGAGAAAATGAAATGATTTGGACATAGTCACTTTGAGAGCATACATAATATAACAATCTTTTGCTAAGGTCAGTGAGATAAACTGTCTCTCTAGTAACATTAATTTTCATAGCACCTCAGGAAGGAATGCTACAGATAAAACATTAATTATTGTTCAGTAGTTTTGGGTATGTCTGATTCTTCGTGACCCCATTAAGGGTTTTCTTGGCAAACATACTGGAGTGGTTTGCCATTTCCATTTCTAGCTCATTTTACAGATGAGGAAATGAGGCAGACAGGTGAAATGACTTGCCCTGAATCACACATCTATTAAGTGACTGAGTCTGGATTTGAACTTGAGTCTTCCTGACTTCAGGTCCAGAACTCTTTCTATATTTGGAAACCTAGCTGCCTTAATTGTTATATGTAACCTAATTTTGTTTCCTGCCTTGCTTGAAGCTTTTTACTAGGCAATTCTATTAGGTATCCAATGAAAGCTGTTAACTACTAATTTTTGAAACTAAATTTTGGCCTATACCATGTATCTGTTTCAGTTAGAGAATTGTAAAGAGTGGGGTAGGTAGGGGACTGAATGGCTGATGAAATATCCAACCAAAAGTATTTTTTTTTAATGGATTTTTTTTTAAACCCTTGTACTTCGGTGTATTGTCTCATAGGTGGAAGATTGGTAAGGGTGGGCAATGGGGGTCAAGTGACTTGCCCAGGGTCACACAGCTGGGAAGTGGCTGAGGCCGGGTTTGAACCTAGGACCTCCTGTCTCTAGGCCTGACTCTCACTCCACTGAGCTACCCTGCTGCCCCCCAAAAAGTATTTTTAAGAAGAACTAGTTGTGTATTAATCCAGTTTCTCTCTAACTACATTGCCTAGTTGGTATTTCTTGGTATACAAGTCCAAAATTGACATAATTGACTTGGTAGGCAATAAGAGTGTCATACTTTTTACTTCAGAAACTGAAGAATAATTTGAAAAAGGTATGTTTAGAGTTGGTTTGTTGAAAGAATTAAGCAACTAGCTGAGTTAAAGATTTCTATCACTTTACTTCAATTAAGATCTCTTATAAGGGACACCTATCAAATGGGATGATGGCTACTGATTAATGAAGTCTTCCTAGAATGTTTTGTAGGAAAGGGACTATAGAGGCCAGTTGGCCCCAACCACTTAACAGAGACATCTAAGGCTCAGAGAAATTAGTGAATGGCAGGCACAATGTCACATTAGTAATAATTGGTTCAGCTGAGGTTTGAACCATTGTACTGCTATGCCTGTAGTCATGAGATTACCAGAAAATGACTTTAAGACCTCATATTCAGAAAGAATATTAAAAATGTTTTTGCTAAGCTGGTTGAAAATCAAGTGAATTTAGCATCTTTCTCAAGAAGTATCTAAAAGTTCTCTCCTGGATATGTAGCTGCCTATGTGTGTCTGCAGCTTTATAACCTCTTACTTGAGGGTCCCATTAAAAATACCTTCAGACTCTTATAGCTTGTGTAGCTTGATAATGATGAGGATGATAAATAACTAGCACTTATACCACATTTTAGATTTATAAAATATTTCATATATATTATCATTTTAGATTGCAATCATACAGCCAGTAAGGCAGGATTCAAACTCGGTCTTCCTGACATCAAGTCCAATGCTTATATAAACACCTTCTGTAGAAATATCTGGCATTGGCTCTGGTCAACATTAATTGACCAATAAAGGAGACTTATTAGTAATACACAGGAGTTATGCTTATTGACTGGTGTTGAAGTGTCACCCACATCCTTAAAACACTAATAAAAATTGCTGATCTATAATATTTTTAATATGCTAATTAATTATTAAACTTTAATTTTTTTCTTTCTCCCTCATAACTTCTAATAGTAACCATGTCTTTGGCAATATTTTTTGTGAAGAAGAGGCAGTACTTTGAAAGATTATCCTTGGAGAGTTAGTAAGGCATTTATATCTTTGATAACCAAAGGAAAAGTAAAAATGCTAGTGTGTTTTTCCAAAATGAGTGGTTGCAGCTTTTGCAAACAACAATATTATTTAAATTTGTGTACATTATATGTAATAATCTGTGCAGAAATCCCTTTTGCCTCCTGGTCACTATTTAGCTTTCCCTCTTTAAAGAATTAAAGAGCAAAAGAAAAGGGGAATGTCATTAGCAGCCTCTAGTGGCCATAAATATATATTCCACATAAGTATATATATTCCTCTCACAACAGGGAAATAAGAATGAAGAAATTTTATATAATATAAAAGGAAGAAAATATAGCAAACCAGAGGGATTTGTGTTGGATGAAACTGTCATATTTTACTAGATGAGCAAATCTTATTTTAATTTTAGATATGCTCAGTCATTTTCAGTTGTGTCCAGCTCTTCATGACCCCATTTGGGGTTTTCCTGGCAAAGATACTTGAATGGTTTGCCATTTCCTTCTTCAGCTCATTTTACAAATGAGGGCACTGAGGCAAACATGGTTAAATGACTTACTCAGGGTCACACAGCTAGTGTTAGATTTAAATTAATATCCAATAACTCCAAGTATTATATTTTATAAGATTTATTAGTAATCACTTGAAGTTGAAGAAATAAAAGAACAAAGTACAAAACTTAAAAATGACCACATGAGTAATCTTCTCCTGTCTGGCTCTCCCCCAACCTACATACCCACCTTCCTGGGAGCAGAGAGGAGAAGCTACACAAACTTTTATCTTCCCTACCTTCATATAAAAAGTAGATATGAAAATGGGATTCTGAGAAAGAGAGTCCTGGGAAGCAAATTCTAATTACACACTAGTAAATGCCTGAGGTCAAATTTGAACTCATGAAGATGAATTTTCCTGACTTCAGGACCGTTACTATATCCTCTCTTCTCACCTAGCTGCCCAATTTTAGGTATACTATTTCCAAAAGATAGACCACGAAAGCAAAATAGTAATTTTAATGTGTAATAAATCACAGGAAAATTTGGAATTTCTTAAGCTTTTTTATTCAAATTAGTATTTTTTCAGATCATAAAGGCATCAGTATAAGATAAAATTAGAAAATGTCATTCAACTGTTAGACTTCAAAGAAACATTTGTTTTGCTTACATAAGTTTTTTGTTCTCATGCTTTAGGACTTTAAATGTCCATTTTTTCATTGGCTATCCCTTCTTCCATTGCATGACAAAACCCTTGTATGCGACAGTGGATCTTCATGAGTTGTAGGAAAAATGTATCACCAAATGGCTAATGTCCTGGTAACAACCCTCTCTAAATTCAACTAGACTTGTCCTTCAGTGACAGACACAGAATATTTTTCAGGCTTTTTTAAGTTTTTTGAGACTTGCCAAAGTTTATTCTTTTGAAGTCCTATTACTACCTTTATAGTACAGTGAGATATTGGAGTAAGACTATTTTCCAAATTTCCTATAAAGTTTGGTATGATGTTTATTGTAGAATTTTTTCAAAAGTGGTGGATGGGCAGCCATGATAGGATTTTTGTGATCTATATTATTTCATAAGCAATCTATATATTTTACTTTTTTTATCTTTATTTAATTGTCCATTACAGTTTGAGTCAGAAGCTTTTGAATAGGAGAAGACTAGATAAGGTGCTTTGGGGCAAATTATAAGGAAACATTTCATCTGAATTAGCAGTATCCCAAAGCAGAATTGTCTATTTAGAGAAATGATGAATTTTTCTATTACTAACAATCTTCTAGAAATAGTTAGGAGGCATGGCAGATAGAGTGCTAGGCTTGGAGTCAAGAAGAGTAATCTTCCTGAGTTTAAATCTGGCCCCAGCCACAGCTGTGTGACTTTGGGCAAGTCACTAAAACCTGTGCCTTGATTTCCTTATTTATAAAATGAGCTAAAGAAGGAAATGGTAAACCACTACAGCATCTTTGCTAAGAAAACCCCAAATTGGGTCACAAAGAATTGGATATGATTGAAAAAGCAGTCTTCATTTAAAGACTGACCAATTGTCAATAATTGTATAAGGGATTCCTGCTGGGATATGGCTTGGATTAGATCATCCATGAGGTCTCTGAAAATGCTGAGATTGTTAATTTCATAAAGACTGAATTACTGTACTAATGCCTTGAACATTCATAGTGAAGAGGGACAGAAACCATTAAATGAATGCATCGATAACTTAATTAAGGAGTCTTCTGAAGATTAAATTCTTGTACGACAAAGGTGACTATGCTTCAAAAACAAAACATCACAAATCTATGCTTTAGGAAGACTATTTTGACAGAATGATAGAATGGAAAGATGAGAGAGTGACTAGAGAGACTCGTTAGCACTATTTTACATTGGTCCAGCCAAAAATGATGAAAAACTGAACAATGGTAATAGCCATATATAAATAGGAAAAAAAGGGACAGGTATGAAAGATGTAGATTATGGAATAATAAAGGATGAATCAAGGCTGACTCCAAGGTTGTTTCCTCTGCAGAAAGATAGATTCAGAGAGAGGGTAATTAATTTTCCTTTGGAAATCATGAGTTTGAGATATATTTAGGAGATGCAGGTGGAGATTCTTATAGGCAACTGGCATTCAGGAAAGATTAGGGTTGAATATAGAAATTTGTAAGTCTTTTTCTTTTTGAACAATGAACTGTGAAGCTATTATATGCACTTCACTTTTTTTAAAAAATAGGTAACACATTCAGTGTGTAACATTCCAAGTTGAACTGTTTGTTCATGATTCCTTCTGATCTTTTCTTTGCATTTAAAAAATCCTTCAGTAGACCCTTTTTCCTTTTTATTGGAGGGGGAACTCTATCCTTAAGCTTACCTCTCCATCCTGTGCCCTCCCACTGAAAACAAAACAACAAAAAATTGTAACACATATGCATTATCAACACAAATTCCTACAATGGCCAATATGAAAATGTATGTTTCATTCTGCAACTTGTTTCTGGATGTGAGTAGCTTCTGAATCATTATTGAATTGATCCAAGTTCTTTTGTCTTTCAAAATTGTTTATCTTTTCAATGTTATTATTCTATACACTTCTTCTTGTCACTTCATCTTGTATTGATTCATCCAGATGTTCCCAGTTTTCTCTGAAACCATTATTCCTTTTGCCTTTTCTTAATACTGTAGTAATAATTATCATAATTAATAGCTAGCATCTATATAAGCACTTTAAAGTTTGAAAAGTCCTTTAGATGTGTTAAATCATTTGATCTTCAGAACAACTCTGAGATAGGTACTATTATCATCCCCATTTTATAGATGAGGAAACTGAGGCACAGAGAATTTTTTTCCCTTTTTAAATTTAGAATATTTTTCCATGGTTACATGATTCATGATCCCCCTTCCACTCCTTCCTCACCCCCTGAATCCAAGAAGCAGTTCCACTGGGTTATACATGAATCATTGTTCAAAACCTATTTCTGTATTATTCATATCTGTAGAAGCACAAACCTTTAACATCAAAAACCAAATCATATCCCTATCACACTACATGATTGATCACATATTTTTCTAATGCATTTCCATTTCCACAGTTCTTTCTCTGGATGTGGTCAGCAGTCTTTCTCCTAAGTTTCTCTGGATTGTCCTGGGTCATTCATTACATTGCTGCTAGTAAAAAAGTCTCCTACAGTTCATTGTGCCATAATGTATCAGCCTTTGTGTACCATGTTCTCCTGGTTCTGCTCCTTTCTCCTTTTTCATCAATTCCTGGAGGTCATTCCAGATCACATGGAATTCTTCCAGTTGATTATTCCTTTCAGCACAATATTTCATCACCAACATATAACACAATTTATTGAGCCATTCCCTAATCAAAGGGCACCCCTTCATTTTCCAAATTTTTGCTACTACAAAAAGTGCAGCTATAAATATTTTTGTACTTCTTTTTTCCTTATTATCTCTTTGGGGTACAAACCCAGCAGTGTATGGTTGGGTCAAAGGGTAGGCATTCTTTTAAAGCCCTTTGAGCATAGTTCCAAAATGCCAGCAAGAATGGTTGGATCAGTTCACAACTCCACCAGCAAAGCATCAATGTCCCAATTTTGCCACATCCCCTCCAGCATTTATCACTTCCTTTGCTGCCATATTGGACGCTCAGAGAATTTAAGTGATTTGCCCAGGGTTGTATAACTAGCAAGTTTTTAAGACAAGATTTCAACTCACTTCCTAACTCCCAAGTCCCACACTCTATTCATTGTAATAATAATGCTCTATTATATTTATATACCATATTTTTTTTCAACAATTCTAAATTGATACCATCTCTTTATTTTCTTCTTTGTTTGGTTTCTTTGGGGTATAGGCTTAGTAATGGTATCACTACATCAAAGAGTGTGCATGGGTTAATGGCTTTTAGGACATAGTTACAAATTCAGAGTGACTAGACCAGTTCTAAAGTTCTACCGCTACCATAACAGTGTGCCTCTTTTCCTATAAGTCTTGCTAACTTTTGTTATCTTTGCCTGTTTGATCAGTTTGAGGTAGAAGCTCAGCAGTGCTTTAATTTGCATTTCTCTATTAGTGATGTGGAACATTTTTATATGTTATAGATGATTTTTATTTCTTTCTCTGAAAGCTGCCTATTCCTTTCCTTTGACCATTTATCTATTACGGAAGGGTAGACGTCTAATTCTCAGAAACTTGAATTAGTTCTTTTTAGATCTTAGATATGAAACCTTTTCATAGAAACTTTGTAAAAAGATTATTTCCCAATTAATGGTTTTCCTTCTCATTTAAACTTTATTAGTTTTGTTTGTGAATACTTAAATTCTGTCTGATAAGAATTCATTTTGATTTTCTTTTCAAATCATTCTTAACTTCTTTGCTAACTCCCGTCAGTCAGTTGGATATCTCAAACTGGATTCTCATAGGAATCTTAAATTCAACATGCTTACAAATGAACTCATTTTCTTCTGTTCCCCAAAACCTTTCTTTCTTCCTAACTTCTTTATTGCCATCGATGGTACCACCACCATCCTCATACGCTCAAAACTAAAAGAGTAATCTCCATCTCTTCACTGTTACCTTGATCATCTGGTCTGTGACCAAGTGCTGTCATTTGTACCACTTTAACATTTTCTCTCCTTTTACCTTATTACTGCCCTAGTGCAGGTCCACGTGGCCTTGTTCATAGATTATTACAATAGTTTTTTGGTCTCCCTGCCTGCATTCTTTCCTCACTCCAGTCCATATTCTACTGAAGAAGTCATCAGTCATCCTAAAGCTTAGGCCCTACAATGCACATCATCTTCCTACCCATTAAACTCCAGTGGCTCTTTATCACCTCCAGGATCAAAGATTAAAACTCCTATCTGGCTTTCAAAGATCTTCATAACCTGTCTCCCTTACCATTTTAGTATTCTTATACCACTCAGTTACAATGACCTCCTTGTGTTCTGTGGAAAATTAATATTGAATTGCAAAATCATGTTTCCCCTTAGTTACCTCTCAGGATTAGGATGAAACAGTCTGATTCTAAACTGAGGCTATATCATAGTTTCTCCAGGCTATGAAAATGGATTGAGATCTTTCTTCTTTGTTAAAGATAAAAAAGATTAAGGGTAGGACTGACCAGCTGTGGTGAACCCTCCTTTGCTACTGCCATTTGAAAGATCAAGAGAAGTCAGCAAGCTTTAGCAATCAAGTTGGAAGGCTGACTGTTGGTGTCCTTGTATGGACAAAGATCTATCTCTTCCTGTGATGAAGTAATGAGGGAGGAGATGAGGTTTGTAAGTCTACCTCCTGTGAGGCTATTTACCAATCAGAGATATCTTGGAATGTCCAGGGGAGGGACTGAATGGTGAGCTCAGGAGTATATATATATGTACCTATGCAAGAGGAATGCAGTGTTCTTTTGCCTCCTTTTTTGGACCTGCTGATTGTGGAGAGAGTTTTCTGACCAAGTTAGGTTATATTGACCAAAGTCAATTTATAAATAATTTTAAAACGACAAAATATTGCCTCTTGAGAATTGCAGTTGTTATTGTTCCTTGCAGAAGACACTCCATTCCCTGACCCCTGGCATTTTCACTTGCTGTCCCTTGTGCCTGAGATGCTTCATCTTTTCCTTTTCTTCCTCCTAGCTTTTCTTGTTTCCTTCAAGTTCAAGCTAAAATCTTACCTTTTTACACAGCCTTTATTCTTTTTTTTTCTCTTGGATAAATATATTTATATACTTTATTACATATTTATAACAAATCAAAATATAATGTTATTTCTATGTTATATATTATGTTCTATATAAAAAATAAAAATAAATGGTAACTCACAAAAATAAAAAAGAAGCTTGGCTTCTACCAAAGCTTTTTTTTTTTTCACAGCCTTTATTCTTGATCCACCTTAATTCTAATGCCTTCTCTCTATTGATATCTCCAGGTGGTCCTGTATATATCTTTTTTATACACAATTATTTGCATATTATCACCTCCTCTTTTACCTTTGTGTCTCCAAAACTCATTACAGTACCTGGCCCATAGAAGGCCCTTAAGAAATATTTATTGATTGACTATTTTTGTTTGCTCATGAACTCTTCTCTTACCCAAAGGTACAAAAGGTACAAAGGTATCTTGCTTCTCTGATTTTTCTATTAAAAAAAATTTTTTTTTTCAAAACTCACCTTCTATCTTAAAATAGGTAATAGGTCTGTATTGGTCCCTAGGCAGAAAAGTGGTAAGGACTAGACTACCAGGGATAAGTGACTTGCCCCAGGTCATATAGCTAAGAAGTGTCTGAGGCCAGATTTGAACTCAAGCTCCTCCCATCTCCAGGCCTGGCTCTCTATTCACTAAGCCACCTAACTGCTCCCTCTTTATTTTTGATAAATATATGATAATATATTTGTTAAATGTAAATGATTTATAAATAAGCCATGTAGTCAAGACTTGAATGAGACGTGGTGATTATTGAGTGGAACTTCTTTTTGCATATGGTATAAGATGTTGGTCTATATTTTTTGCAGACTCCCCAGTGTTTTCTAGTTTTTGTCTTTACCTTAGGAGTTAGGGGTTTTGGCTTATCAAAGCCATTTTTTTCTATTTCATTTGCTTCTTTGTGTTGTGTCCCTGATTTGTTACTTTGGTTGGTTCTTTTTATTTATTTTTAAATTTTTATTTAAGTATTTTCTCATGGTTACATGATTCCTGTACTTTCACACCCTTTTACCCCTTTCCCCTCCCAGAGCCGACAAGCAGTTCTACTGGGTTATACATGATTTATCACTCAATACCTATTTCCATATTAATAATTTTTGTAATAACCTTTTAAAAACCAATACCCATATAAGCAAGTATAAAATTAAATGTTTTCCTTCAGCATTGCTATTCCCACAGTTCTTAATCTCGACATGGATAGCACTCCTTCTCATAAGTCCCTCAGGATTGTCCTGGATCATTGCATTGCTATCAGTAGCAAAGTTGATTACATATGATTGTCCCACAATGTTTCAGTCTCTGTGTACAGAGAGTTTTGCTATAAAAAATTTTCCCAGTTTGTTGCTTCCCTATTAGTTGCATTGGTTTTGTTTGTACAAAAATTTTTTAAAATAATATAAACAAAATTATTCATTCATTTTACATTTTGTAATGTTCTCTTTCTTTTGTTTAGTCTTAAATTCCTTCCTTTCCCATAGATTTGACAGGTATACTATTCTATGTTTACCTAATTTATTTATTTCACTCTTTATATTTGGGTTACTTTCTCATTCAGAATTTATCTCATTATAGGGTGTAAGATGTTGATCTAAATCTAATTCTTTCCATACTCTTTTCCAATTTTCCCAGCAGTTTTTGTCAAAATAGTGAGTTCTTATTCCAAAATCTGGGATCTTTGGTTTTTATCAAAAACTAGTTTGCTGGGGGCAGCTGGGTAGCTCAGTGGAGTGAGAGTCAGGCCTAGAGACAGGCGGTCCTAGGTTCAAACCCGGCCTCAGCCACTTCCAGCTGTGTGACCCTGGGCAAGTCACTTGACCCCCATTGCCCACCCTTACCACTCTTCCACCTATGAGAAAATACACCAAAGTACAAGGGTTTAAAAACAAAACAAAACAAAAAAAAAACTAGTTTGCTGAGGTCATTTACCCTTAGTCTATTCCATAGATCCACTCTTCTTTCTCTTAGCCGATACTATATTGTTCTGATGACCACTGCTTTATAGTACAGTTTAAGATCTGGTACTGCTAGGCCCCCATCCTTCACATTTTTTTTCATTAGTTCCCTTAATATTCTTGATCTTTTGTTCTTCCAGATGAACTTCGTAGTAATAATTTTTTCTAACTCTATAAAAAAGCTTTTTGGTAGTTTGATAGGTATGTGAATAAGTAAATTAATTTAGATGTAGTTGGCTCTTTTAAAATTTTATTTTTTATTTTAAAAACCCTTACTGTCTTAGAACTGATATTAAGTATTGTTTCCAAGGCAGAAGAATGATGAAGGCTAGGCAATTGGGGTTAAGTGACTTGCCCAAGGTCACATAGCTAGGAAGTGCCTGAGACCATATTTGAACCAAGGACCTCCCATCTCTAGAACTGGCTATTTATCAGTTGAGCTACCTAGCTGCTCCAGTCACTTTATTTTTTAATTAGTGTCAAATAGTTTTGCTTGTTTCCTTTCCTTTCCATTTGAAAAATAGTTATCCCTTCCATATCACAGGGATTCAAAGTGTGGTCTATCCCCATCTCCTCCCTGGAAAATCCAAGTAAAATTTTTTGACCCTTCATATCACAGAAGTAAACTGAATTTTTTTTTTGGAGTGTTTATAGTACATTATTGTAAATTTTGGGGTAAGTTTGTATTTTGGGGGTTTCTAAATTTTTCTTTGGCATTTGTTGTTTTTTGTGTGTTGTCTGTAGGTTCCACAAAATTCTCAAAAAAAAATTCCCTTTAAATTTCTTATGTTAACCTGTGACATATCAAAACCATGATGGAAAAAGTTGCAGTGTGAGGAGATAAATCTCTTATTCTTGACCTTTTGCTCCCCTAGATGAATTTGGTAATATTTTTTTATCTTTGAAAAGTAGACTTTTGGACTGCCTGCCTTTTGATCCAGCAGTACTACTGCTGGGTTTGTACCCCAAAGAGATAATAGGGGAAAATACATGCACAAAAATATTCATGGTTACACTCTTTGTAGTGGCAAAAAAACTGGAAAATGAGGGGGTGTTCATCCATTGGAGAATGGCTCAATAAATTGTGGTATTTGTTCGTGATGGAATACTATTGTGCTCAAAGAAATAATGAACTGGAGGACTTCCATGTGAACTGGAAAGACCTTCAGGAACTGATGCAGAGCAAAAGGATCAGAACCAGGAGAACATTGTACACGGATACTGTGGCACAATCAAATATAATGGACTTCTTTACTAGTAGCAGTGCAGTGATCCAGGATAATCCAGAGGGACTTATGAGAAACAATGCTATCTACATTCAGAAAAAGAATGGTGGGAGTAGAAACACAGAAGAAAAACATGAATTATCACGTGGTTCAATGGCTGTATGATTGGGGATGTTGACTTTGAATGATCACTCTATTGCAAATATTATTGATTTGGAAATAAGTTTTGAACAATGATACATGTAAAACCCAGTGGAATTGCTCTTTGGTTCTGGGAGTGGGCAATGAGGAGAGGAGGGAAAGAACATGAATCATTTAACCATGGAAAAATATTTTAAATTAATCAATTAAAAAAAAAGAAAAGTAGTCTTTTGGTAATTTCATCAGTATGGCATAGAATTAGCAAAGTAATTATACTTTACTGTCACTTTTATTATATTGACACAGCCTGTCTATGAACAATAATTTTTTTAGCATGTGATTTAGGTCTGTTTTTATTTCTGTAAAGAATATTTTATAGTTATGTTCATACAGTTCCTGTATATGTTTTGGTAATGTAAGGGGTTAATTAATGAACCAGGAATTAAGCCAGGAATTAATTAATTCCAAATAATTTTTAGCAATTTATTTATAAAATAGAGGGAAAGAGTGAAAGTAGAGAAATGGGAAAGAGGGCAGAGTAAGAGATCTACCTTAAGAGCTAGACTATGTTCTCAAGCCCTGGCTTACTCTGGCAGGGCTCTAGTAGCCCCAGCCGGAGTTAACAAGGTTTTAGCTACAAGGCCTCCTCCCAGATGAGGGGGCCCTCCGGAGGCTAGCACCTCCAGGAAAGGCCAAGGAAGAGGGTCAGCCTTTTTCACTCACCCACATGGTAGTTCTAAGGAGAAATAGAAAGCAGTCCAAGGTCCTCAGCCTGAGTTCCTCCAGGGTCTAATTCAAAGTGAAAAAAAGTATCACAGGAAGTTCTGGCCACTTTTAAAGACCATTTCTTTTGTCACTTCCTGTGCCTTCCTCCTCCTTTATGTGTACCAATTATAGCTGGGAGCAGTCAGTCAATTCTGATTTGTCACCTACTTTCACACATGTGGGTAATGGACCTCTCCCACTCTAGTGTAAGTGTTGTGGATACACTTCTGGTGATTAAATCTAAAAATGGGCAGGGTAGAATTAATCCCACCTTTACAGTATATAGATTCTCAAATATTTTTTACCTTTTATAATTTTTTTCATTTCTTTTTTCTATCTCTTTTTGCCAGATTTTGTTGGCAGTATATAGGAATGATGATTTCTGGATTTATTTTGTGTCTTGCGACTTTGCTAACATTACTCTTTCAATTAATTTCAGTCAGTTATTTTGGATTCTCTAGACCACCACATCATCTGCAAAAATTGATGGTTTTGTTTCATCTTTTTTCATGCTCATTACCTCAATTTCTTTTTCTTGTCTTATCATAATAGCTAGCATTTCTGAAACTATATCAGCTTTTATTTAGTGCCTACTCTTTACCTATCATCTAGTTAGGGAGTAGAAATAAATAGTAGAAGTAAATAAAGTAAAAAAGTAACATACAGCTTCCTTATCCTTGAAGTTCTTATAATCTGCCTGGAAACATTTATACATTAAGGAACTAGCAAGCAGTTCCAAGGCAACATATGAGCAAAGGCAAGCTAATGTTGTATAGACAGAATGTTTACATACTGAGGAAATTGAGAGGAATGAAAAGATAATTTTAGAATGGAGTTATTTTTGGAAAGTTTCCTTGAGATGTTTTTGTAGTCTTTTTCTTGTCTTGTTCCTGATGTGATATCTGTACCCTGCCTCTTGATTCAAGTGCCACTGATGCATGTATTTCTGCTCCTAGAAGTAAGACTAAATGATGGTCCGAGCCCCTGAGTGGGCTTTAATACATTTATTATTTACTAAAACTTCTTTGAAACTTCCATTTGGAATATTCTTTTACTTAGTAAAAGACATATTTGTGTCAAGTGTAGGTTATTAAAACACTATGTGTGCACATTTAGATAATAGTTTTCTTTGAAATATAATTTTTACAGTAAATTCTTAGCTTGCATATAAAAAAGTTCAATAAGTTTTTGTTTTTTACTTTGTAACTTTTGTGAGAAGCCTTGTCATACAGGCTTCTTCCTTCCCTGTGAGAATGCTTAGTCATTTTTCCCCCCAAACAAGATAAAAATAGCTCCTCCTTAAGTTTTTTTTTTTTTTTTTTTAAATTCACTGGACAAGCTGACTGTGCAGATATAAAAGCTTCCTTCAGAGGTTGAGTTGCTCACAAGAACCATGAGTTCATAAAGACTGTCAATATGTATAACTATCTATATACTGACTAGTTGCATCCCTAAATCTCTAAGAGTAGTTTTTAAAAACGAGACTACCAATCAACTACGTCACAACCACAATGTTTTTTCTTATACAAATGATTACAGTTCTGCCTTAATCATTCTACTCTGCGCCCTCCATAAATGAACCTCTAGGTTCATTTCACCTTGTCCTTCAATTCTTAATTTCCTGTTTTAAAAAAATAAATTTTAATTGATATTTTTTATATTACCCATATTCCTCTGTAGCTCTCCTTGAATTTAAAATATAAAAAAAATTAAAAAAATTAGCAAAACTGGTGAATTTATTGAAAAAAATCTGCCATATATTCAGTGGTCCATGCAAATGGTACTTATCCTCTCTCCAGTCTCAGTGGAGAGTTTGCAATTGAGTTGGGGAAATTTCTTTTCTTATCTCTTTTTTCATGCCAAGCTTATTCTTTGTGACATTTGGAACATTCATTTTGTTTTGTTTCATTTTGTGATGGTTGTTCTTTCAATTTGTTGTTGTATATATTGTTTTCTTGAATTTTCATTTTGCATAAGTTCATATAAATATTTCTTTGTAGTCATCAAATTCATAATTTCATATAGCATTGTAATATTTCATTATATCAACATACTAAAATTTATTTAGTCATCTCTAAGCAGTGGACATATACTTTGTTTCCAGTTATTTGCTTCTACCATATGTGCAACTGTAACTATTTGTATATGGAGGCTTTCTTTTTGTCAGTCACTTTGTGATAAATACCTAGCAGGAATCTCAGGGTCAATGGGTATAGACATTTTTGCTACTTTATTTGCATAATTCCAAATTGTTTTAAGTAACTATCATTCTGTTTAATTAAATACTATTAAACTGAAATTTTATCTTTGCTTTGGAATAATTTCAATTACCTCCAAAATGAATTTTATTAGAGATTTTGAAAATTAGGATACATTTTAGTCTCTTTGAACCTTCTCTTTAAGCAGAGGTGCTTAAAGTAGAATAATTTGATTAGTAAATATTTTCTCTGGTAGGCTTGTGCCCAAAATGCAGGATTTTTCTGCATTTATTTTTTGTATTTTGTATTTTTCTGCCTTCATTTTTTGATTGATGATCATGCATACCTGAATTCATGTGTGTCAAATTCACATAAAATGAGCTCCTAATATATATATATGTATATATAGCAAACTGCATAAATGAAGAATTTAACAGAGGGAAAGCACTAGAATTAAGAGATTTTGGAAAAGGCTTCCTATGAAAGGTAAGGTTAGAAGCCAAATTGTAAGGCATTAAGAAGAGAAAATAGACATCTAGTTCAGTTGTAGTTTCAAGTAGTTTAATTACAAGGGCCAGATTAGACAATAGTGTTAGCAGGGCTGGAAGGTTCAGTTCAATGTTTTTTAAGGGTGGGAGGAGATGTTTACATGTTTGTAGGCAGTAGGGAATGAGACAATTGAGATATATTGAAAATAAATTAAAGGAGTGTCAATCTGATGGAAGCGATATGAAGGATGGAATCTTGAACAAACAAAGGAGTTATCCTTGATCAGGATTAAGGTCATTTTAGAGGGTTGAAGGAGGAGATAGTGACAGAAGGTATCTCAGTATTAGGAGGAAGAGGGCGCTCATGATGAATGACCTCAATTTTTTTTTTTTTCTGTAAATTATAAGGCAAAATTCTGAGCTGAGAGGAGAGGGAAAGAGAAAGCCATGGTAGCCTTGAGGAGATGAAAAGGTTTGGCAGAGCCACTATGGAGGGAATTTATAAGTGAGGTTTAGTGGGATTTCCTGGTGATTGAGCTGGCAGGTCCATTTGAGTTTGTCTGATATAAATTTGTAGTGGACCTACTAAGAATGGTTATATAGTTTTCCCCATCTTTGTTTAGCAGCACAGATATAACCCAGTAATAGAGCAAGTATCTGCTTTAAGATGCTTTTAGCTCTCAAAACTAAGAATCATTTGGTCTGGTCACCCCTAAATTCCTATTAAAATCCACCTAATCTTTGTCAAGAGAAACTTCTAGAAATATGAACCTTTTAAACTAATGAAGACCTAAGAGAAACTGATGGATAATGTATCTTATATCTTCCAGGCCTATCCTCTGTTCAGGATCCCACCCAGAAGAAGTAGCCTTCTTAGTCACTCAGTAAAAAGGAGCAATAATAATACCCAGAAGGGGAATATAGGCTATCAAGAATACTAAAACTCAAATAAGTCTCTGGAATTTCTTTTGGATTGTGAGGAAGCACAAATCAATAGTGTTTTTCTGAACTTTATCCAAAATTTCCTGGGTTCTTCTTATCCACTCTATTCTCAAAAGACTACTGGTTTCACTTTAACTCAAGATTTCCTTGGGGTCAAATTTCCTACTCGTATGTGACTTTATTTAGAGATTCAACTAATCCAGTGAACATGTGATCAATGAAGTAGTGTATTTCAGTGACTTCATGAAAAGAAACCTTTTTACATGTGACTTCCCAATATACTATAACAGTTTGATAGAAAATTCAGGTTGGCCAGTGGTGGAAGCTTCCAGGTCTCTTTTGCAATCTCATCTCCTGTCATATGGCTTTGATTTCAGTTGGATGCAACAGTTTGCCGAAGGTTGGAAACTTTTTCCCCCAGTCATTGGGTTCCAATTGGTCTTCAACTTCAAGAGAGCTCTCTTCATTTGTATAGATCATTAACTTCATCAGCTGCCTTTATTTCACAGCTCTCAGAAGCTTAGAGTTCTATTTCTAGTTGCTAATTATGTTGGGCAAGTTTACTTTTATTCTTTATTATTCTATATTCTATATTCTTGAAATGTGAGTTTGAGCATGCTATTAAAATTAAAGCTTTTTCTTTACAACTTTATAATTTAGTAGATAATCTTCAAAAATTGTTCTGGTTGAAAAATTCAGTTCTTGATGCCTACATTCTGCTGATGAGATCTATCTCCCTCAACTCAAATTCAATACTCTGCCCTCCATTGTGCTCTTTAGAATATCTGCTCCAAAGAAACAGTTTAGAGCAGATATTAACAAGCTTGATTTTCCTTACTCATACATTCCATTTTCTTGGCTTTACTGAGACCCAGCTTCATCTGGCTGAGATAATTTCTTTAGGTGATCTTTCCAGCACTGGTTGCAGTTCCACTATTGACTTCAGAACAAAAAAAATTCCTGTTAAATGGGATCCAAGTTGGACTACTGCATCAAATCTAACCTGGACATAAGGAATCCTGTGCCAGTACCAGTGTCCAAGATTGGGAGTGAGATGGGAGGTTGAGCAATCACTAGCCGAAGGGCAGGAAAAGAAAGAGTTAACATAGAGTAAAGTTAACATAGGTGTTAAATGTTAAAGTGAGAACTGTTAGTATAGAGTTTGGTACTATCCATGGTTTTGGCCATTCATAATAGGTCCTGAAATGTATACCCCACTTCCATGGGGCTTTACTGTATGTCTGAAAACACATGCAATATTTCATCTCTGTAGCATCCCCTACTTCTCTTGTTTTTAGAAAAATAGCAAATTTTTTTCTCTTCCCATTCTCAGCCATCGGAAACAAAAGAAAACTCAAACATTTCTTATAATATGTGGAATCAAAATAAATGTCCTTAATAGCTGTATACAATACTATGTAGATATGTCTTATTCTGCACCCCAAATCCATCCTCTGTATAATGGATATCATGTTTCATCCTCAACCCTCAGTAATCATGAATGGTCATTATTCAGATCTTAGTTCTTAAAACTTTTAAACGTGTTTGTTTTTACCTTGTTTTATAAATTGTTCCTCTGGTTCTGCTCATTTCATTCTTCAGTTTGTAAAAGTCTTCAACATTGTTCATTTTAATAACATTGATATTATAGTATACATTATTCTTCAGGTTTTGCTTACCTTGTATAAGTTCACAGTAGTTTTTATGGCTTTTTGAAGTAATTTATTTCTTCATTTTGTAGAGCACAATAATAATTCATTACATTCTTTTACCACACAGCCATTTTTCAATTATTATCACTTTCATTTCTAGGTTTTTTTGTCACCATAAAATGAGATGCTACAGATTTTTTTGTGCATAAAGGACCTTTTTCTCTTTCTATGTTCTCTTTTGGGAATAGTCCTAGAAAAAATTTATAGAAATCATCAGTATTTCTATATAATACCAATAGAACTCTACAGAAAGAGAGAGAAGTTCTATTTAAAATGGCTGCAGAATGTATAAAATACTTTGAAGTCTTCCACACAATAACCATATAAATACAATTACGAACAACTTTATAGAAATAAAGACAGAACTAAATAAGTGAGAAAATATCAATTGCTCATGGGTAGGACTATATAACATAATAAATTTGGTGTTATTGCCTAAATTAATATACTTATTCAATGACATACCCACCAAACTACCAAAACAGAGTATTTTTTCTTAACTGACTACATAGTTTTCCTTCAAATTCAATATTACAAATCTCATTTCTGTGCCATTCCACAGGTTGATGATATGCTTGGACTTACATGTCTGCTTTACTTCGCCCTCTTAATATTTTTATTTTGATATAAAATTTTATGTTTTTGCTTTAAAAAAATAATTTACATTGGTATGTATTGGCTTTCTTATATCACCAAAATTTCCCCCCAAATCCTTCTTCTTACCCACTTCTAGAGAGCTAGCCCATAGAATAGTATTTTTAAGTGAAAAAAGGAAGTCAGGAAAATGAATCAACAAATTTGAAAATAATGAAATGTATCACACTCATGGCTTTCCCATCTCTGAAAAGATATTGAAATGAGAGTATTTTCTCACATACCTTTTTTGAAGCCATACTTGTTCTTTGTAGTTTTGTAACTCACTCTTGATTGTTTTGCATTTCTTTATGTTCCTATTTTTGTAGTCATTTTATATGTTGTTTTCTTGAGTGCTTCATTTTGTGTCCATTCGTTTATATATTTCAATGTTTATGTATTAATTACATTTGCATTTCTTATAGCATAGTAATATTCTGTTACATTCATATGCAAACATTTCAATTTGGCTGTTTCCCATTCAATGAGGAACTTATTTTATTTCCTAGTCATGAACACTGAATATTTCTCTAGCTATTTAAGTTGTTCTTTCTGTCTTTAAGGAGCACACTATGGTAGCATCTATACAAGTATTTTATGAGTATTGGTTGATCCCCAAATATATATTTTGTAGTTACTTAAGATGGAATTTCTTTTCTATTATTGCTTTCTTGATTTTGTTAATTATATAGAAATGTTCGTGTTTTTTTTAGGAATATTTTTGTAGCCTTTAACTATACTGAATATCGTATTTGCTGATTCTTTGGGATTTTCTAAGTAAATCATCATGTCATCAGCTATTAGAGATAGTTTTATTTCCTCTTTATATAACTTTGTACCTTTAATTCCTTTATCTTTTCTTATTACTGTTGCTAACATTTCCAGTACCAGATCAAATAATAGTGAAGAGAGTGGGAATTCTTCAGTTGCTCCTGTATTAATTAGGAAAGCTTTTAGTATATCTCCATTGCATATGATGTTTGCTTCTGATTTCATGGTGATACTTTTTATGATATTAAAGTCCTACAAAAACTTGTAGTCTTTTGTTGTTGTTAATAACATTTAGCATAAATAAGTTTTACTTTTTTTTTAAACCCTTACCTTCTGTCTTAGAATCAATACTGTGCATTGGTTCTAAGGCAGAAAAATGGTAAGGGCTAGTCAGTGGGGGTCAAATGACTTGCCCAGGGTCACATAGTGTAATAATAAAGAGAGCTAGTAACAGATGTTTAATAGAATGGGAGAGAGAGAGAGTCTGTATGGTGAGTCTCTTCCAGTTCTCCCCTGGGGCCCGAATATACACTGGGAGACTTTAAGGGGGTTTCACTCCAAAACTGGGTGACCTGGATGGTCGTGCCACCCCACAGGAGTTGGGGGCAAGGCTTCCCTATAAGATGAGGTATGTGGTATCCCAATCTGATTCTAAATAAGGACCGGGTTTACTCAAAGCTACCCCCATCTGCTAAATTCACAGTGGATGGTCCTACTCCAAGATGGAGGCAGCCAGACCAAACTGTGGTTCCCCTCTCCCTCGTTGTCTCTCAGGCACTCCAGAACGCTATCTGATTGATGAATGGCTTTTATTATTCGCAATTTAGGGATTGGGGAAAGGGGTGGAGGGCAGAGGGATTTTGGGGTGGCCTCTTCTCTATTTCTGTGGGGTCTGTCACTTGGGTGGGAACCTTTGGGTTTCCCGCTCTCAAGCTTCTCCCCTCTTCTCCTGATTCCATTTCTATTATTCTATTTCTCTGTTTCTATCCTTTTCTGTAATTGTAAGTTTTACCAGAAAGGGTCTCTCAGCAAGGTTGGGTAATGGGAGGAGACTAACAGATCGCTCCCAAAATGTCTCCCCCTTTATGTTTTTTTTTAAGTTTGTTTGTTGACTTTCTAATTTCTTTAAATGCTTATTTAGTTGATTAATTCTCATCCTTTTTGTTTGGTTGTGGTTTTAGAGATATATATTTTTTCCTTACTGGAGAAGGAAATAGTAAACTATTCTAATATTTTTGTCAAAAAAATGAACAAATGGTGTCATTTTAGAACTAAGCATTCTCTAGTCTATGAAATTTCCTTCTTCCCTTACAGTAAAACAATAAAAATTTTCACCATTCAAGAAAGGGAGAGAATGGTAGAGGGTATAGGTGCTGTTCCATGCAAGTTTTACATGGTTTCTACTTTTAAAAATCCTAGGGAGCTGTACTCCCCAAGTTCTACTACGTAATTTCAGTATGCATTAAACATTCAAACCACAATCTCATCATAATTTGGAAATACACATTCAACATTTGTTTTTTGTTTCATTATAAGGAGGGTATCTGCAGATTCTTTCAAACTGACACTGTTTTCTCTTTTTAGATATTTTTGGCAATTTCGTTTTTTTTTTTCTTAATTGTGATATTTGGGTTTTTTTTAACTTATGATGTTCTTCTGGGATACCAGTAATTCTTAATTTGTATCTATCTATCCTGTCTTCAAGAGCAGTGTTTTGTTTGAATGAAGATAATGTTTTATTTTAATGTTATACATTTTTCTTTTTTTCCTTCCAAATTATCCTTTCTAATTTTGCATTCCCAATCAACTTTTACTCCTTTGTTTTTTTTGGTGAGATTTGTGAGATTCAATTTTTTCTAATCTACTGATTATTTCTACCATGCAGACCATACATTCAGCTTTCATGATTCTTATCTTTCTCTTGTTCCATTCAGAAATGTCCTACTATTGTTCCATGCTATCTTGGGAATTTGTGAAGTCCTCTCCCTCATCAGGTATCATTTAATATTCTTTTACCTTGCAATATTTATTTATAGGTATTTTATACTCTTTTAGCTAATGTAGGGGCCATAATAACTTTTACTATAAACATTTTACCTGTTGGTTTATGTGCTTCTATACAAAATGTTAAGTTTTTTTTCCTCCTGAGATCTTTGGTAATTTGTCTTTTTTTCTCCTCATATTCCCTTATGGCTTACTTTTTTGACTCCTTCCCCTTTGATGTCGCTTTTAAAAAATAGTGGTGGCACTCCCACTTTAGGGAATTTACTTTTCAAGATTGAGGGCTGTCTCTGCCCTGAATTACTTCTGGGGTGCTAGAACTTACTCTAGCTCAGAGGTCGGCAACGTATGGCTCTCAAACGATATGTGGCTCTTTTGAGGACCAGATATGGCTCTTTCTGCAGGAGCCATAAAGTCAATTTTTTTTCAGGCGCTGTTACAGGAGCGCACACTGTGAGCACTGTACGGCTCTCACGAAATTACATTTTAAAAAATGTGGCGTTTATGGCTCTCACGGCCAAAAAGGTTGCCCACCTCTGCTCTAGCTGAATGTCAATCCCATTTGCTTTAGGCTTGACAGAACCCTAAATACTTCTGTCTTCTTACCTTTGTTCTTTCTGTTCCTTAGTTCTTTAGCTAAATGTTAATTCAATATAGCATGCTGCTACATTGTTTTCTGAAGCAGATTAAGTTTCTGTCTTTTGGCTTTCTGTGGCCCAAGGATATGGAACAAAATTGGGTTCTATTGCAAGACCATAATTCAATTTGTATAGCTAGAATCATATAGCAAGATTTTAAATTTAGCAGTTTAAAATTTAGATTCATAGTGGGTTTGATCAAGTTATTGAGAAAATTGTTATTTATAGCATAGTTGATCTAAACTCTGAATGTAAGAATCACAAGAGCAGTAGAGATCCCTTTATATTAGTCTCTGAATGAAACTAGTATAAAATGCCATAATTTGTAGAATCATAGAATGTTTGATGTAACTGATTTGGAGATGCATTCACCTGGGTCAATGTCATTTCACTGGCAATGTTTTGTTTCACATTTCATGTTTTAAATCCATGGTATTATTTAAATAAGTATTATGTTAAAGAACTTCTTACATTTTGATATTGGAATATCATTGTATAGAAGTACTGTTGAATTATAAGGTGGTACCTAGAAAATGATGCATTTGTATCTTTAGGAATTCAGCTTCCTCTTTTTATTGTTAATACTGTTTTTTAAAGAGCTAATATTCTATAGCGACTTTGGTCTGGAAGGCAGGGTATCCTTCTGGTTAAAGAATATCTTAAGTATTCAAAATGGCTACATTCTGGCTTGTGTAAGAAAACTCTCACAAAGGTACATCAGAAAGGGAAACCCTGGGATGGTGTTACTGAGGTTAGCTAAGAGTGTTGATTAGCTAAACCTCAGAGAGTCCCTAACTGACTTTTCAGAGAGCCAATGGCTTCTCCCTTCAGGCTTCCTTCACCCTTACAAACAATTATTTGACTGTGTTTATTTAACTAAAGTTGATTTAATAAAAAGTCTTAAAGGGAAGGTATTAGGATAGAGGGAAGTAGGGATTGCCCTCAACCATAAGTACAGATTGGTTTTCAAGTTCCTGTCAGAGTTTGAGCTGAGCCCAGGGCTCACAGTCTTATGGAGGTTTCCTTTCTTCCTAATCTATACTATATCTATGCTAGCTTTTATAAGTTCAAAGTCTTTAGCAGTAGACAGTAAGAGAAAAAGAGAGTCTGACCATCACAGCTGGTTTAACCTTTCTCTTCTGGCTAATGCCCTAAAGACTGGTGTTTTATAGTTCAAACAGCCCCCTTCAAATCCTTTTGGTCAATGGTATGATCCACAGGAATCCAGGAAGAGAAACAGTTGGGACAATCACAGGAATAGAGGTAGTTTCTATCCTGAGAGAGAGCACCCTCTTGTCCCAAGGTCTAGGCCAGAGTTACTTCCCAGAGCAACTGTCACTCTCTTCAGTCTCTCTCCCCTCTCTCTTCCAACTGCCTCTTTGTAAATCCTCTCTTTCTCCAACATTCCCAACCCTTTCTGTGCAATTTTTTCCACACTTGTCAAAGTTAACTTCAGCTTAATAGCCTGGGCAGTCTTGTTATTCAGAAGCTGTGTGAAACCTTACCAGGCCCTCTCAATTGTTAAACCTCTGAAGACTGTGGCTCTAGGAAAAAAGCTACAGGGAGGGAATTATGTAAATAGATCCTTGTAAATACTCTGAGGCCAGAGATAAATTGTAAGACTTCAAGTCATTATTCTTTTCACTGAATCTAAGAACCACTAACTAATAGATAATAGATGAAAGGATGTTAGTAATAGCTTTCAAGATTAGAAAATGCAAGCTGTTAGTTATATGAAAATAATGCTTCAAATCACTTCATAATAAAAATACTAATTAAAATTACTCACAAGTTTCAAGATACATGTAACAAATTAGCCAAAATTATAAAAGAATGAAATAGTGTTGAAGAGTCTGTGAGAAGACAGGCAAAATAATATACTATTAGTGGAGCTGAGAAAAAAAAGATTATGAATTATTGAGAAAAGCCACCAACAAAACCAATACCCTTTGTTCCTGCTCCTGGATATATATGTTCCTAAAAAGAGTTAGTGATAGAAAGAAAGGTTTTCTATATAGCATGACTCTCATAATAGCACTTTTGTAGAAGAAAAAAAAATTAGTTTAAAAAAGTGGGTGCTTATCTCTTGGGAAGTGACTAAACAATGTGATATAGGATTATAGCAGAATATTATTGTGCTATAAGAAATGAGTATAGAGAATTTGTAGAAATAGAAAGTTTTGTGTATGATTTAGTGAAGAGTGAAGAAAATAGAATCAAGACAATGAACAATGAAAAGAATACAATAATGTAAATAAAAACATATTAGAATTCAGACTAAACAACTAATCCTGGTTCTAGAAGATGAATTATCTGAAACACTCTCAACCCTTTTTAGGAGAAAGGTGGTGAATTATAGTTGTAAATGTTGTATGTGCTTTTAGACATGGTGTCTGTATTGTCTCGATTTTCTTAATGTTCTTTTTTTTATGTAAAATGACTTTAACACAGCCTAAGGAAATAGAGATAGAAGTAGTTTGTTTTGAGCTCTGTCTTCTTTCCCTCTTCATTTCACAACTCCCTGACATCATCTCATTATCTCCCCCTTTATTTCAGTTTCTGAGGAAAAAGTCACACTTCATTTTGCCAGTCCAGTCCTATGTTGTACCCTTGTGTCCCATTTCCTTCCTTATCTCCTCAGCAGATTTTCTCCACCATCATTCCCTTGTAAAAATAATAGGTAAATCAATTGATTATTGATTATAAAATGATTAGATACTCTGCTTGTTGTGCTTACAATGTATCTTCAGTTTATATAATTTAAATGAAGCTCATAAGTGAACTTCTCTTCAGGGCCAGGTGCAAGGTTGCTAAGGAAACTCTTGTTATATAAAAATAACTATTTATTGAGACTATAAGGATAAAAAAAGGATTTCTAACTCTAAGGGCTTCTAACTTGCGAAGAGCCCGCTCTTCGCTTGCTTGGGGCTCTGGAGGTAGGATGGTGTGGCGAAGAATGAAATGAAAATGAGCCAGAGTACAAGTCAAAATTGCAGAGGCTGTTCCTTCTCTCTCTCTTTTGCCATCTGCTGATTTTAATTCTTATACCCTCTTTTCTTTATGATCTCATACAGGTTTTTTTTTCTTCCCATACATTCAAAATCACATATTAACTTTTGAAACATCATAAGATTGACATTTACTAATTATCTTACTGTGGTTAAACAAAGAAGTAAGCTTGTCAAGTATTATTCATTACGGGGTGGCTTAGTTTGAACTTATTCTTTTCAGCCATGCGTAAGGTACAAGAACATCAGTTCCTAGCTAAGCATAATATTTAATTTTCTTTTGACTAATTAAATCATGTATATATTTACATTATAGTCTTCATTTTCATCATAAATCAAGGAAATGGTTATGGTAGTTGATTACATCTAATAAGATACAATAATATCAGTCTGGTCCAATGTTTTGTTCCCATGGTGTTCTTTCTGTTATAGGATCCTTGTGTTTCACTGTTTCTATGGTCTGTAGGAGTTTGGGAACAAACTCAGGCCAGGTATTTTCTTGCTGGGAACTTTAGAAACTTGCATTAACTCACTAACTGCTGGTTTTTTGCTGGGCTGATTCAAGGGGAAATTTTTATACTCTAGGGGGTTGTACAGGAGTTTATTTTGGGATAGTGGGTAGTCTATGGCTGTGATTGTTCTTGCCATGAACCTGTATTGTTTTTCTGTGTCTCCTTGGAGCCGGATAAGGATATTGATTGCAATAATTTCAATGCAAGTGAATGTCACTGTAAAAAGAGTCACATAGGGTAAACTGAGTATGGAATTTCCATCCTCCTGACAACCTGCCATGCTGGATTGTCAGAGCTTGTGAGTAGCTGTGCTAACCTCACAGCCTCGATGGCTTCTGGCACTAACTTCTCCCGAATAAAACTCCCTGGTTTTGAAAGGAACCGCTTCTCCTGTTTCCACAGGCTACCCTGATCCTTCCTGAGCTGACTAACCCAAATTTTCTGAATTCTATAATAAAAGTAATACTATTATTATTAATAGACAGTCACTAGAGTTTCCCAAGTTAGAAAAGGAAAATCACTTAGCTCCTTCAGGTTTTTCCCTTCTTTCCTTCTACCTGTAACAATAAAAGTTCTCCCCACCCCAGAAATGGATGTATGGTAAAAGGGAAAGAGAAAAAGAGTGTAGTGACTCTCTCCTTCAGCACTGTCCTGGGGCTGAATATACACTGGGAGACTTTAAGGGGGTGTCAACCCCAAAACAGGTTGACCTAGATGGTTGTGCCACCCCACAAGAGTTGAGGGCAAAGCTTCCCTACAAGAGGAGGTAGGTGTTATCCCAATCCGATCCTGAATAAGGACAGGGTTCACTCAAACCTCCCCCAAGATCGGTTAATTTTACAGTGGGTGGTCTGGCTCTAAGACAAAGGCAACCAGACCAAGCTGTGGTTCCCCTCTCCCTTGTTGTCTCTCAGGCACATTGTAATGCTATCTGACTGTGGAATGACTTTTATTATTCACAAATCAGGGATTGAGGAAAGGGGTGAAGGGCAGAGGTATTTTGGGGGTGCCCTCTTTGCTATTCCTATGGGGTCCATCACAGGCAGGAACCCTAGTGGTTCCAACTCTAAGCTTCTCCCCCATCCCTCTTCCTCTTCTATTTCAATTTCTATTTTCTATTTCTCAGCAAGGATGAGTAATGGGTGAGGGAGGCTCCCATTGAAGTCCAAAATCTTAACTGACTCAATGGTTGTAGTCTTGTAGGATGAGTTGTGTTGAAATTGATATGATCAGGGAATCAGGGTTTCAATTCCTAAGAGAAAGATCCTCAGCAAGGCCTCCAGGCCAAATCAGAGCTGGGTTGTCTGCCTCCTCACTCCTCCTAGCACTCAGCTCGAAAACCCCTCTTCTCTCCCCTCCTGGGAGAAATTCCCCAGAATACTCTGCTGGTCTCAGCTGTCAGCAACTGCCTTCTCCTCCTCTGGTTCCGTCTCCTCTGCACTTAAGTCCCACTTAATTCATGCATCACTATTTCCTATTCCTATCTTATGTTCCCCCCTCCCTCCAAAATAATGAATCCTTATCTTGTCTTATTACTATACTAATTATCTCTCTATTCCTATTCTCAGACAGGTTTTGGAGTGTTTGGTAGGAGAATGAAGTTGCAATTTATATATGTAAGAGGGAGATTTTAGGTATTATATAGATATATATTTAAAGTGTGACTGCCAGGAATCAATAATTCAGATTGATTCCATAATTAAAATAGACCCAAGTCAGGATAGGGTTTAAGGTAGTTTATTTACAATTAGGAAGGGTAGAAGGTAGGGAAGAGAGGGAGAGGCTAGTCCGGACCTGCAGAGGCCTGGACAGAGAGAGAGAGGGTTAAAAGGCTAATTAAACTAAATTATACGCTACAAGGCCTAAGCAATCAGAGAGACAAGAGCCTATTTAAGGTAGAGTCTGGAAAACACCAAGGTAGGCCAAGGAAGTCAGCCTAACTTTACCCGCATGACAATTCAGAGTGGAAGCAGCCTGAGGTCTCAGCTGAGATGCTTCAGCACCAAGTTCAAAGCCAGAACTGTCCCAACAGGAAGTAGCCAACATAATTGAAGAGATAGTGTCTCTCGTCACTTCCTGTAGGTCCACCTCTAATTCAAGTGGACAAATGGCAGCCTCTACACTGATTTGGAGTGCCCAAAGGGCAGTCCCTTGTTCTTGATTTGTTACTTATTGTCACATGTGGGTAACTCATCTCCCCAACCCACTAAGGGAAGTGGGGATGATATCATTTCTGATAGTAGAGTTTTAACTATGAATGGGCTTAAGCTAATTCTGTTCACACATATAACAATATTTCCAGGGCGTAAAACAATTTTGTAACATGAAAAGTTTTCCATTGAACACAATGTCAGAGTTTACAATGTAACAATTTTCCTATCCTTAAACTTTTCCAAGTTATTTAACCCGTCTTATGATTTTAATAGGACTTTAACTTGTTTTTGTTATGAATGTATGTCTTTCAAGTAATGCAATACAACTATTTTATTATTCCTAGCCGTTATCGAATTGTGTTTTAAACTACCTATTTTTTAAATGCAATTTTATTTTTTATATTGAGAATCTGTTAGTATGTTAATATTCTTAGTTATCTATCCATCTACACTTTCTTATGCTTTCCTTGCACTAGCTCACTAAAATTTTGAACTTCCCTAACCCTTTCTTTACTTTCCCTGTGTCTAATGTCCTAATTATCTGCTAAATTCTTAGTATGCTACATTGTCTATATGGTTAGGGATTATTATTTATAATTCTACTCTGCTTTTCCAACCTATGTTACAGGTATGTATAAAATTTACATTATTTACAGTATGATACATTTGTACAAGCATTAGTCCTGCATATCAATGTTAACCAGACAAGAAAATAGCTTGATCTTTTTATGTGGTTAAGATCTTATGAGACTTGCAACTATTCACATTATAGACATATATACATTTTGTATTTTCACAATCTTCAGGCACTCACTTATTTACACGAGGGCTCCACTAGATATCAGGTTTGTGTTGTGTTTTGTGTTCTCTTCATGTACTGTGCATGCAAAATACTCTTGTTTTCACAGTCAGTTTTCTCCAAGGTGTCTTTAGATTTCTCTTCTATTTTGATGCTATGTACTGTGGTTGCATTTTCCCTAAAGTGTGGTATTAATATGTTTTTGTGTTATCACTGCACTTAGTCTTACAAATCTTGTTTTTCAGCCTTCTCCTTGCAAAGTTCATGATTTTTCAGTTTCTTTTAAGTTTCTCTCTCCTTCCATCCTTCTTTTTTGTGATTTTCTCAAGTTCCTGTTTTTCTCTTGATTCTTGTTCCCTTTCTCTGTTTCTCAATCACATTTTGTCTGTTGTCCAACGACTTGCCAGCCGAACATCTCTGGTCTGGATGCAGGAACAGTGTGAATTGTGTTGATATGTCAGTGTTGTTAATCAATTGTTTGTCTATGTTGCATGTACTTTCTGATGTCTATTTTTTGATTGTGGGTTTATTGATTATTTTCTGCTTGATTTGGATGTTGGATTTTTCAAATGTTTTTTTTTTCTTTGCATGCATGCTCATGTGTGAGTTTTCTGTATCTTGCCTTCACATTTATTAGATGATGGTCTCTGTGTTCCTTGTGTTCCTTGTGTATACTCTATCTGAAACCTTTTGCCTTGATGTAACTTGAATTTGTGGATTCAATATCCATGTGCATACATGTTTCTTTGGAGGTGAAACTTCTCCATCATTGGAACTAGCCATCCAGTATTGATCAGATCCCATCCATCTGCTTTGCCTTTCCTGCTACAGTCTACTCCACACTTTGTAATCCTTCTGTATTTAGGCTTTTCTTTAAGTGTTCAGTACTTTTGATGGATTAGTCATTCACTATATGTATGAAACGTAGCCACTCACATCTTTCTTTGATACCTATGTCTGGTTCACTGAGCACTATTATGTGTGATTCATACCATGTACAGTTTTTGCATTTTCTCTTGCTAAAACTTTTGTGTGTGAGGTGTTGAATCATTGCTACCTCCTTTTCTTGTTGTAAATTGAGTATAGTTCCTCTTAGACATGGGTTTTCTATTTGTTCTTCTTCATCACAACTAGTGTCATCCAGTAGATACTGGTAACTTAGCCATGCCTGTCTTTCCTCGATGCCTGTCTGGTACCATGATCACTGGTACATTTGCTTCTTGATACATTCTTTTCATTTCCTCTTCATCATCAGAACTCATATCAGCAGAACCAGTGTAAACAGGGTATGGTTGTGATGGCTTGGTATTAATTACATCTAAAGCTAAAATTGCTTCCATGTCCATATCTACTAAGTCATTTTCTGGTAGCATGCTAGTCGTGTGTGGTTCATTGCTTTCTGTTTCTCAGTTGACTTGGCTCATGGGTTCATCTCTTTCTGGATTCACTTGAATCATTGGAGCCTCTATCTATATCCCATGTCCCCTTCCTATTGTAAAGTGGCTACTGTTTGTTCTGGCTTTGGGCCCTCAGTTTGCAATGCATTTTGATCTTGCAATGAATGCATTTGCTTTCCCTAGATTGTTGTTTCTGTATGGCATTAACATGTTGCTAACTTGATTGTTCCCCTGGCTTGGCTGTATTATTTTCTGGATTGATTCATTGTTCTGTGTGAGTGAGCTGTTAGTGGGCACGATGCTGTGTTGTAATGGCTTTTTTGTTGACCATGGGTAAGGTAAAGATTTGTATGCTTCCCTTGCAATGCTTTGCTTAGGTATAGCAAATAGTTTATAAATACTATGTACACAATCTATAATATAATTTGTACATAACAAACATAGGTGTAGAAATCGTACAGATTTGTATATTTATATAGATGTGTATATAGTTAAATCGTTGCAAAATTTTGATTTTATTAGTATAGTAAGTTGATTTTGAGTTTTAATGTTGTTAGTTTTGGTTTTCTATATGAGCAATAGGATAAAGTCTTAGCATAGTAAAATCTCTTTGTGTCATTGTATGCTTTTTCTAAATCTGTGTTATCTATAACAGAGAGATTCATAATGCAAGCCGGAGCATTTCATGCAGCATATCATGCAGCCATATCCACCCTATGATTTCCTGTGGCAATTGAGTCTTGTCCTAAAAAATGCCCTTTGCAGTGAATCACTGCCAACTCCTTTGGTAGTTGGCTAGATGACAGTAATGATCGAATTATTTCTGCATGAGCGAGCCTTTTTCCACTAGATGTTAAAAAAATCCTCCCTGAAACCAGAGAGAACTGACAGCATGGCAAATTCTAAATGCATACTTGGAATCAGTGAAAATATTTGCACATTTGTCTTTTGTAAGTTCACATGTGTGTTATAGAGTGATTAATTCTGCTTCCTGAGCACTTAGATTCCTAGATAGTGAAGCAAACCATAGGGTCTCAAATTCACTTACTACCACCTCATGTGTAAATCTTATTCCATTCTGCATATATGATGATCCGTCTGTGAATAAGATCAGGTCAGAGTTGTCAAGAGGTGTGTCTGACAGATTTTCTTGAGGTCTTTATATTAATTGCACTAGAGTGCAATGGTTCCCCCTGTCTTGGTAAATTGGGTAATAATGTAGCTAGATTTAAGGTGCTGCATCTCTTTAGTGTTATCTGTTCATTCCCCAAAAGCACTGTGTCATGTTTAGCCAGATGTTGATCTGAAAATGCCTGTGTTCTGAACTTTTGCAGAAGTGCCTCAACTTCATGTGAACAATAAACTGTCAATGGCAGCCTAACACTAAATCTGCACTTTTGGTAGCAAGCAATGCAGTTGCTGCCACCCCTCTTAAGCATGGAGCTATTCCTTCAGGTATGGGATCCAGTTGACCAGAATAATATGCAATAGGATGTTGATTTGGTCCTAAGCTCTGTGTTAAAACTCTGAAGATATTCCGTTTCACTTGTGGACATAGATCAAGAATGGTTTTGAATAATTAGGGATACCAAGTGCAGGAACTGATAATATTGTTTCTTTAACTTTGCAATTGCTTGCAAATGATCTGGGTTTAGCTTCAGTGGGTGTGTTTCTCAGTGATTTTTTCATTAAAGCGGTGAGTGGTTTCCTAAGTTCACCATAATTAGGTATCCATTGTCTGCAAAAATCCGTGGTTCCTAAGATGGCTCTGAGTTGCTCTTTGGTCTTAGGGGCACTCATCTTTTATATGTCTGCTACTCTCTTTTGGGAAATACTTCTGGACCCCTCAGACAGCACAAACTGTAAATACTCTATGCAAGGACAACAACATTTGTAAGAAGAGATTTTTAGATATTTTATAAATATATATTTAAAGTGTGGCTGCCAGGAATCAACAATTCTGATTGATTCCATAATTAAAATAGACCCAAGTCAGCATCCAGTTTAAGGTAGTTTATTTACAATTAGGAAGGTAAATGTAAGTAATTAGAGAGAGGAAGAGGCCAGTCCAGGCCTGGAGAGGTCTGTACGGAGAGAGAGGCTTAAAAGCCTAATTAAACTAGGTTATAAGCCACAAGACTTTAGAAATCAGAGAGGCTATAAGCCTACTTAAGGCAGAGCTTGGAAACGCCAAGGTAGGCCAAGGAAGTCAGCCTAACTTACCTACGTGACAATTCAGAGTAGAAGCATTCTGAGGTCTCAGCCGAACACCTTCAGCACCAAGTCCAAAGCTGGAACTCCTGAACTCCTGAACTCCTTCCACTCCTCAACTAACTTTACCAGGTTGTAACCCACGTATTTAAAGAGATAGCGTCTCTTGTCATTTCCTGTGGGCCACCTCTAATTCAAGTGGACCAATGGCAGCCTCTACACTGATTTGGAATGCCCAAAGGGCAGTCCCTTGTTCTTGATTTGATACTTATTGTCACGTGTGGTTAACTTATCTCCATTCCCCTTTTGAGGGAGGTGGGGATGATATAATCTAGATGCCTAAGGTAAGTAGATTTTTGACTATGAATGGGCTAGAGTTAATTTCATTTACACACATTGAAGTTTAGCTTTTGATATTTTGTGTCCCCTCTTGTAGAGCTCACAGAGGCACACTTTTGCAGATAGTGATGCTAGAAGTAGATCATTTACAAAGTGAATGAGCTTGCTATCCTTGAACTGGATATTTTTCAGATCTTTAAGATTTCGGAAACAATGAAGGACTTTCACCGAATCCCTGTGGCAAATGGGACCATGTATTATGATTTCCCTTCCATGTGAATGCAAATATCTTCTATGTGAAAGTGGAATTATAGGGGAGTTACAGTGGAACCTCAAGAAGGAGGATCGGTTGAAATCCTTTGGAACCAGGAGCATAAAAGGGGGAGTTGGTAAATGATGGTAGCTCCTGAGTCTAGCCTACTCAAACCCTTTCTATCCATGGACAACAGTCCAGCAGCCATATTTGGTTCCTGCCAAGATTGATACTACATCCCTGCTTCAATTTAGTGATTTTAGTGATTCAGAGACTCTTTTGAGAGCCTGATTTCCTACAACTCCTACCCTCAATTTTCCACTTCAAATTATCCCCCTGGTGACTTCTTATCCATTTCAAGATAGCTAGGAATAAGGATTTTAGTAAGAAGGGTGAGAGGGACTCAGCTTGGCCTTGGGCTTCAGCCTTGGCTAGGCCTTAGACTCTAGGATTTGTAAGGGAGAAAAAGGAGTTTTATGGTTTCAATATATTAAAAGGTGGTCATCAGAGGATTGAACTATTATCAATCCTCAATTAAGAATAATCTCAAGTCAAAATTGACTTTCATGGAAGTTTATTTACAATTAAGAAGAAAGAGAGGAAATAAGAATCTAACCCAGTAGGTAATTTACTACGATCCTCTAATTAATCCAGGTAGATCTTAACCCTCAGCCGAGAGTCAGAGGGCCAGAGGCCCAGAGTGAATGGAGCAAAACTTCATTCACTGAGACTTATTAAAAGAAGTTTCTTAAGAGAAGTTCAGGAAGATTCAGTCAGTCTTTAAACTCACCACGTGGAATTCAAAGAAGATATTTAAAGCAGTCTCACCAGGGTCTCAGCATTCCAACACTCCTCCACGAACCAGAAGAGGTCCGTTACCAGACGCCCTCTTCAGCCAAAGACCTCTCACTCACTCAACTCCCTCTTTTTAAACGGGTCACTTATGCTTCACTTCCTGTGCCTTCTCCTAGCCTGCGAGTCCAATCACAATAGACGCTTCTCATAGAATGCCTAGGGGGGCATAATCAGTCGATTCTGATTTGTCACTCACTCTAGCACACGTGGGTTAGGACCTCTCAGAATTTGGAGGTGCTCTCACCTTTGGTGATTAAATCTAAAGATGGGCAGTGTAGACTTAATCTAATTATCACAGATCTAACAACCAAATAATTAGCTATTCCCTTATTCCCTCAATTTACAAAGAAGATAACTACCCACTAGATTCATTGAGGAAAGAGTATTCTACACTTAAAGGTACAAGTGAAACCATTCTTGGTTCTAATTTCTTTACTCTTTGTGGTTCTAATTTCTTTACTCTTTGTGGTTTTCCCGTCACAGTCACAACTTCCATTGATCTCGTTGCTTTGCACACTTTAGGGGATTTTTGCAACACAGATATGGCAGCACCTGTGTCCAAGAGACAATTCTAAACTTGGGTTCCTATTTTTAGGGTTACGTGCTATTTTCTTGAGAATGGACAGGTATTAGAGGAGCTAACACACTAGGATCAGGAAAACTCAACACTTACTCCTGTGCCTCATTCTCTAATTTTTCATTGATTTCTACTGATTTGCCATGTTTTTAAAATCTCTTTATCATTTTTATTAGTTCATATTGCATTGCCCATACTTCCTAGTCCATTTTCTCTATATATTAGATCTTTAACTGCACAGTCCTTGGCACACCTTCATAATGAAGTTGCACCTTTTTGCATATCAATTTTTTGGGTATTCACACCAGCTACCTGGGAATATTTTGGATGACCGCCTGCTTTGATACAGTTTTTCATGGAATTCAGGTCTGGGGCTTGTTGTGAATTATGGTAGCATCCAATATCAAAATAATTTGGGTAGTTTGGTCTCCCATCCTGGAATGCATTATTAAACCCATTGTTGAATCTGTTGTTAAACCAATAATTTCCTTATCCATTTTTCCTGAATCCATTAAAGCAATTAAACCTTTTGCCTCTGTTTCCCCTGAAGTTTTATCCAAATAATTGTCTCCTAAATCTGTACTCTCTTATGAGATGACCAGGTCTATCACAAAGACAACATCTTGGGGTTTATCTGTATTGTCTGGGTTTGTAGTTATTTCTGGGTTGTCTATAAATTCTTAGTGCAGCTACTGTTTTTTTCCTGGCCTTCATTGGATTTCAGTTTTTGTTTAAGGTTTCTGATTTCTTTGGTTAACTTACCAATTATATCATTTTTCTCTTCTGATTGCCTATCTTTCTCATCTTGGAAAACATAATTAGCAATTCTCCAAATTTAGTTAAGACCCATATCAAACCTATTTGGACTATTACTCTGAAAATAATTTCGGATTGCAGGGCATGCATTTTTCACAAACTGACTGCAAATATGATTTATGTCTTCCTCTGTTAAAGTATCCAGCCTAATTCATTTTTCACACAGTCAATAATCTCAAGGAAAGTGGAGGGAGTCTCTCCCACTTCCTGCTTTAGGTGTTCAAATTTATACCAGGTTCCTGGGTGTCTGGAATTTTGCTTCATAGTTTCAATTATTGCCTCTCTATGGTTGTAATTAAATCTCTTTACCCCGCAAGTGAGTTGGCTTACCATCCTGGATTTTCAGTTGGCCAATCAGCAATTCAAGGGTTCCTATTAGTGTCCTCTATAATCTGCTGTTTCTCTTTCTTTGTCAATAATTCATCCTTAAGGATGTCAAAGTCCAAATAAGAAGGATTGTGTAAAGTTAAACGAAGTGCTTGAACTGCTTTACAACTCCCATTGGTTCTTCTTCATATTTTGGGGTATTTTTCTTAAAACTAGCTATATCAGCTTGTGTAAATCTTTTGTGACATGATATTCAATGTATCACACTCTGGGAACACTTTGGGTACCTCCCTTAAAGGAAACATATAAGCTGGTGTGCTTTCTAATGCTTCAATTTCCATTTCTAATTTAGTTGGTTTACCTGATTTAATTACACCCTCTAATTTAGTTGCTTCGTGTTCTTCACTTTCTGCCATTGACCCTTTAGCCTTGGGTAATTCCTCAAATTGAGTTTCCATTCCATCTAGTTTAGTCTCTGGATAGTTCACTTTTAATGTTAGATCATTCTTTGCAGTATCTTGCTTGATGTTTGCTTTTAAATGTTTAAAAGTGACTGCCAAAGATTTGATCATCATGTAAAAGCACAAGAAAAAACAATAATAGCACAGGGACATAAGAGATTAGTTCCAGGAGTGTCAATGAGAGTACTGGCATTAGAAAGTCACAGGCAAGTGAATTTTGTATATACTCCTGTATAATAAAGAAAAAGAGATTTGGCAGAAAAGCAATATCAAAGAGAAAAAGCCCCATGGTGATTTTATGCAGCTAATTCACTAGCTTTTCTGAGAGTACAGAGCCTTTGAGTCAAGTTGACTGGGAGATGAGTTTTGGAGCCACCTAGAGTTCAGCTCACTGTTACAGCTCGCAGTGAAACTGTCAGCTCTAGCTACTGATTTAGGATCCTCTGCTGTGATAATGGTTCCAACTGCCCAAGTTGACAGTTGGACCCTTAAAATCAGACTATCTGGTTCTTTTTCCTGTTGAACTCGCCAAAACTGTAAAAATAATAGGTAAATGAATTGATTATTGATTATAAACTGATTAGATACTCTACTTGTTGTACTTACAAAGTATTTTCAATTTATATAATTGAAGTGAAGCTCGTAAGTGAACTTCTCTTCAGGGCCAGACACAAGGATGCTAAGGAGACTCTTGTTACATGAAAATAACTGTTTATTGAGAATATAAGGATAAAAAAAAGGTTTCTAATTCTAAGAGATTCTGACTCCACCCAAATAAATATCCCTGGTTCGGCAAGGAACTGCTTCTCCTGTTTCCACAGGCTACCCTGATCCTTCCTGATCTGACTAACCCAAATTTTCCCTATTCTACAATAAAAGTAATACTATTATTAATAGACAGTCACTAGTGTTTCCCAAGTTTGAGAAGGAAAATCACTTAGCTCCTTCAGGTTTTTCCCTCCTTTCCTTCTACCTCACACAAGAGAGAGAAAAGATGTCACTTCTCAGCACTCTTGAGAGAGAGAACAAGAGTAACTGCCACTCCTAGAAACTAACTGCCACACCCAGAGAGAGTAACTGCCACAGAAAAACTGTTAAACTGTCAACATTTGAAACTGACACTCTGTCTCAGATCTGTTTAAAACTCCAATTCTTCCTCAAGCCAGCTTCTCTACTTCTTATCTCTAAACAAATATAATAAAACTTAATTTCTAATATCATCCTTATACCCTCCACTGCCTAATCTTCAAATTCTCCCTATCTATGGATTCCTTCCCTATTTCCTTGAAAAGTACTCCCCAGATCCTACCATCCCTAGAAGCTGTGGTCCTCTGTCTCTCTTTCTCAAACTGTGTTGAGTGTTAGGGACACAAAAAAGGGAAAAGACAGTCCATGCCCTCAAGGAGTTTATAATATAATAGGGAGAAAATATGCAAACAAATATATCAAAACAAAGTATTTACAGGATATATAGGAGATAATTTACAGAGGGAAGGCACTAGAAATAAGAGAGGTTGGAGAAGGCTTCCTGGGGAAGGTGGGATTTTAGTTGGGACTTAAAGGAAGCCTGGGAGTTCAGTAGTCTGAGCAAAGGACATAGGAAGAACATTCCAGGTATGAGAGACAGCCAGAGAAAGTACTTTGAATGTCTTGTTCCTGGAACAGTCAGGAGAAGTTAGTGTTACTGAATCAAATAATATGTTTTGAGGAATAAAGTATAAGACTGGTAAGGTAGGAGGGACCTAGATTATAAAGAACTTTAAATGCCAATCAGATCTTGGATTTAATCCTTTAATAAGGATTCAAAATAAACCAAAACAGGTTGCTCTTACTCAATAACTTATTCACTTTACTGCTATAATAAGAGAAAGCGGTAGTTCCAACAATATCCACTCATTGAAGGCAACAACAGGAGCTACCTGAGGATTCTTTTAGCTTCTTAGCTTTCATACCACCTACTACATCTTGAACTTTGCCATGACTTCTTACATTCCCTTAAGGAGAGAGGAGAGAATTGGAGAGAAGAGACTGTAGACCATCAACAAAGCCTTGTTATTGAATCTGGTAAACTTTTCCAAAGGAGTCTTCAAGGCCTTTCATAACTCTAATTTGAGTTTGAACCCAAGATTGAGAACCCATGGATTGCCATGGGTTCTTTTTCTTGAAAGTTAAAAAAATCCATATGGCAACACAGGCCAAAGAGATTGGTTTAAGTTCTGGCAGAAAGGAAAAAAAAGATGGAAGTCATACTCAAATATGTTATACGTGCAATAATTTTAAGCCTTTCATTTTATATCTGAGAAAATTAGAGCCTATAATGATTGTAACTTGTTCAATGGTCATGCAGGCAGTAAGTATTAGAACCTGGATTTGAACTTAGCAGTTAGTTTTTTAATATTGAAAACAAGAAATAATGCAGATGCCAAATAGTAGTGTATTGCTAAATAAAGTATGATGTATTAATGTAATAGAATACTTAGCAACTAGATATGGGGACTAAGAGAGAATGAAGAGACAAGTTTAACTCTTGAGGTTGCTAACCCAGGTGACTGGAAGGAAAATAGTTCCCTCAACAGATAAGGAGGTGAGGAAGAGAATAATTCCTTTTGTTTAGGACATGTCAAATTTAGATGTCTGTGATGTATCAAATTTGAAAGTTCAATAAACATCTGGTGATTGAGGACCTAAACTTCTCTGTGAAAGCTGGAGAATATCCAGCTTTTCTCCCTCTACTCTGCAAAAACCTATTCCTTTTTCTTCATTAACATTGTACCTCTCCCATATACCTGTTGGTTTTCCATCTTTATATGTGGATGCCAGAAACCTTGGTTTCTATCTTTTTTTTCCTTTATGATTTCTATTCCCATTGGGCTATTGGATAGCAGGGCAGGTAAGTTAAGGAAAGTGGCTCTAGTGCCCTGCTCCCCTCCAGCTCTGCCAACTGTGAGCCACCCCTTATACCCTGTGTGCTCCCATTGGGCCACTGGGCAGAGGGGTAGGGAATGTGAAAATGTGTCATCAGACAGGGTAGAGAGGGGGAGGGGAGGAGCTCCACCCGAGTCCCTCTAATTTTCTAGTAGAGAACTCTGGGGTGGGGGTGGGAGGGCATCCTCATGTGCACACAGATCATTCTGTGTGCTACCTTTGGCACCTGGGCCATAGGTTTACCATCACTGTTATACAGCATCCAAAAAAAGTTTTTAATGTTTAAAAATGTGCTATTTCCATGAATTAGCTTGTCAAAAAGATTAGAACAGTGTGTTTCCATGTTAAATGTTGCTCCTGATCTCACTTCCTGATTACTTAAGGGTGGGGAAATAGATTTATCTAAGTGCTTTATATAGCTCTGGTTAAAAGTTAAGGATAATGGATTTGCTGTGCAAGCATATGGTGAATATTCCTTGGAATATGAACTTTGAGTATTATGTTCATTAAGCTACATTCCACTCACATCCCATATCCTCTCCCTACATCTTCTCAAATATTCATTCTTCAGCAAGCATTTATTTAGCACTTACTTTATACTAGATACTATGTTAGGTGCTTGGGATACAAATAAAAAAAATAAACATTTTCTGCCTTCAAATAGTGATCCTTCCAGGGTCTCCTTTAGTTGTTTACCTTCATTATATATCCTGTTCCAGGGCAAAAGTTTGTGTCACACAATTACCTTTAATCAATGGATTCTAAGTCTTTAATCCTTCATTTTTGGCAGCTTAATGCTTTCTTGTTATCCTCTTTCCCTTTCCTCACTCCAGTTTAGATAAATAGCCATCATTTCTAACATATGTCCATATCTACTAAACAAGAGTGGGTGATTGAACACACCATTTCTCATAGTTTCTTTTAAGCCAAGTGAAGTATCAGATTTTGTAACTTCATTAGTTTTGAACCAGCGTGTGCCTGTGTCTAGTACATGCTAGCCAAGAACTAATTTAAGCTGTTGGTCAGTATTTTATACTGCAAAGTCATTATTATTATTTGAGAAAACCATACAATATAGAGCTTTCTAGTCAACAAAACAAAGAATAATTACCCTCTAGGTAACTGCATGGGTAAGCATTTCATTACAAATAAAAATATGATCTATTATTTTCAAAAGCCTAACTTGATCTTAAATGGTTTAGTATCCTTCAAACCTTCAGATATTTAGCATGATTGAAGTTGACAATGGCAGCCTTTTGAGGTGGAGAAATCCTGCATTAAAAAAAAAATCTATTTTTTGTTCATTAGATCATAGTAGACATTGGGAGCTAAAGGAATGCAAGCAGTGAAAGAGCTTTAATTATCTATTGGTAGTGAAATATCCAAATGTAGGTTGGGTTGTCTTTGGCATAAAAAGCTAATAGGAATTTTATGATGAAACAGAAGGCACAAAAACTCTTTTTTGTCAGGTTAAATTAAGTTATTTATGGTTGCATATTGTTGGAAAATGTACCTATCATGTTGTAGAATGACAAATAACCCATTTTATTTTATTCTGTGAAAAATCCTTAGTTACTAAGCTCCCTGATGCTTACTGGAAATGTGGTCCTTTTAATTTTGCACAGTAACTCTTATCTCACTTACTGCTATATTAACAAAGGCCATTAAGATATTTCAGTATTTATTTGTTAATATGATTTCCTAAGGCATACGATATTAGTAACATAGCTTGGTTAAATAAATGATTTCTCTCCTCTTCTCTATATCCTTTCCCCCCTGTATATCTTGCCATTTATTGATTAATTCCTTTTGTTTTCAGTTTAACAACAAAATACCACATAATTCATTTTTTTTTTAACCCTTGTACTTCGGTGTATTGTCTCATAGGTGGAAGATTGGTAAGGGTGGGCAATGGGGGTCAAGTGACTTGCCCAGGGTCACACAGCTGGGAAGCGGCTGAGGCTGGGTTTGAACCTAGGACCTCCTGTCTCTAGGCCTGACTCTCACTCCACTGAGCTACCCAGCTGCCCCCATAATTCATTTTTTGAAGAATTTTTTAAAGCTTTCTTTTTGGTTCTTAAATGAAAAAAACATGACCATATGGAGCATTTTGAGATTAAAATGTCAACGAAATTGGGTTAAATGTAATGGCTTTAGGGGATATAACTTGGCATTTAGTTTTGCTATTCATTTTGGAAGACTTTATTCAGAAATATTAGGTCATAGGTGTAAGTCTTGCTTTAGGCACATCAATTTACTAAAAAGTTATTCTTCTCTGAATGCAAAACCCACATCTGTCAACTAGCTTTAGCCATGGTGGAGCTCCCTGGTGTGAGAAGACCTTTTTTGAATATCATATTTCATCCACATCATAAAATAGAAAATGGTAAATGCAGACTTACTGCAGTTTGTGGGCAGGAGCAGGCAGCTGGGACCACCCAGGGAGTTAGCAGCAACAGGCTGCAGCTCTGAAGAGAGTTTCCTGGTGGAGGGACGGGGTGAAAAGCTGTGGCAGGAGAAATGTGGTTTCTTTTCAAACTAATCTATTCAGAGAGAATTAAGGGTTCCGAACCCCACTTCTGGTCACTAAAAATGTAGGATTTAAAATCAGTGAGTTAAGTGTTATTAAAAATTAAAATTATTATATTAAATATTTAATTTTAATTACTTATTTATCATTATTAATTCATTGCTTTATTTAATTTATTTAATCTAATCAATTTAATCAACTTAAATTAATCAATTTTAATATAGTCAACATAATTTGATTAATTTTAATCCATTCAACTCAACTTAATCTAATAAATTTCATTATCATCATCATCATCATCATCAGGGGTGGGGGAATATTTTATATGATGTTATGTGATTTTATTGCTGTCCTCCAGTGGTACTGTGAGAATGTAGGCAAGGGATGGAATTCTTGTAGGGCACATGGAATCTTGGAAGAGGAGCAGGAGACCAAACAACAGTTGGAAAAGCAGGGACTTCTGGGAAGGTTTTGCCTGAGAAGGGGTTGTTGGGGGGGAAGAGCTTGAGGAGAGGAGACAGAGAAAGCAAGCTCTGAGCAACTTGAAGGCATCCTTGAGAGTTACCTGACCTAATGAGAAGATCCACTACTGTTGTTTCACTGACATCTTGATATTTCCTGAGTACAAGACATGCCAATCAGTGTTTGGGGGTTCTGGACTCCATCAGGGAGCAGATTCCTGAACCCCTCTTTCCTTGAACCTTGCCTTACAGTGCCCCTTATCTAATAATAAACTGATTAGGAATATAGGCATAGGCTTAGCAGGGAGGGCAGGTGAATCTTTGTGTTGAGACTGAATTGGTCTCTACAAGGTGAAGGACCTGGAAGGGGTTAAACTGTAGGGTCTCCTGCACCCACTGTCTACCACCATTTTCCTTCACCCTCATCCTTTACTTTGTTATCTTCAATATAAACACTAGAAAAGTCAGATCACTTTTAGGTTTCTTGAGAGTTAAGGGAAGGAGTGCTGCAGCTTAATCAGATGGATATCCATCTTTGAGCCTGTTCCCCAGCAGTGCAGAAGGGGGAGGCTTATGTGAGCCCCAGTTCTGAACAACAACGAATCAGATCTCCACGTATCCCACCTTGTGTGGAAGCCTTCCCTCCAATCCTTGAGGGGCGGCACAACTTTCCAAATTTCCAAATTTCCAAATTTCCCAATTTCCAAAGGGAACCCCTCATTGTCTCACAATATTAGTCCCTGACAGTGAGTGAGGAGGGGATTGCTACACATATTCCACCTTAGTCTCTTAGCCTTATCCTCCTCCTCATTAGCCACCCTAATACAGTAGAAAAACTGAGTGAAAGGCAAAACTTAGTGGTCAGTAATGGCCTCTAGTGGTGAAGAGGTAATGGGGCTGGGGGTGGGAATCCAGGTGGGAGTATGGAGAATCTAGCTACAAAGGCAGGGTTGAGGAGGTTTTTTTAAGACAAGGATTCTGGGCTGGTTTTAGGGGCAAGGACACTTCTTAGCTGGAGTAGGAAGAGGTTTTAGCTAAAAGGAAGTATAGGAAGCACAAGCTGGGGTTGGTGAAAAAGGAATTAGTTAGGAGGGAGGACCAGTACCCCTTGCAAGGTTTAGGAAATAACCAGCTGCCTGGTAAGGAAAAAGGGATCCCCCTCCACTGGGCTGGGGTTGGGGGCAGAGAGTTAAAAGCTTACCAGTAGCAACAATAGCAAGCTGCAGGAACAGCCTCTGCGAGGGAGAGACCCGACTGCCTGGCTCTCTTGATGGGCAGGTGTAGGCAGTGAGTCTGGGAAAGCTCTAAAGGATTTCTCAGAGGGAGAAGAGAGAGGGAAAACCACAGCAGGAGAAGAAACCCAGTTCTACTAGTTCTGAAATCTCTTTGTGGTTGCCAAAAATTATAGGAGAAGACACTCCTAGTATTTAAAAATATATAGGATTTAATAATAATCAAAAAGAGAGGGGAAAGAAAAGGATTCTTTCAGTCAAGTGAGCAGAGCAAAGAAAGCCAGAGACTCATACCTACAGCACTTTACCAAAAGCACAAGCTCCCAAAAAAGAGCCATTTTAGCATCTCAGCCAAATTTATCTCCCAAGTCTCTCTATGTCAAATGAGGATGTAATTAAAAGGATGCTGGGAATGTAGCTCAGGTGAGGCAAATTTTCCACCTGCACAAAGGGAAAGAGGGATTTATACTTTCAAGTCTCAGGATAACAAACAAATTCATTACCCCTACTAGAAAAAAAACAACTTAAAAGATATTCTCTGTTGTTAGATGATTAGTAAGTAACACAATTTTTTCTTTCAAAGGATAGTATATTAAAATCAGTTATAATGAATAATTAATGTCCAATTTCTATTATTTCAAGGACTTCTCTGTAGATCTGTTTTTGCTATACCACTACCTCATAGGTTTTATTCATTTACATTGATGTCACTTTGAATAACTGAGTCTTTTTAAATGAGGTTTAGTTTAAAGTTTTAAAAAGTGAGATTAAAATTTCAAATCTTACATGTTTAGAAGGGAACCTGTATGTGACTTAAAATGTGGTAAAGAAGAAATGAAGTATATTTTTAGGATAATATATCTTATTTGGTCTAGTCACTCCATTTTAATATCTTTGTCATTTTTCCACAGACTTCTTTTCCATACAGAGATTTAACCTAGGCTTAATGACTCAATTTTTTTTCCTTTAGGTTATCTGATCAGTCAAATGAAAAATGTGTACAATAGGATACAGTTTCAATAATTTTCTAGTAGGCTTATAAGGGACAGGCACCACCTACTTTTGCATGAATGCTTTAGCAGTTGGATTGAAGATTTTGGTCAGTTTCTCAAGTAGGTGGCAGTAGAATAAAATAGTTTTTTTCCCTATATCTTGTGGAATTTGTTTGATTCTAATTGTCTTTTGCTTCTAGTAAGTCATCTATTCTCTCTTTTTCATTATGATTGTTATTAAACCTCAAGGAGTCAGTTTTCACGTATACACACAGTACTTGTACTGCTTTGCAAAAACTTTATAAAGCTTAATGATATTTGTGGGTTCTATTAATAATATCATTATGGCAAATTCATCATTTCTCCTTTTTTTTGTAGGATATTTCTCCAACCATTGCTTTTTTGGTATTCAGTCTCAAATTCAGAAATAATTAAATTGTTGGGGAATAGATTAAGAGCTAGAAGAGTATTATGAAATCAGTTATAACTGACTCTTTTTCAGATTAATAAACTGAGGCCTAAAAAGTTTAAATGTTTTGTACAATATTACACAAATATGTTTATGATTGTATTACCCTATATTTTTAACTGTCTCAGATGAGAAATGCTGTATTTGTCCATTTTATTTTGTTGTGGTTAATTTTGCCATCTATCTTAGTCATTTTTACTCCTTCTCTCTTGTAAAGCTGCCAGCCTCCCTGGTGCGCAGGCCCTCTTTGTTTCAGAGTTAGACTATTGCAATGACATTTTAGTTGGTCTCCTTGATACACATCTTTCTCCACCATAATCCATCCTTCACTCGTCTATCAAATAAGTCTTCCTAAAATATCGGTCCGATCTTGAGGATCAAATATAAAACTGTCAATTAGATGTTCAGAGCTCTTCATAATTTGGCTCTTTCCTACCTTTTCATTTTTTTTTAATATGTCACTTCCCTTTATGTACTCTGCTATCCAATGACACTGATCTTCTTGCTGTTCTGCCCACAAGATATTGTAACTCTAGATTGTGTATTTTTATTGGTTGTCCTCCAAGCCTGAAATACTTTCCATCCTCATTTCTGCCTCCTACCATCACTTCTACCAAATCTCAGCTCAAATTCCCCTTCTGAAAGCAACCTTTTCCAGCCCTTCTTAATGTTAGCACTACCCTCTGTGGTTATCTTCAATTTATCCTGTATGTAATTTGTTTGTACATAATTGTTTGTATCTTGTCTCCTTCTTGTTAAATGAAATACTATTTGTAAAGTACACAATACAGTGTTTGGCATAGAGTAGATACGTTATACATTTATATTCCCTTCTGTTCTCCTTCCCTTTAAACTATGAGCTCCTTGAGGAAAGGGACTGTTTTTGCCTGTCTTTGAATCTTCAGGTCTTAACAGTACTCTGACATATAATATTATCCCCTTGATAAATGCCTGTTGATTTTCTTCTCTAATGAAACAAGTCATTATATTATTTTTAAAATCCCTGTTTACTTGGGAGATAACACCAAAAGCAATCGGCAGTTTTATAGTTTGCAAAGCATCTTCATTAATAATATTACATATGGAATATGTTCTCTGGGACTTTGGCACATTTTGGTATGGTTTCATTGACTTGGTTATACTCTGCAGTAATGGAGCTGTTAAAGCCATCCACATTTTCTCATCTCTTATGTGTAGCTATTTTCCTGGGAATTCTTTATAGTAGGGACCTCAGGGGAGACCTTCCTATTATTATTATTATTATTTTCCTTGGGGTACTATTTTATCATTCTTTGCAAGCATGTATTGCTTGACTGCTGCAGTACTACTTTGTATTATTTAATTTTCCATGCATGTGAATTTTGTTTCTCCAACTAGTTGTAAAGTCCTTGAGGCTAGGGATCATATCTTTGTATTTCTCATTTTTCCTAATAAGGCAGGTGCTTGTAAAATGGATGAATGGATTCAGTCTTATGCTTATTTGTCTTGGAATTTTAGGATTTTAAGAACGAATGTTTCCATGTTGGCAACATTTTTCTGTCGTGCAGATAGACGATTAAAGCTAATTTCTCCATATGATATAGATAAATGATTGAGCTTAACTATAAATTTCCTTTCTAATGTGATATATATATTTGATAAATGTGATTTAAACCCACCAGAGCTCCCAGGAATTGATTTGCAGAGATTAAAAAATATAATGGCAATAACAATAATAAACCCTTATCCACAACCTTTTTCATAATTCCTTCAGTTCTTATCTATAATTGAGTTTACATAGCAAGAAGTGTGCTAGCAGTGCTATGAATGTTAGCTGTATTTTCCTTTTATTTTTCCTTGAAAGCTTTGCTTGCTTCAAGCCTGATTTATTTTGTGTCTGTCTTAATTTTTTGCTTGAAACTTGATCCTCTGCTAATATTCATGACCTCCATAAACAATTTAAGTTTACTAGGGGTCTAGTTTATTGTTTCTATTCACTTAAAGATACTTTTATGTGTATCTAGGTCCTTTCATATATTTTAAAAGAATTATTAGTTTTTTCCCATCATATGAACATATAGCATAATTTTAGCTTCAAATCCTTTTAAAATTATATAAAGCATTTCTCAGACTGGCTTCAACATTATCCAGAACAACCCAAGGGATTCAATGAAGAAAAAAATATAATGAAAAACTAAATAATGATGGGCAAGCATAAATGCCAACTGTGATGTCTTGTGTTAAGCAACATGTGGGTTTAGCTGATACCAACTACCAGATTGTTAGAAATTATAACTTAGAAATTATCTCCTTATTGGGCTATTTAAAGGACCAACAGTGTATGGTCATTAATCCAGCAATTTCCATTGCTTCGAAGCCCAGTATATGCAAAATAATTGGTGCCTGTTTGTGTTGTTTTTAAACCATAAATAGTTTTGGAGTTACTGATTCCCTTAAGGATAATTGGGTAAAGTCAGAAAGTTTGAAGGGGTAACAAAGCAAGTCAGAGCTAGAGTGAAATAAACATCTTCAAACCTAGTTCAAATATTAAACTTAGAAGAAGAGGGAATGAAAATATAAGTATAGTGTGATCCTGTTTGTCTAGGGATTCTAGCAGATCCAGATTTGTGTAAATAGTTTCATTACTTTGCTAAAATTACACAGGCAATGAGAAGTAAAACTGTACATATTAAAACAAAACTTTTAAATTTCAGAATGGAAATAATTGTCCCTTAACAGTGTATTTTTTTAAGTGAAAAAGAGGAAAACAAAAATAGTCATCTTAAGGTATTTTTAGAGATGAGATATCACATATATTATTGTTTTTGGTTTGTATATGAATTTATATAATAATTACAATAGCTAGAATTTGCATAATACTTTAAGATTTGACAATCATTTTACATGTATTATCCCATTTTGTCCTAATAATAACCCAATAAGCTTGGTGCTATTATTATTCCCATTTTACTAAAGAGGAAACTGAGGCTGAGAAAGATTAAGTGGCTCATTTAGGATCACACAGTTAGAAAGTATCTCAAGGAAGATTTGAATTTGGTTCTTCCTGATTACAGGTTCAACACTACATTTCATCAATTAGTTGACTAAGCAATATATATGTAGATATATACATGTGTAACTTTTATATACTTAACTTGGATACATAGACCATTACCCTATTCTTACTAAGTAAGCTGCTTGATAATGTTAAATGCACAATAACTGTGATTAATTTTAAAATATGACATTTTAAAAATAAGGCTTAGATTATTTGGTAATATTAGTACTAGTAATAGTAACCATTAAAACATTATTTTAAGAGATTAACCTCAAAAGTTCCACAAAGGTTTAATTTAAAATGAAGCAGTACAACTTTAGAAAAAGACAAAATAAGTCAAGAAATTGGCGATACAAAAAGAAAAGGTAAAAGACAATTCCTACTTTCAAGGAGCTCACAGATTCATGGGGAAAATAGCATGCAAACAACCACATACAAAGTAGATGCCAGATAAATTGGAAATGATCAATTCAGAGAAGGCACTTGAATTACGAGGTATTAGGTAAGACTTCCCATAGAAGGTGAGATTTTAACTGGGACTTGAAGGAAGTCAGAAAAGCTGGATACAAAGATGATTCAGTAGAGTATTACGGACACAAAGGAAAGCCAGCAAAAATACTCAGAACAGGAAGATTGAGTGTCTTTTGTGAGGAACAGGAAGGAGGTTATATCACAAGAATATAGGGTAAATGATGGAGGGGAATAAGGAAATTGTAAGAAATCTGGAAAGGTAAAGGAGAGCACTAGGTAATAAAGGACTTTAAATGCCAAAGGATTCTGTATTTGGTCATGAAGGAGATAGGGAGCCAACAAAGTTAATTGAGTGGGATGGAGGTGACATGGTTAGAACTATGCTTTAAGAAAATCACTTTGACAACTGAAGGGAGGATGGACTAGAGGTACTTAAGGCAGACACACCCACCAGCAGGCTACTGCAAAGTAGTCCAAGTGTGGACTGAGGAGGGCTTTCAACAGTGGTTTCAGTATAAGAGGAGAGAAGGAGAGGTATGAAGAAATATTTAGAAGGTAAACCACATAGACATTGATGACAAATTGGAAGTGAAAGATGAGAGAGAGTGATGAGCCCTAGGTTTTGTTATAAAATAAATATGGACTCTTCTTGATACTGCTATGCTCCTAGGGAATATTGGTTTAGGAAGCTGTGCCTTGTATTCCCCTAGGTAGCTGGTGCAGGGGGACCACTGAACCCTGTCACCCTGCTGGATGTTATAATGCCCTATTCTATAACAGTGCCCAGGCAGGACCCTTAATGGTCAGGTAGATGGGTAACCCTTTCAGGTCCCACCTGGGGTTGGATTAATTATTAATATTGGGCTCTATTAGCCTTGGATAACATTTTCATCTGACTGAGTTGCTCCGTCCCCAAGGGCCGTGATATAGTGACCACTCAGGAAGGTACTTAAATAAATTTTATCTATAGATGTTAAATAGGGAAAGGAATAATCAGGAATGTATTGGGGATAGGAGATCCTGTCACAATAGCTATGATCAATAATCCCTCAGGACTGTAGGCTGTTGTTTCAGTCAGCTGGAGCTAGAGGTTTCACACTCCTCTGGTTTAGCTTGGCCACTGCCAAACCAGGGAGGGCAAACTGCTCAGTTGGTACAGATATCGTGATTTCTCTCGGCTTCCCTGTTCTCAGTTTGTGATGTCAGTCTGCACAGCCTTTAGGAAGTAATTACCCTTCACCTCCCTCTGCTTCTTCTCCTTCCCTCCTCCCAGTTACCACCTGGGATACTTAAATATCTAATGATGATCAAAGGCCTAAATATCTAGGGAGATTCAGAGAGGATCAATGGTCAAAGCTCCAAGACCCAAGACCTGAGCCTCCAGGACCAAAGACCCCTCCCAGATGACTGTTAGGGTATTTATATCCTCAGGCCAACTGCCTTTGTTCCTGTCCTCACTTCATCCCTAAACATTCAGATGTCTTCCAACTGTCTCCCTAGTCAATCAAGGTGAGACTCAAAGTTTGAATATAACAGTTTTGAGCTTGGGTGACTTGGGAGGTCTTTGGTACCCTTGACAATCGTTTTAGGAAGTTTGGAAGGACAAAGGATTTGGGGTAAAAGAGATTGAATCTAATTTGGGACACATTGAGTACAATATCTGATAAAATGAAACTGTTGTTTTAATTTTAAATGAAAGTAAAATTATAATGAAAACATGATTATATAGGCCTAACCACACTCACTTGCGGATTACTCCTCATTTTTTGTGACACATTCATTCTCATTATCCCAACTTCTAAATTAGTCTGGGTATTTTCAGCTATATCCTCATTAATTACTAAAATGTAATATCTTTTCCTTATTTAATCTATTAAGTTTCTTTCCCATAAGTGTTATTCATATCATTTAAGATAAAATAAATATTAGTTACTGGTGTTATATTCAAACTCTGAGGATTGTTCGTCTCACCTATTAAAGTTACTGGTTAAATAATTTATTAACAATGTAATCGGCAATAAAACAGACATAATTATTCACTGTACTTTAGCTGTGAGAAAGATCACAAAGTTGTTTCAAGTTATTGCTGCAAATGATTTGGACATGTAGTTATATCATTCAGTTTACTTATTAGAATATCAGTTGAAATGTCTTCCCAAGAATCTTTATATTTTGTGCAATATAATGTTTAAAACAATTCCATCACTTACCCCAAGGCTATTCCATTGATCCTCCCTTCTATCTCTTAGCCAGTACCATATTGTTTTGATGACAGCTGCTTTATAGTATAGCTTAATATCTGGCACTGCTAAGCCACCTTCCTTCACATTTTTTTTCCATTATTTCGCTTGATATTCTTGATCTTTTGTTCTTCCAAATAAACTTTGTTATAGTTTTTTCTAATGTAGTAAAAAATGTTTTTGGTAGTTTGATAGGTATGGCACTAAATACGTAAATTAATTCGGGTAGAATGGTCATTTTAATTATGTTATCTCATCCTACCCATGAGCACTCAATGTTTTTCCAATTGTTTAGATCTAGTTTTATTTTTTTGGAAAGTGTTTTGTAGTTATGTTCGTATAATTCCTGTATTTGTTTTGGTAGATAGATTCCTAAGTATTTTATATTGTCTAGGGTGATTTTAAATGGTGTTTCTCTTTCTACCTCTTGCTGCTCTAATGTGTTGGAAATATATAGAAATGCTGATGATTTATGTGCATTTATTTTGTATCCTGCAACTTTGCTAAAGTTGTTGATTATTTCTACTAGCTTTTTAGTTGATTCTCTAGGATTTTTTAAGTAGACCATCATATCGTCTGCAAAGAGTGATAGCTTAGTCTCCTCCTTGCCTATTTTAATACCTTCAATTTCTTTTTCTTCTCTAATTGCTACTGCTAGTGTCTCTAGTACAATGTTAAATAAAAGAGGTGATAATGGGCATCCTTGTTTCACACCTGATCTTATTGGAAAGGCTTCTAATTTATCCCCATTGCATATGATGCTTGTTGATCAGTGTATGATAAACCCAAAGAGTCCAACTTTTGGGACAAAGATCCACTATTTGACAAAAACTGCTGGGAAAACTGGAAAACAATATGGGAGAGATTAGGTTTAGATCAACATCTCACACCATACACCAAGATAAATTCAGAATGGGTGAAAGACTTGAATATAAAGAAGGAAACTATAAGTAAATTAGGTGAACACAGAATAGTATACTTGTCAGATCTCTGGGAAAGGAAAGATTTTAAAACCAAACAAGAGTTAGAGAAAATTACAAAATGTAAAATCAAATAAGTTTGATTATATTAAATTAAAAAGTTTTTGTACAAGGGAAAACAATGCAACCAAAATCAGAAGGGAAACAACAAACTGGGAAAAAATCTTTATAACAAAAAATTCTGACAGAGGTCTAATTACTCAAATATACAAGGAGCTAAATCAATTGTATAAAAAATCAAGCCATTCCCCAATTAATAAATGGGCAAGGGACATGAATAGGCAATTTTCAGATAATGAAATCAAAAGTATCAATAAACACATGAGAAAGTGTTCTAAATCTCTAATAATTAGAGAAATGCAAATCAAAACAACTCTGAGGTACCACCTCACGCCTACCAGATTGGCTAAAATGATAGCAGGGGAAAGTAATGAATGTAGGAGGAGATGTGACAAAATTGGGACATTAATGCATTGCTGGTGGAGTTGTGAACTGATCCAACCATTCTGGAGGGCAATTTGGAACTATGCCCAAAGAGCGATAAAAGACTGCCTGCCCTTTGATCCAGCCATACCATTGTTGGGTTTGTACCCCAAAGAGATCATAGATAAACAGACTTGCAGAAAAATATTTATAGCAGTGCTCTTTGTGGTGGCAAAAAACTGGAAAGCAAGGGTATGCCCTTCAATTGGGGAATGGCTGAACAAATTGTGGTATATGTTGGTGATGGAATACTATTGTGCACAAAAGAATAATAAACTGGAGGAATTCCATGTGAACTGGAAAGACCTCCAGGAATTGATGCAGAGCGAAAGAAGCAGAACCAGGAGAACATTGTACACAGAGTCTGATACACTGTGGTAAAATAGAATGTAATGGACATCTGTACTAGCAGCAGTGCAATGACCCAAGACAATTCAGAGGGATTTATGGAAAGGAACACTATCCACATTCAGAGGAAGAACTGCAGGAGTAGAAACACAGAATAAAAACAACTGCCTGGACACTTGGGTTGATGAGAACATGATTGGGGATGTAGACCTGAAAAGACCACACCCATGTAACTATCAATAATGTGTAAAAAAGTCTTGACTGACCACACCAGTGGAAATGCGAATTAGCTATGGCAGGGGGAGGGGGTGAGTTCAGCGGTGGGGGGTGAGTGAAGGGGGTGAAGGGTAAAGTAAAAACATGACTTATGTAACCAGGGAAATTTTTCCTAAAAATAAAAAATTATTATAAAAAACAAACAATTCCATCAGGAAAAACATTTTCTGTATCTTCTTTCTCTCTGTTTTCCAGGTCCTCTCATGCCATCATTCTTAACAATTTCTCCAGATTCATTCACTTTATAATGTTTCTTTACAATATAAGATTTAATTAGTTCTCTCAAGAAAGTTTTTTTTCCTCATCTTTCTATCTTCTCCACCATTTCTGTCAAATGCTTTTCATTAATTCTCTTTTCTTTGTCTATCAAAAACTTCCAGATCAATTGCCAATTCTTCAGCTTTCTTTCTGGTAGCAGAAACTGCAGGAGAGGCTATCTGAACTGGAGTTACAGTGAGATGTAGCATTTATATAGGTTTTATGGACATTTAGTAATTTGGCAAATTCCTTTAAGATCATTTTCTTTCTAGTCCTAGAAGATGCATAAACTCCTTAACGGAAAGCATGATTTTATTTTTGTCTTTGTGTCTCTAACATGTAGCATATTATCTTGTCCCTTATTAATCAGATAGTAAATATTGAATTAAACTTAAATGTGATATTTATGTGATTGGTTTAAAGACTCATACAGATTTTATTTTTCTTTCTCTGACAGATAACCATGAATCTCCTGCTATTTTTTATTTTGGGATTGCTTGTTCATTTTGTGTTCTTCCTTTCCATTTTTGACATTTACTTTACTTCTCCTCTGGTGCATGGCATGACTCCTCAGTTTACTCCTTTGCCATCTCCTGCAAGGCGATTAGTGCTCTTTGTTGCTGATGGCCTTCGAGCAGATTCCCTTTATGAATTAGATGAAAATGGAACTTCTAGAGCCCCATTCGTCAGGTAAGAGGCTTAACTAAAATGAACCCTTCTCATCAAGTTTGCCTGTAGTAAAGATAAACATTTAAACATCCTGTAGCCATTCTTATGTGGGCATAATTAAAGAAGTATTAAGGATAGCTAATGGGCACATGTGATTTTGATATGCCATAATAGATTGTTCTGATTTTCAGAGGGTGCTAATTTCTCCTAGCTACTGTGCCTATGATTAAAGCAAGTATTTCTAGATGAATTTTGGCTGCATGTCTCAAACTGCCACATTTTCCTAGTTTTTCATGCATAACAAGAGTTAAGGGATTCACCAACCTTACTTTCAGGTTACCCCTCAGCCTACTACTTTACTTATTCTCATATTTAATCTTACAAGACTAAGCTTTTTAGTAACACAGGGTTATGTTTGAGTATTATCTTTTTTAGTTCATGTAATTTCAACCCATTGTTATTTACTAGTTGTCTCAAATTTCTATACTAACTCATTAAATAAAATTTATATTAAATTGGAGATAAATTTTCTGGTATCTCTATATTAAATCCTATAATGGTCTATGATTAAATAACCATTAAGTTATTAAATGTAAAATTTATTAACAACTGAAATTAGTAATAAAGACATAAATAATCATAATATTTTGTCCATAAGAAAAATCATATCCTGATGTGTACCTCAAACCCTCTCTATAATAGCAGATGACTCCTCTTTATTTCTGGAGTCATAATTTCACCATTAAATTCACTTAAGAAATGAAATAAAGTCTTTCTAGAATTCTCTTTATATTTTCCCTCAAGTTAAAAGTTAAATTCAGCCTTTCAGGAAATATTTTTTTTGTTTATCTTCTTTTCAACATTCAAAAGAAGCAGTTTTCAGATTTTCTTAAATCCAAGTGTAATAATCTCTTTCAAGACTCCTTATAAAGTTTTCTTTATAGTGTATTTTCACAAAATAACAGTTGACTATTCTTACAGTAAAGAAAATTTTCCTCATTTTCTTTCCTTCCTTTCTCCACAGTTTAGCTCATAGATCTTTATTTATTTGTGTTTTTTTCTATATATAATTCTTTTCATGCATTTTAGGAATATAATAATGCATAAAGGTAGCTGGGGCATTTCCCATACCCGTGTTCCCACTGAATCCAGACCAGGACATGTGGCATTGATAGCTGGATTTTATGAAGATGTCAGTGCAGTTGCCAAAGGTACATCTCTTCAGATAATTTTTTTCAGATTAAACTCTTTCAAAGGACATTTTGGGGAATGTTTGGAATTATATGTATATGATGGGAATCCCTGTAGTTAAATATTAATTTTGGATTTTTTGGATGAATATTTCTAAATATTTGTGATTTTATCAATGTGAAATTTCCTCCACACCTTCATATTGCAACTTTTCCCTGATTTAGGGCATAGGTTCATGTGTTATTATGACCAAAAAGAAATGATCTCTTAATGATCAGTCTTCTCAGGAAAATTTCTCCAAACTGAGCTAAGTTGGTTCTCCAGCCCTTTATGTTATGATTTCATATTATAGCATTTGTAGTAATTTCATAAAAAAATGTAGATGTAATTCATTTTTGAATAATTTCTTAGTAAAAAACATTAATTTATTTTTTCTTTTGATCATCCCCATAAGCAAATTAATTGCATTAATTTTTGCCCTTTTTCTTTCTAGAAAATGAGCATCAGGGGGCAGCTGGGTAGCTCAGTGGATTGAGAGCTAAGCCTAAAGATGGGAGGTCCTAGGTTCAAATCTGGCCTCAGACACTTCTCAGCTGTGTGACCCTGGGCAAGTCACTTGACTCCCTTTGCCTACCCTTACCACTCTTCTGCCTTGGAGCCAATACACAATATTGACTCCAAGACGGAAGGTAACGGTTTAAAAAGAAAAGAAAAGAAAAGAAAATGAGCATCATTACTGTTGACATAGTTCTAAATTGTCTCTGCTAAAAAATATTGGATTCATTATTTATAGATTTCCAATGCTATATTGTCCTAGCACTTTGAAATTTGAGGTCTTCAGGAGTGATTCTGCTTGGTAGTGAAAGATAAGAACTTTTATTTCTTTTTACTCCCTACCCTAATGCTCCTTGCTATAATTTCTATTTGGGATTATTCAAGATATGTGTTCTTTTATTTTTTGTAATTGCTGGTAGGGTGGAAAGAAAATCCTGTGGAATTTGATTCACTTTTCAATGAAAGTAAATATACGTGGAGTTGGGGAAGCCCTGATATCTTACCTATGTTTGCTAAAGGTAAGGGCCATTTGCTAAAGTTTATTGTTTATTTAATAGGCAAATAAGCAATATAAAAATTGTTTTAATTAATTTATTTAAATTTGGAACAAGTGCTGTTTTGTCATTGTCTTTGTTTCCTGAGTACACAGAACAAGTCTTTTACATATAATAGGTGATTAACAAAGGTTTCTTCAGTTGAATTGATTTTTCTGTATCATAGACAAAAACAAACCTGTTCTTTTTTCTGTGTCATAGATAAATCTTTTAGCTCTCCAAATTAATTCTAATGGTCTAATCATTGATATTTCTAATTCTCTTGTATTTTTACTTTTCTTCTGAAGAGGTAAAAGTAATTATTTTTTGTTGTTATTTAGTCATTTTTGACTCTTTGAGACCCCATTTGGGATTTTCTTAGCAGAGCTATTGGAGTGGTTTGCCATTTCCTTCTCCAGCTCATTTTGCAATTGAGGAAACTGAGGTGAACAAGGTTAAGTGACTTGCTTAGTGTTACACTTCTAATAAGTATCTGAGGCTGGATTTGAACTCATGAATTTTCACACTGAAAATTTAACAATCAGCTGTAAAGGAGCTGGAATGGACTAGCCCCATCACACCCCTAGATTTTCTTTATACTTCTTCCTTCCTTACTCCTAAACTAAATTCCAAAGTTCCTTTTCTTTCCCCTACCTCATTTCCATTTGCCAACTTTTACAAATTACAATAATTTAATAAGATTATTATTCCTTTCTGCCTTTCCTCAGTCTTCCATCTGAACCCTTGGGTTCAGATTTTAACTTATTGTTTATTTAAGGATCCAGAGTCTTTTTCTTTTCACTAGTAGGTCCTCTCTTAGTTAATATCAACTAAATTCTTAATAATTACTTTAATTCTATTTACACATGTAAATATAGTCATAAAGAAAAAAAGATTGCTGAGGAGTTGACAGATTAGACCTAATCTGCTTGATCTTAGAGGGCAGAACTGGGACTGCTAGTTGGAAGTTACAAAGAAAGATTTTGGCTAAATAAGAGGAAAAATTTCACAACCTCCCAAAATGGAATGGACCTCCTCACATGAAAGACAATTAATCTTTACTCTGAATTGAGCAAAACTCTGTCAGAGACACTCTTATTATTTTAAAAGTTTCTTTGAAAAGAAGATTCTAGTTAACAGATTTTCCCTTGCTAATCAGTGAACTTTGATTAAAATAATTCCTTTTTCATCTTTATGATTTTGAAATAAAGATTTAAAAATTCTTTATCAACAAAAAGAAATAAGTACACAGTTTTAAGTCCTGGATTTGAAGTACTTAATTTAAAAGGAATAATAGTCAAATAAGTATACCCTTGGGAAAATCTGATCAAGAATTCTACATTCTTTAGACATTAAGTTCACTCCCAAATTTTAATCTGAACATTGATTCAGGAGACACATCAATGACCAAGGGAGACCAGAAAAAGTATACTCCTATAATAGTAATTCTTAATTTTTAAAATATAATGTAGACCTTAGTGCTGTGGCTTCCACATTCATGAAGTAGCTCATTCATTTGTACAAGATAGCTCTTTGGATAACGTCTTGATGACCAGGTATTAGAAATGTCATATAGGCTGGTCTTGGTAGCCCAAAGGCAATAGGAGGAGCTTCAAGGCCCAGGAGCCCTGCTTGAGAAGAAGGATTTGTGGCCATGGCCCTTTCCCTCCAACCCCAGATCCAACTTGCTACTGCTGGTGCTTGCCTGAATCTGAGGAGAGGGACCTATCTGATCCCCATTCACAACCAAGATGCCAAAAAGGAAGGTCAACTCTGCAGAAGGGGGAAGTAAGGGAGGAGCTTAAGAAAACAAATTGTGAATTGCAGGACTTCCCGGTTGAGATGGCGGCAGAGTAAAAAGCAGCTGCTTTAACCTCTCCTAACCCACACATATAGGACTCGTCAAGAGGACATAAAAACAAATCCAGACGAACGAAGGGATCCCACAACAGGGCGCAGCATTGAAGGTACATTGGATAGGGGCATTCCCATGCTATAAGGGGGTGAAAAAGCTCTCACTAAAATGTGAGCTGAGCAACCCCCTCCCCCCACACGACCTACAGGGCCAAAACCAGCACACAAGAGTTAAAGCAAGTTTGGGGCATCCATTAAATCCTTGGCAGCTACCTGGGATCACCAGGGCTTGCTCCTGAGAGCAGGAAGACTTAAGACCCCAATAGGCTAAAGACTTTGAACACAGACCTTGAGAGCAGGTGCAGACTCAGGTGCAGACTCAGATCCTGAGCCCAGGTGCGGACCTTGGGTGGGGACCCAGTGCAGAGGGGTGCATGACTGTGGAAGAAGCACCCTGAGACTATTAAAGGAGCTTCGGGCAGAGGAACAAGCCAGGGGACCACAAGGAGGCTTGACCCTGACGACAACTAGACCTGAGACCTCAGGAGCCCAAAGAGCACAGACTGACTCTGGGCGTGAGGATTAAGCTAAAAGGGAGCTGGGCTAACAATGGCAAGCCAGACACAAGAACCCCAGAAGAGAAAGATCAAGAAGAAATCTTTAACACTCGACAACTTTTACACAGAAAAAATCCAGACAACAGAGCAAACAGCAGAGGAGAACAAACAAGTAATCATATCCAAACTTTCCCCCCAAAATGAAAATTGGTCACAAGTTCTTGAAGAGTTCAAATCTGAAAGTATGAGAAAGATGGAAGGGATCTGGCAAGAAAATAAAGGTTTAAAAAGCAGAATTTCTCAATTGGAAAGTGAGGCTCAGAAATCAAATGAATTGATAATTAAATTGAAGACCAGAAATGACCAGCTGGAAGCCTTGAAGAACCAAACAGACCAGTTTGAAAAGGAAAACCAAAAGATTATAGCCAAAAACCAGTCTCTAAAGGCTAGAATTGGGCAATTTGAAAAAGATGCGCCCAAATCAAAAGAATTGATAAGCAAATTGGAGACCAAAATCAAACAGCTGGAAAACAGGATAGACCAAATAGAAAAGGAAAATCAAAAGAATATAGCAGAAAACCAGTCTCTAAAGACAAGAATTGGGCAAGTAGAAGCCAATGATCTCTCAAGACAGCAAGAACAAATAAAGCAAAGTCAAAAGACTGATAAAATAGAAGGAAACATGAAATATCTTACTGAGAAATTGACAGATCAAGAAAACAGGTCTAGAAGAGACAATTTGAGAATCATTGGTCTTCCTGAAAAAGCAGAAAGTAATAGAAATTTGGACTCCATACTAAAAGGAATTAATCAGAAAAACTGCCCTGAAGTTCTACAACAAGAGGGCAATATAGACACTGAAAGGATCCATAGATCACCTTCTACACTAAACCCTGAAAAGACAACCCCCAGGAATATAATAGCCAAATTCAAGAGCTTCCAAGTAAAAGAAAAAAATTTTTCAAGAAGCCAGAAAGAGACAATTCAGATATCAAGGAGCACCAATCAGGATCACACAGGATCTGGCAGCCTCCACACTACAAGACTTCAAGGCTTGAAATATGATATTCAGAAAGGCAAGAGAACCGGGTCTACAACCAAGGATCATCTACCCATCAAAACTGACTATATACTTCCAGAGGAAAGTATGGGCATTCAGCAAGATAGATTTCCAAGTATTTGCATAGAAAAGACCAGGACTAAATGGAAAGTTTGATATCCAACCACAAAAACCAAGAGAAACATGAAAAAGTAAAGAAGAAAAGGAGGGGAAAGAAAGAAAACTCTTACTTTTAAATTTGACTCTTTAAGGGCTTCAATAAGATCTAATTATTTGTATTCCTATATGGAGAAATGTTATGTGTAATTCTCTGTAGTGAACTCTATTCACTATTATAGTAATTAGAATAATTATTCATAGGGAGAGGTTGGAGTACTAAATGGTCTAAGATGATGTGGGGGTGGGTGGGAAAGAGGGGGATGAATAGTAGATGGCACAAAGAGAAACTTGAATAAGAAAAATAGGATATTCTTTTACACACAAAGAGAGAATGAGAAGGGGAAGGGATGAATACTATTATAAGAAGGAGATGAAGGGAGCATTAAGAGGTAATATTTAAACCTTACTCTCAGTGGAATTAACCCTGAGAGGGAAGAGTAGCTATATCCCTTGGGATATAGAACTCTATCTAACTCTACTGTGAAAGTCAGAAGGGATAAACCAAGGGGAGCAGGGGAGTGGGGAGGTAAAAAAAGGAAGGGGAGGAGAAGGGTAAAGGAATTCATTAGGCTTAAAAATAAATAGAGGGGAATAATAAGGGAGGGGGTAGAAAGGGAAGTAAATCAAGGGAGGGGACAAGGGTTACTGGCTTATAGCAAACCACTGGTTTAAAAGGAAAATAGAGTAAGAAGAAGTGGTAGAATTAGGAGAGGATACCAAAATGTTGGCGAATACACAACTGATAATTATAAGTCTGAATGTGAATGGGATGAACTCTCACATAAAATGGAAGCAAGTAGCAGAGTGGATTAGAAACCAAAATCCTACCATATGTTGTCTACAAGAAACACATATGAGGCCGGTGGACATACACAGCTTTAAGGTAAAGGGCTTGAGCAAAATCCTACCCTATGCTGTCTACACATATAAGGCGGGTGGACATACACAAGTTTAAGGTCAAGGGCTTATGCAAAATCTTTTGGGCTTCAAATGAGAAAAAGAAGGCAGGAGTGGTGATCATGATTTCTGACAAAGCAAAACTGCCTGAAGTTCTACAAGAGGGCAATATAGACTTTGAAAGGATCCATAGATCACCTTCTACACTAAACCCTGAAAAGACAACCCCCCCAGGAATATAATAGCCAAATTCAAGAGCTTCCAAGTAAAAGAAAAAAATTTTCAAGAAGCCAGAAAGAGACAATTCAGATATCAAGGAGCACCAATCAGGATCACACAGGATCTGGCAGCCTCCACACTACAAGACTAAAAGGCTTGGAATATGATATTCAGAAAGGCAAGAGAACCGGGTCTACAACCAAGGATCACCTACCCATCAAAACTGACTATATACTTCCAGAGGAAAGTATGGGAATTCAACAAGATAAAAGATTTCCAAGTATTTACACAGAAAAGACCATGACTAAATGGAAAGTTTGATATCCAACCACAAAAACCAAGAGAACCGTAAAAATGTAAATAAAAAACAGAGGGGAAGGAAAGAAAACTCTTCATTTTTAAATTTGCCTCTTTAAGGGCTTCAATTAGACCTAATTATTCATATTCCTTTATAGAGAAATGTTATGTGTAATTCTCTGTAGTGAACTCTATTCACTATTATAGTATCCACTATTATAGTAATTAGAAGAATTATTCACAGGGAGAGGTTGGAGTACTAAATGGTCTAAGATGATATGGGGGTGGGTGGGAAAGAGGGGGTTGAATATAAGAGGATACCAAGAGAAACTTGAATGAATAAGAAAAATAGGATATTCTATTACACATAAAGAGGGCATGGGAAGGGGAAGGGATGAATACTATTATAAGAAGGAGAGGAAGGGAGCATTAAGAGGTAATATTTAAACCTTACTTTCAGTGGAATTAACCCTGAGAGAGAAGAGTAGCTATATCCCTTGGGATATAAATCTCTATCTAACCCTAGTGAGAAAGTTAGAAGGGATAAACCAAGAGGAGCAGGGGAGTGGGGTGGTCAAAAAAGGGAGGGAAGAAGAAGGGGGAGGGAATCATTAGGCCTTAAAAATAAAAAGAGGTGAATAACAAGGGAGGGGGTAGAAAGGATAGTAAGTCAAGGGAGGGGACAAGGGTTACTGGCTTAAAGCAAACCACTGGTTTAAAAGGAAATAGTGTAAGAAGAAGGGGTAGAACTAGGAGAGGATACCAAAATGTTGGCGAATAGACAACTGATAATTATAACTCTGAATGTGAATGAGATTAACTTGCCCATAAAATGGAAGCAAATAGCAGAGTGGTTTAGGAACCAAAATCCTACCATATGTTGTCTACAAGAAACACATATGAGGCGGGTGGACATACACAGCTTTAAGGTAAAGGGCTTGAACAAAATCTTTTGGGCTTCAAATGAGAAAAAGAAGGCAGGAGTGGGGATCATGATTTCTGACAAAGCCAAAGTAAAAATAGATGTGATTAAAAAAGACTGGGAAGATAATTATATCCTGATAAAAGGTAATATAGACAATGAGGAAATAACAGTGTTCAATATGTATGCACCAAGTGGCATAGCATCCAAATTCCTAACAGAGAAACTGGCAGAGCTCAAGAAGGAAATAGATAGTAGAACCATACTACTGGGAAATCTAAATATTCCTCTTTCAGATCTAGATAAATCAAACAAAAAAATAAATAAGAAAGAGGTAAGAGAGGTCAATGAAGTCCTAGAAAAATTAGATTTAATAGATATGTGGAGAAAAATAAATAGGGACAAAAAGGAATATACCTTCTTTTCAGCTGCACATGGTACATTCACAAAGATTGACCATGTAATAGGGCATAGAAACATTGCAAACAAATGCAAAAGAGCAGAAATAATGCAATAAAAATAATAATTAGTAAGGGCACCTGGACAGGCAAATCAAAAACTAATTGGAAATTAAATAATATGATTCTCCAAAACCAGTCAGTTAAAGAAGAAATCATGGAAACAATCAACAATTTCAATGAACAGATTGACAATGATGAGACATCCTACCAAACTCTAGGATGCAGCTAAGGCAGTACTCAGAGGGAAATTTATATTCTTGAGTGCATATATTAACAAATTAGGGAGGGCAGAGATTAATGAATTGGGCATGTAACTTAAAAATCTAGCGAGCAAATTAAAAATCCCGAGATGAAAACTAAATTAGAAATAGTAAAAGTCAAGGGAGAAATTAGTAAAATCAAAAGTAAAAGAACTATTTAATTAATAATAAGACGAGAACCTGGTATTTCGAAAAAGCAGATAAAATAAACAAAGTACTGGTCAATCTAATAAAAAAAAAAAAAAGGAAAGAAGAAAACCAAATTGACAGTATCAAAGATGAAAAGGGAGACCTCACCTCTAATGAAGAGGAAATCAAGGCAATCATTAAAAACTCTTTTACCCAATTATATGGTAATAAATATAGTGATTGTCATGCAGCATTGTAGCAAAAGCTCTTGCTTTTGCAAACGAACTGTACCAGCCCTGACAGTTGGAAATGGATAGAATGTTAATCCGGGGCTCGTGGAAAAAAACTTTTAGAGCCTGAGACTATAAATATCCCTGGAGTACAAACTGAAGGGCCTTTTGCTTCTGGGGCTTTGGGCTTTGCCTGATTTCCTTGGACCTCTCCCTTGACCTCTCCATTGACATTCTGCTATTCCCTGAATTTTTCCCCTTTGGGCCTAGGAGGAAGGGTGATTTGGTGGGTGGAAATTGTGGGAATTAGCTTTTATAGACAGGCAGGAAGGACCTAAACCAAACCATCACTTCATCTAACAATCTGCTGAACCATTACATCAGGGCAAGGATATTATCCTTGGCTGAGGGAGCTGTTGTAATTGCTTGATTGATCCTTATGCTTCTCACCCAATGTTCTGTTATGGAATGAGAAAGCTGATCTCTTATATAGTTATCCTTACTATTGCCATATATTTCTCTGCGCATTTGCATTATTTCTTCCCATTGTTGGTCATCTACCACAGACATATCTTGATATTCTATGTAGCTTGCTTTAGACACCTTTTTTGTTTTGCCTAGCATTTCTATATTATTTTTCCCACTCAGGCTACACATTCTCACACCCAAATTATAATGATTAGACCTTTTTAAATTAGGAACCTCGATTCATAATGACTTTGGCTTCGTTCCCATCTGTATATATGTTTCCATTTCTTCTAGGGATGGGTATTGGCTAAATTTCTTGCATGCATGGCTACAGCACAAACCATCATGTTTGCTCTCCTCACTGCTCTTTGTATCATTGTTTTTGAACCATTTTGTGTTGTAATAGGTCCTTCTAGTACCTCTGTCTCTTTGATTATAATTGTAATTTTTGGAAAAATCAATTTGTTGTCTAAGTCTACAAAATTTTAAAATATGATCTGGACGTCCACAAAGAAAGCACCATGGGGAAAATGATTTTGGTCTTTGGGTGTTAATTATAGGTTGCCTGTATTGATTTTGGCTCCTACTAGTTTGGAGGGCAAAATTTTTTTATTTCCTCTAATTCTTTTTCTCTTTTGGTGTGTTTCAATTGCCTCCTCAAATCAACTATGATTTCATCCTTATCTGAGTCTGTTTGTCTTGCTATCCTTGCTTCCTTTTGTTTTGAATCATGGATGTAGGAAGCATGCTGTCTTACATCCTCCAGTGGCAGTGATTCCCACTGTGGACAGTTTTGCCTAAAGTAATTTTGGATTGGGATTGATGTTCCCTTTACAAACTGCCTACGGATATGATCTATGGTGTCTTGGGCATGTGTATCACATAATCCCAGGATTTTCTCTGCTGCCTCAATTATTCTCTCAAGGAAACTGCTAGGATGTTCTTCTTCTCCCTATCTTAATTTTTCAAATTTTTGCCATGAATTTGGTCTTTTTGCATGGATTCTCATGGCTTTTAATAGATCAGTTCTACATTGAATCAGATACCTACGATTGGCATGTTGGGTAAAATCTAAATCTTGATGGACTAATGGCCAGGCTGTTAAATTTGGGTTTGTCCTCATTTCGTTTAGGAATTTTTCCTTTTCTGAGGAAGAGTAAAATTCCCCTAAAAGAAATTCCACATCATTGAAACTGGGATTAAATAGTGTGAATACCCTCTTTAATTCTTTTCTGCTTTTGAAAGGTTTTTTGAAATACTTGGGAAAGCGTCTTTTTAGGACCTCCATATCACTTGGGGTGAATGCTTTGTATGTTTTCATGTGTACCACCCCTTCCCTAAGCTGCACGATGGTTCTATCTACGATTGGTAAAAGAGAGACTATGGAATTTGCGGATGGTTGGTTGTTATTGGGCTTTGATTTGTTATAGGTATTATTTCCTAGGTATTTGGACTCCACAATCTCTAGCTGGAGAATTGTGTGTTTGTCCAGTTCCTTTCCTTCCCTTATTTGTTTTAGTACTTAGAATAGTAGTTTGATGTTATCTACTAGTTCCCCAGAGTCAGTATCTTTGTTTTGTGAAGTAATTGAGTTAAACTATTGCCACAGGTGAGAGAAAACATTTTTGAGACCATAAGGAATTGCCAGATTGTTAGGATTATGGCTATGGCTGTTGGGATGAAGCAAATATATTCAGCCAGGGTCAAGCACACCATTTATAATAATTGCAGATGTTTAGTAGTTGTACGAAATTAGGGACCCTTATAAACCAAAAATCCACCATACCCTGCATTAGGGACCAAGAAATCATTGAGATGCTAGATAGGATGAATGTTATCCTAGCCAGCTTCATTTTGGTGGTTTCAGAAGATTTTTGGTAGTTCACTAACTTTGCTCGCCAATTAATGTTATCAAGAAGTAAATAAAGGTAAATCTGAGTGGGTCAACGAAGGCAATTTGGGTGTGAGGAAAGATAATGGGGGTATAGGTGATTATAAGGTGATTGGAGGAGGAAAGAAGGTAAGGGAAGGTATATAGGAGATAAAGGAAATGGGGTATGTAGGAGAGGGCAGCTCAAATAGGTTTATTCCCAGAGGCTTGATACAGAGGATACAGGGAGGAAATTAAGGCCAGTAAGAAATGTTTAAGTTTTGGCTGGAGGGTTTCTCTTGTTAGTTTCTCAAGCCTCTTGAGGGAGGAGTCGAGAGGGCCCCTCCCTGCCAGTCAAACTGATGGCTGGAGGAAGTCCTTGGGTAGGACTTCCTGCCAAGATGGATGCCCCAGTTCTTTCAAGAAATAAAAGAAAATGAGTCCTTCCCTCTTTAGTCTTTGCCTCAATCTTCTGTACAGTGATTCACCAGAGGCTTTGAGTAGGTAACGAAAGGGATTTATTTATCTCAGGTTAGTCAGAGGGAAGAGGTTCAGGATTTCTAACTGCTGCTAGGGAAAGGGGTGATGGTGCAGGATGGGTTGCGGAGAGGTTTAGACTGAGAGAACTTGCTCTCCCACTCGGGAGATCTGACTGCCTTTTAAGTATTTGAGGATACTCTAATTATCTAAAGAAACTAAAACCCACAATGTTCAATCACCAAACCCTCCCTTCCACCAGGACCCAAAGGAAATTCAGGGAAGGGGAGGGATGGAGATGGGAGATCAGGGAGAAGTCCAGAGAAATGAGATAAGTCCAAATTTCCCCAAGACAAAATAGGCACAGGCCAAGGCCAAAGCAATTAGGCCAAAGCCAACAGGTTAAGCCAAAACAAAAAGCCTCCAGCCACAGCGAAAGCCAGAAGGCAAAAGCCTCGTCAGTTGGAACTTCACCTCTATTTATAGTTTCAAGTCCTAACTGACTTTCTGAAGATTCTAAGATGTTTAACTGACTTTTTGTGACTGTTAGAAATTACAGAAGCAAAAAGTTTCTGTTAGCCACCTTGCATTACAATATCTTATCTTTCGGTACATTTTTCCCTAAATAAAACTGCTCCCTGTCCTTAGATCTTCCTTTCAAAATTGTGTGCTATCTGTGATATTGTCATTTTTGGTAGTGGTGGTACAATTTTTTTCCTGTTACTGTTAATGTACTACAAAAGACTGGAAAATGTTTATAAAGAGTATAGTTTGACCAAATACAATACAGAATTAATGGAATTTTGCTTTGTTAAAGACTGATTCCCTAGCCATATTTAGGAAATTAGTATTTGATAACCTCTTTTGGGAAAGTTGCCTTTTAACTTAAAGTAAGAAAGTCACTGGAGAAGCAATTTAGGATTACAACTTCATAATTTTTAGATTCTTTTTCTTGTGTTTTTTAAATGTACAAATTAGTTATAGTATACTGATGACAAACCAAGAACTAATAAAATCTTGATTATAAAAGAAAAACATTATGTAGGGAATTTTTCTACAGAAATGCTTTCTTGCTTTTTCTGTTTTTCTATTTTTATATGTAAAGCATCATAATTTTCAGGATGTTCTAAGCATCACCCAGGGTCAAAATGTATGACCAACTTGAAGATTACCAAATCAGCTAAGACACAGTTTTAAAGACAATCTCTCAATGGGACATTCCTTTGGGTGAACGTCTCTGCAAAAAACTGTCCATTATAGGTTTTTATACAGACCTGGTGCAGAGTAGGGGAAGCACTTCAGTCCTAGTTCCTATGGAACCCAGTATTATATCTCAGTAGTAGTTAAAGTCTTGTTTTTTTGTGTTTTTTTTTTTTTAATCCTTACTTTCTGTCTTAGAATTGATACTAATTATTGGTTCCAAGGCAGAAGAGCAGTAAAGGCCAGGCAATTGGGGTCAAGTAACTTGCCCAGGATCTCATAGCTAGGAAGTTTCTGAAGCTAAATTTTAACCCAGTACCTCCCATCTCCAGGTTTGGCACTCTATCCAGGGAGCCATGTGACTGTATTGTTTTTTCCCTCCCTAAGGTTTCATTCTATCACTTGTCAGGCTAATCTGTCTGATTCCCAGATAATTATACTCTATATATTTCTTAAAATAGAGGAAACATTGAATAGAGGAGGGAGTGCTAGATTTGAGATCAGGCAGATCCAGGTTCAAATCCTTCCATTGACATTTATTACCTGTGTCAAGTCACCTAGCCTCTTTCATTCTTGTTTTCTTACCTATAGAAGGAGTGTAAGTATAAGAATTAAAATGGGTTTTGTTCAAATCAAGAGTTATAAAAAGTTGTTATGGTCATAGTTTATAAAAATTAACTTTTAAGTCACAAGGCTATTAGTAGCTTTAGTAGTTTGTAGCAATGTAGAGATAGTAAAGAGAAAAATGTAGGGAGGAGATAGGGAGTTATCTAGCCTAAAATGCCCTAAGTGCTGATCCAAAGAGATCCATCTCACCTCCTGGCAAGGGCTCCCTCAAGTCCCAAACTCCAGCCAGGAGTCAGATAGTCTCTTTGGCCAAGAGTCTCAACAGATTAAGTGTCCTCCTTCAGCCCAAGCCACCAATGCAGAATTTCTGAATTGGAATGTCCACCAGAAACCAGAATGGGAATCAGAATGGAGAATTGCTAAATTTGAATCTGAAAAGCAAATCAGAAAGCTGAATAAGAATATTATCAGCCCAGAACAATGTCTCCTTCAGTGAGCATGCCAGCCCGAATCAGAATCCAAAATCAGAATCAGAATCAGGAAGTGAAGCCAAATCTGAAATGAGAATATCACTTTCTCTTAAGTCTTACCTTATTAGCACTTTTCTCCACCTAATAGTTCTCCCATGTCACATCTCAGGAACCAATCATAGTTCCTTAACTTGTCTAGCACTCTCCAGGGGGCAGTGCCTGTCGGATCCATTTCCTGTCTCTTGAAGATGTAAACTTCCTTTCTCTGAGATTGTGACCTTTTTCTAGTAAAATAGTCTTCAAGTGTCTAGACCTCAAATCTAGCACTCCATCCACTATTATGATTCCTCTATTTTACGAAAATAAGGGAAAAGGCTGGAACACTCCAAGTACTTGATTAAGTTAAGATAAACAAAGGGAGTTGAAAATTCCCTTTTGCATAAGCATACCACCTACCTTATCTTAGGAGAGGATCATGTAAGTTAATGTCTTATAAAGTGCTTCACAAACTTAGAAGCATTGTCAGTTGTAATTATTTTGACCTAGAATTGAGTTTAAAACTCAGTAAATGAGTGGTCAAAGTACATAAAATGTGGAAAGGTAAGAAGCAGTCAGGTTATATAGAGCTTTAAAAGGTGAAAAGGAGGTTCTATATTTGATTCTGGAGATGAGAGGGAGCCACTGGAATTGATTAAATATGAATGAGGGATGACACAGGCAGACATGAAGTTAACTTTGAATACATGCAGTAAAAAGTTGTGGTTTTTTTCTTTATACTTTCTTCTATTAAAAAAAGATAAGAGGGAGAAGCTAGGTAGCTTGATTGAGAGCCAGGCCTAGAGATGGGAGGTCCTAGTTTCAAATCTAGCCTTGGATACTTCCTAACTTAATGACCCTGGGTAAGCCACTTAACCCCTGTTGCCTAGCCCTTACCACCCTATTGATTCTAAGAAAGAAAGTAAGGGTTTATATATGTGTATGTGTGTGTATACACACACACAAACACACACACACACACACACATACTATTTTATAGGATTTGCCTTGGCAAGGTAAGAACCACTTCTACATTTGAAACAAATGAAAGAATCAAAAATGGAAGAAAACACCTTAGAAATGTGAGATAAGAAGGAGGGGAGAAGAGGGGGTTCTCAGCGAATAATTGAAAGTTTTGTCAACAACCTTATGGAAAGTACCTTAAATTACCAATTTTGAAATATTACAAATTAAAACATTATTAATATTTTATTTCCTATCCATCTAAGTGGCAAAGATGATAAAAGATGGAAATATTCAGTATTGGAGAGGCTATTGAAAGATACATGAATACTTTTAATGTCACTGTAATTATGCAAAAAAAGTCACTAAACTGTATAGCAATCTAATGTCTGACTTTATGCCCCAAGCATTAAGCAACAGAAAGAAAAATTGCATTCATAACTAGAATATTTATATCTGTACTTTTATAGTACAAGAAAATGGAAACACAGTGTATACACATTGGGTAATGGCTGGGCACATCGAAGTACACAAGTGTATTGGAAATTCTATAAGATATAAAGACTTACAGAACATGTGAAGCTTATGGGAGCTGATGTAGAAGCAGGAAGACAGTATTCACAGAGTATAATAATGGGAATGAAAGCATTATTAAAAGGCAGTTGAACTCTTTAATATAATGCCTTAGCTCTCAGCCAAATAATGATTAAATACACCTCTATCTTAGGACAGAGTGAATGAAATGTGGCATGTGTTATCATTCATTGTCACTATGTTTGTTGGTTTTGCTGACATGTTTTTCTTTATTGCACAGGAGGGTTCACTGGTGGGGATTGTCTTAAGGGGAAATGATTATGGTGTAAAAACAAAAAGCAATGATAAGAAATTTTGAATGTTCATTCAAGCAAACATATTTTGGCTCTGGGCTTTAGTAAATCTTAACATTTTATTTGAATTGCTGCTTTTTTTTCAACATTCCTTTAGCAATTTAAATTCTTAAGAGTTAGTAGAGACAGCCCTTATGTTATAGTTTCCCTTGGAGAGGACACCCTGCACTTCTGAGCAATTCGTTAATGAAGTAGAAGGCTCAGCACTGACAGAGGGTGCTTCCATAGTGGGAAAGGCACAAGATTTGTCAGAGAGGATCTAGATTTAGTTTCATAGAGAGACTTGGGCCTCAGTTTCTTCAACTGTAAAGTGAGAAGTTGGAACCAGGTAATATCTGAAGTCCCCTTCGACTCTAAAATATGATGACTACATATGATAAGATGTGACTGAGAACATTATACACAAAGACGGATACACCATGGCACAATCGAATATAATAGACTTCTCTACTAGCAACAATGCAATGATCCAGGACAATTCTGAGGGACTTGTGAGAAAGAATGCTATCCACATCCAGAGAAAGAGGAGAAACACGGAAGAAAAACAACTGCTTGAACACATGGTTTGACATGGATATGATTGGGGATGTAGATTCTAAGTGATCATCCTAGTGTCAAATATCAATAATATGGAAATAGGTCTTGATCAATGACACATGTAAAACCCAGTGGAATTGTTCATTGGCTACAAGAGAGGGGTGGGAGGAGGGGAGTGAAAGAACATGATTCATATAACCATGGAAAAATATTCTAAATTAATTAACTAAATAAATAAAGTTAAAAAATGTAACTGGATTGACCCTGAAAATGCCTTTCATTGCTAAAAGCAAGCGATATCTAACCTCTTACAATGCAAGAAATGGCTAGGGTTTAAGAGTATATAATTAATATGGTAATCAGTATATGTTGTATAATTTTGGAAACATAAGCTGTAACATTTAATTATGCTTCTAAAAATAAATCTTTTCAGTTAAAAATATTAGAGAATAGATACATTGTTAGGTTTATAGGGTTTTTTTTTTAACCCTTACCTTCCATTTTAGAAATTATCCAGAGTCAAAGTTTTTTCCCTTATTTTTTTTGGTGGTTGTAGATTGTAGTTCTTGGGTGTTGGTGGCCATTGTTGGGTTAGTTTTTTCTTGCCTTCCCAGTTAGAAGTCTGAGTGAGGACAGTAGGCAGGTTTCTCTGTGTATTGAGCTACTGAGTGGTTTTTGCCCTGAGGCTATTTTTCAGTCTTCCCCTGCAACTGTTGTGTGCAGCCTCTCTCTGCTTTATCTCTGGGCCAATCTCCACCTTCCTCAGCCTCCTGGGGTCCCAAGTCTAGCTGCTCTCTGGGGTAAGTCTGTAAGTTCCTCAGCCATCCCTCTCCCCCTCCCCCCCCCCAACCTAGTGATTATCCTGCACTCTCTCTGATTCTGGCAAGCTTCCTCTGACTCTAGTGCTGTAGTCAGAGTGTGGGTGGGGTGATCAGCTCACACTTTTGTAGGAGTAATTTTACCCCCTTATAGTGTGGAAATGCTCAACCCCTGCCTACCTTCAAGGCTGGGCCCTACAGAAGAGTCCCTTCCCTCATCTGATTTTGGTTTTTGTACTTTTGAGGTTCTTTATATCGATAGGTGGTGAGGAGAGGAAGACTCTTGCTTCTACTTTGCAACCATCTTATCCTGGAAGTCATCCCTTACCTTCCATTTTAGAATCAATACTGTGTATTAGTTCCAAGGCAGAAGAGCAATAAGGGCTAGACTGTGGGGGCTGTGACCTGCCCAGGGTCACACAAATCTGTCCTGGGTCACACACAAATTTGAACCCAGGACCTCCCATTTCCAAGCCTGACTCAATCCAGTAAGCCACCTACCACCTTTCCCTCTCTCTCTAAATATTATTAGATTAAATATTTATATTGGTTCTAAGGCGGAAGAGCGGTAAAGGGTAGGCAACAGGGGCTAAGTTACATGGGTCACATTCCTAGGAAGTCCCAGAGGCCACATTTGAACCCAGGACCTCCTGTCTCTGGGCTTAACTTTAATAAATATTTTTACATGCAAAATAAATTAAAGATTGTTTCTCTGGTACCCATCATTTAAATTCTTAATGTTTCAAATTACACATGGACTTTTAAAAGACTCTGCAATCTGCATGAAGATATTTCATAGATCATATAACATACGAAAATAGTAGAGCTTGCAGTTCATGTTATTTGCTATTATAATCAGATCTTGATTACCGATATATAATTTATCAGTCTCACAACATATATCACTATAAGCCCCCTGTGGTTACATTACCTAAATATTAAAAGTATATCAAAAGCAAATTAGAAGAAAAGGGAAGAATATACCTCTTTATAATTATGGATAAGAGAGCGTTATTGATCAAAGGAGGACCAGAGTTGTTTGAGAAAGATAAGAGACAGTTTTGATGCATTAAATTAAAAAGATTTTGCCTAAATAAAACAATACATTTAGAATTACAAGGGAAGTAGTTTATTAGGAAAACATATTTGTAGCAGATTTCTTTGATAAAAGTCTAATGCCTAAGTGGCATAATGAAGTTTTAGAAATATCACAAACAAGCTGTTCCCCAGTAGAAAAGTGACCAAAAGATATTAGGAGTGAGTTCTCAAAGAAGAAAGGGAAGGATTTACCAAGCATGTGAAAAACTGTTCTGAATCACCAATATTAAGAGAAACATACAGCACAATAAATATGCGAGTTCATCTTTTTTCCCTCATTTCTCATCCATTGCCTTTTTAGAATCCTTTTTAAATATATAAAGATATAGTTTAGTATCTATAGTGTGATAAATTATTCTAAAATTAATAGATACTGATAATGAGCGGGAAATTTGATTTTCTATTTTTAATTCCCTTTTGTTTCATTGAGGAGAGGATAATGTAATTTCTTTAGAGTTAGAAAATTATAAAACTATTCTGCTAGGAGAAAAGGCTTTAAAAGTACCTTCTAAAAGCAGTTTTATCACAATTCAGATTCATGTAATTAGCCTTTTAGTGGCACTGAAAAATTTGGACATTCATTTCCCTGAAAGCAGAAAGTTTGTGGCAGTTCATATAGGCAGTTCTTTTTAAGTACTAACTCTGGAACATTGACTTGTGCACCAAGAAGCCCTAAAGGCTTCTGAATTGCATTATGCAACTAGGGTAACCAACAAATCAGCAAAATTGTGTGGCCATAATATGACAGGAACATTTTCCCCTTTAAAAACCACTTTGCAGAAATAATGGAGCCAGCCTACTTTAAAGGCCGGAAGCATTAAGAATTCAAACCAGTGGCTACAGAATTTTATTACCTTTCTCCTTACACTACCAATTTGGAACTCTCCAGATGCAGTTGTTTTTAATCTCATCATATGTTAGCATGCAGTTATTTATTCAGAGAAAGAATCTTCTCTTATGTATATGCTATATTATAGTTCACCAAGAGCCAGCATTATGAATTTGAATTTTTTTTCCCCAAAAAGCTTTTTGAATTTAGATTTATGGAGACCAATAGTAGTTAGATGTGAGAAATTTCTTCAAAAGTCTTTTCTTAGTTTTAATATATGGAGACTGACAGCATATTGACTAGGCTTTGTGGTAATCATTAACAACCTATTTACCACATCTTCTTTTTCAAAACTAATGAAAACTTGTCATTTTACCATCCAGTTAATGTCTTCCTTACGCCTTTTTAAAAAATAATTGTTTTTTTTTACATGAGACATCTCAATATATTCTTCTCCTCCTTACTAAGCCTTCACTTTTCATAAAGAAAACAGTAAGTGAATGACTAACAAAAAGAAAACAAATTTGACAATATACACTTCATTGTAAACCCCTTTTTTATGTAAAGAGGAGGGGGATGTATCTTATCCTTTGTTTTCTGGTACAAAAATTTTTCATTGCAATGAGTATGTGTATAGCTTCCTTGTAGTGTTGTTTTAACTCATTATTTTAATCATTGTGTATATTTTTCTCAAGTATTCTGTATCTCATAAAAAGACTTCTCATATTTCTCTGAAGTTCTCACTTATTTTATGGTACAGTAATTTCTTATATTAATAAGAATGTTTTAATTCATTCAGTAGTTTTCCATTGGATAGGAACTCATTTTATATCTTTTTTTTGTATTTTTATTGACCCAATAAATGCTGGTATAAATATTTGAGGGATTTCTTTCTCACTTTTTGAGTTTTATATGATCAGTGGTGACATTACTTAGTCAAAGGTTATAAACAGTTTAGTCACTATTCTTACACAGTTCTGTATTCTCCAGAAAAACTGTACTAATCCATAACTTCTAAGAGAATTTTAGTATACTTGTTCCTCTCTCAGTCTCTCCAAAAGATGATGTTTGTGTCCTTCATAACTTTTGCCAGTTTGGTAGGTATGCAACGAAACTTCCAAGTAGTTTTTGTTTCCATTTATTTTATCACTAGTTATTTGGAGCATTTTTATAAGGTTATTTGTTCACATCCCTTTCCCTTTTTACATATATGGAAATGTTTTTTAAAAGTCATAAGATCTGTATCTATTCCTTTTGTATTTTGGTTATATAGGGTATGTTTAACACCAAGTTTTTCCCCCTAAAATGTACAGTTTCTATTTGTTCCTAGCTTCATTGATTCTATTCTTGCAAAAGTGTTTTAATTATATGTAATTAAACTTATATTTTTATCTAGCAATCCTCTATTAATCAGTTTTTAAAGAATTCTCCCTTGAACCATAAAACTGAAAACGATTTCTTTCCAGCCATACCATTGTTGGGTTTGTACCCCAAAGAGATCATAGATAAACAGACTTGTACGAAAATATTTATAGCGGAACTTTTTGTGGTGGCAAAAAACTGGAAAACAAGGGTTTGCCCTTCAATTGGGGAATGGCTGAACAAATTGTGGTATATGCTGGTGATGGAATACTATTGTGCTCAAAGGAATAATAAACTGGAGGAATTCCATGTGAACTGGAAAGACCTTCAGGAATTGATGCAGAGTGAAAGGAGCAGAGCCAGAAGAACATTGTACACAGAGACCAATACACTGTGGTAAAATCGAATGTAATGAACTTCTGTACTAGCAGCAATGCAATGACCCAGGACAATTCTGAGGGATTTATGGAAAAGAACGCTACCCACATTCAGAGGAAGAACTGCAGGGGTGGAAATAGAAGAAAAACAGCTGCTTGAACACATGGGTTGAGGCAGACATGATTGGGGATGTAGACTCGAAACTACCACATCAATGCAACTATCAACAATTTGGAAATAGGTCTTGATCAATGACACATGTTAAAACCAGTGGAAATGCGCATCAGCTATGAGATGGGGGACCTGGGGAGAGGGGTGAAGGGGAAAGTAAGAGCATGAATTATGTAACCATGTTAACTTTTCTATAAAATAAATATTAATAAATGTTTAAAAAAATAAATTGCTTGTCCTTTTAGAACTTGTCTTTAAAAACAGTTTAACTAGGGGGCAGCTGGGTAGCTCAGTGGATTGAGAGCCAGGCCTAGAGATGGGAAGTCCTTGGTTCAGTTCTGGCTTCAGACACTTCCTAGCTCTGTGATCCTGGGCAAGTCACTTAACCCCCATTGCCTAGCCCTTACCACTCTTCTGCTTTAGAACCAATACACAGTATTGATTCTAAGATGGAGTAAGGGTTTTTTAAAAAAAGTATAACTATAGAACTTTTCTTTTAATATTCACAGTAAGGAAAATTATTATACTGATTAAAACTAGCACAATAATTAAATGCAAATTTTTATTTTCATCTCTTAATTGTGTTTGGAACTATCTAGTGTTTTCTTTATTACTTACTTGTTCTTATAGAAATTAGATGATCTGGAGTCAGAAAATTAGCTGGAGATGAACTAATCTAACTCTTTAATGTAGTCTAACCTTTTCTTTTTTACTAATGATGAAGTTGAAGGTCAGCGTGTGACAAGTAGATTGATCATAACTTGGTTAATGATGAAAGTGAAACTAGAACTATTAATTCATAGTCTAGTGTACATTCTATATTAGTAGTGTCAAACTCAAATACAAATGGATCTCTGCTGACCACATTAATTTAGAAGTCCACAAATGTACATTTTCTGTCTTGTATTATCTTTTTATTTTGTTGAACATATACCTTTTATTCTGGTTGACCAAATTGAGGAGTATTGCAATGATTTTGACACCTCTGCACACCCTTAGTTTGACTCTCTTTTCTCCTTTGTTAATAATAAAAATAAATATACAGTTATAAAAATGACACAGATTCCGTGTCTAACAGAACTAGAATATTTAGACTTATTTTGCCTTTAGCTGTGTTAAGAACCAAATGCACACAGTACATTTTAGATGTAAAAATCCTAAGGAGCAGAGATTATCTTCAGATTGATACTAATTTTATATCAGTGAAGCCTCAGGAACAGTGACAGGATGCATAAATTGTATTTTGGTATAAATTTAGAGAGTTTTTAAAAATTGCAAATATGTTTCCTTCAGGTGCAAGTGGAAACCACGTTTATACCAACTGTTATACAGCAGAAAAAGAGGACTTTGGTGCCCAAGATGCAGCAAGGCTTGATACCTGGGTTTTTGACCAAGTTAAGGTGAATATAATTTTCTGTTATTCACTTTTATATACAGTACAACAATAAGGAACATTTTCAGACTGGTGAACTTATATTTGTATATTTGTGCACTGATATCTGGTCTGTATCTTAAGAATGAATACTATGTTAATTTAATTTCAGTTTGCCATAAATGGATATTAGGATACATTTGAACTTCACATATTAGAAATATTACTTTAAAATACTTAATTCTGGAAAAAATGGATATTTATTTCTCTCCATCCATGCAATCCCTTCTCTTGAATCGGTCTTCCATTTTTTTGTTGCTCAGTTATTTTCAGTCATGTCTGACTCTTTGTGACCTCATTTAGGATTTTCTTGGAAAAGATACTGGGATAGTTAACTATTTCCTTATCCATTTCATTTTATAGCTGAGGAATTGAAACAAACAAGGTTAAGTGACTTGCTTAGGGTCAGACAGCTAATAAGTAAAGTCCAAATTTTATATTCTTCATGCCATGCTCTTATTAAAAAATTTTTTTAAAGTTTCCCTCTTGTCTCTAATATAAAATACAGAATCCCCAGCCTAGACTTCAAGGCCATCTACAATCTATCTCCATTTACTTTTCTAGTCTCAATTTATATTTTTCCCTTTATCAAGGCTCCATCCTTGTCAATCTCATCAGTTATCTATTTAATTCTTAAACATTACATTCTCTTTGCAAAATAGTAGATGCCATATATCTAAAGTATGTTCTTTCCTCACCTCTGCATTTTGGAATCCCCAGTTTACTTTAAAACACGGATCAAGTACTATTTCCTACATCTTAATCTTCCCCTCTTCTTCTCCCTCTCCTCTTTGTTAGTACTTTACCTTTTAAAATTACTTTGTGTATATTTTATATTTACTTATTTATCTGTGTATCTGTAAAACATATATGTATACATACAAAATACACATATACATATAAAACATACATATGTCATTTCAGAATCTTCAAAGTTAAGAAATACATTTTAGAAACCCTAGAAAATGTTGCCTTAATATTGTGCCTCATTGAACAGTGTAATATAGGGGTTAATAAGTTGGACTAGAACTCAGGAAACCTGAGTGATACCTAGCTGTCTGTTTACTTAAAATCCCTTATGTTTAGTTCTCTGTAAAACATGGATAATAATGTACAGCTTCGGGTCAGCTGGGTAACTCAGTGGATTGAGAGTCAGGCCTAGAGACGGGAGGTCCTAGGTTCAAATCTGGCCTCAGACACTTCCCAGCTGTGTGACCCTGGGCAAGTCACTTGACCCCCATTGCCCACCCTTATCACTCTTCCACCTAGAAGCCAATACACAGAAGTTAAGGGTTTAAAAAATTAAAAAATAATTAAAAAATAATGTATAGCCTCTCAGCTTTATATGAATTTTGGGAAGGTCAAAGTATACTTTGAAATTGTTGTTAGAGTTATAAGTTATTCATGACTCCCATAAATCACACCATAAAATCTTAAAATTTCTGCCTACCATTTTATACACAAAAGATTGTAGAAACAAAAAAATTAGTTATGGTTAGATCTTATGACTTTTACACAATGAAATTTACAGTTTCAAATTACTAAGTAGTTCCAACATTTGTCATAGTGTCTAGGAAGAATAGAAAAGGAAGAAGCTCATGCCATGTGTTATAAATGCAGATTTGTTGCTTTCCCCATCCATCCTATCAGTGTGTTTCATCTTTTTTAAAACAGTTCAGTATCTTTATTCCCCAGTAAGAGCAGTGATGAGTTATGGTTCACATCATATATTTACTCTTCCAAGTCACCTGTGCTCAAACTTTGTAATAATTTTTCATACTCCTTTCCCCCCTACCATTCACTGCTTATACATAATCAGTTGCCAAGTCCTAATGATTCTGATGTGTTTACTTAAAGTTGCTTTTTCCTTAGTGGTAACTTATGTATTCACATTTAGTTTATATTTTCTTGTCAGTTCCACATATTTGTATCCATCCTTCTCTTTCCTATTCCTATTGTGGTTCATATCTTCATTTCCTCCCATCTGAACTGTGATAAGAACTTATTTGCTTCTACTTTATCTCCTCTTTTCATTAAATATTACACTTCATTTCTAAAGGAATTTTGTGGTGCTTAGCACAATGGCTGGCACATAGAGTTTTATAAAAATGCTTCTTAACTTGACTTGTCTTGAATTTCAGGTGCAGAGATCTAAAACCATCACAAAACTACTCAAAATTTTTCAACAACTCAATTGTATTCCAACCACCTTACTCTTCATGATATGAACAAGAACCACAGAGTAAGAGTCAGGTAGAAGCCACCTCAGAGTCCCCCTAGTACAATTCATACTTGAACAGCAATCTTTTCTACAATATATCCATCAAATAGTTGTACAAATTTCATTTCAATACCATTTTCCAATTTTACATCTCTTTATATTTTTGCTCTAAGCAAACTGACATACTATTTTTTGAATGTACCCTCTGCTTTTTATGTACTCATGTTATCCTTCTGTCTTGAATACTCTCACTCCATCAAACTGATGTAATAAGCATTTGTTATTCATTTATTTATTCAACAAATATTTAAGCACCTGTTATATACTTTAAACTGGGAATACAAAGACAAAAATCAAAGGAGCAACTCTCACATGATTTACATTCTATGAAGGGAATAAGCATCATGTTAAGTCTTTCCTAAAGTTAAATGTAATTTCTACAAGGTGTGCAAATTTTCTTAACAGTCCCATTCTATCTCTGTGTTAGTTTTAGGTTAAAGGATGTTTATTTTTTTAATGCATGTGTTGAGAGTTTGATCCTTTGTGGACAAATTAGTTTTCCTCTGTTTCCTGACCTGTGATGGTGAACCTTTTAGAGACTAAGTGCCCAAACTACAATCCTAACATGGCATGTGACTCCCTGCGTTACTACAGACAGGGGAGGGAGGAAGTGCTCCCATTGGTTGCTGGGCAGAGGGGTGGGGCATGTGAGAAATGTCCTCAGGCATGATGGAGAGGGGGGAGGGGAGCAGCCCCCTCCAGCATATGTGCCATAGTTTTGCCAACATGACCCTATACTGTACTCAAGGTATGTAATAAGACTTAAATGAGGCAGTGGATAGAAGTACTTTGTAAAGCATTTGCAAACCTTAAAGTACTATATAAATGTCAGTTAAACAGCAGCCTATAGTTACTGGTCCTCCAGTCTGGTGATTACTTCATTCCTTGAGCTTTCTAGTTGAACTCAAGCTATGTAAATTGAGTAATAAAAGAATATTATGATAAATGTTTAACAACCAGGTTCTTTGGGGGGCAGAAAGTTTGTAAAATTTTTTAGGTTTAATCTGTATTATTGATACTTTCTTAAATGTAAGACAGTCAACAAAACAATGCCATCCCCTCGTTTGTAGTAATTATTGATTTCCGATGCTGTAAAATGTTTGGGCTGAAAACGTACCCCTCAGTGACTCTATCATATCTTTGACTGCACTCCAGACCTTACAAATAAGTACTCCTTAACCTTTAAAAATTTGACCAAGAAGATAGTATAGTGAGTAGATATCTGTACTGAGAACACAGCTCATTATCTATACCTATTATCAAGAAGGGAACAGAAAGTATGTGATTTGATGATAAGGCCTATTACTACATCATCACTGAATGAAAAACAAAAACAAAAAGCTTCAGGCCCCTGACAATAGGAGATGATGATTGCTTTTTAAATGCATCTTTCAGAGCTACTATGATCTAATGTTAAGATATTAAAACAGAGGAATTTAATCAGTCCTATATTTTCTAAGTAATAGAAAAAGCTATCTATTAAATTAAAGGAATCTTGATATGATTACTGCTACTAATACTGACCAATATTTATCTAGCCTAGTGCATAATGGTCGGCCAAGTCCTTTTCATATATTCTTAATTGACTCAATATAACAATAAGGCTATGAGGAATATAACTTGAGTGTTCTAATATCCATTTTAAAGATGGGGAAACTGAGTCCAAAAAGAGATAAAATGATCTGTAATAGACAGCCAAGAAGTGTCAAAGCCAAGATTTCCATTTGCATTTAAAAATCTTTCAAAGATCAAGAATCCTCTTATAGTTGAGTGAATTCTGATATTTTATATGTAAAGGAGGATTATAGTATTGTTATTTTTGCTGTGTTTTTGAGTAACTTTAGTTTCTGAATTTTATTCTAAATGTTATGTATGCTTTTTTACTGTCTTCATTGGCAGCATTGGATTGTTTTACAAAAAGTCTTAAGTACTACATTAATTTTGTGAAAGAAATTGCTATAAATTTTAACATTTTGTGGGATTTAACATGAATCATAGAATTAAGTGTATATTGGTTTATTATATTTGCATCAGAAGAAAAACATGGTTTAATGGCTTGAGATCCAACTTCAAAGTCATAGAACTGAGTTCAAATCCTACCTCTGACACCCTCTGACTGTGTACCCCCAAGCAAGTTACTTAACTTCCTAGTGTTCTAAGCACCTCTTTAAGACTCAAGGTACCAACCTCTATTAATAGAAGTTTCTTCACCTAGAAATTCCTTATACAATTGAAATGACAAGTCTATACTTTATCAATCCACTGAGCTACCCAGCTGCCCCCTATCCAAATTACTTTATACCTATATTTAACTCATTTTGCTTGAGTTAATATTTTTAGTTAAAGTATTAGACATGGGGGCAGCTGGGTCCTCAGCAGATTGAGAGCCAGGCCTAGAGATGGGAGGTCTTGGGTTTGAATTTGACCATAGACACCTCCTAGCTGTGTGACCCTGGGCTAGTCACTTAACCCCATTGCCTGGCCCTTACCATTGGAACTGATCCACAATATTGATTCTAAGACAGAAGGTAAAGTTTATAAAAAAAGCATTAGACATTCTTGTAAGTTCATATGCTTATAAGTAAATTCTGAATAATTTATCCTAGTTGGGACTTCTGAAAGCAAATTTTATTCAACCTTCCATTATTCTAAAATTGATTTAATTTATATTGAACTATCCTTCATTAAATGTACACTTAACTCTAAATGAGATTAGATCATTTGATTATGATTAACTACTTTTCTTGGAGATTTTCTTCTATTCACTTACTGGCTTAGAATTTTAATGTACTTTTTATAATATTTAATCTAAAGTTTTCATTCTTAAACTGTCCCCATTGACTAGTGAGAATCATTGATCTTGATATATGATCATTTTCCTGTCTGCAAACCAAATTATCACTAATCATTTTATTATCTTACATTCATATCTGGTTTCTTTTTTGGTTTTCTTAATATTTTGCCACTTATAATGTTTTCCTTTGACTACTTCCCAGATTCTCCTTCATTTCCAAAAAGTTTTCTGACATCTGAAGCTTAAGTTCAAAGTAATTTAGTCCACTAGAATGATTTTCTTTGTATTTAATTTTACTCTCAATGTATATTTTATATTATAATGAGAACTTATTTCTGTTGTATAAACTGTTCACTTGTATCATGATTTTAAGCAAAAAAGTAGGCAAATACAGAGAAGCCAACCTAGGTTCAATTCAATTAATAACCAGTTCTTAAACAATTATTTTGTTTAAGGCACTGGGGATGGAAAAATTGAAATGTTTAACAGCTCTTGCCTAAACTTACATTCGACTGGGACTACCACTTATAGACAGATGAAGTGAATGATATCTTAAAGAGAGAGAGAGCACACCACCAGGTGAGGGAGGAAAGTCTCCCATGTCTTCTTTCTCTTGCTCTCACTCCTCTGTCCCTAACCTCCTACTTTCCTTAAATCATGTAACCCTTTCAATATCAGTGGACCCTTTCACATCTGAGGGAAAAATTTGCATTACTTAAAAATTACTTTATATAGAGGTCTATGGAACAGGTCACTTAGGTAACCTGAGAGCTGTTTATGTATTTTTTTGGTGCAGCCAGAGCTATAGGGGAGGAGAGGACTGGTCCCATAAACTCTCCCTCTCTTGCGCCCTACCTCTAACATTACAGCAGAAGCCCTTTGCCCTGGGCCCTGGTGTTTCCTTTTGAGGCTGCTCTCTCACTTGTAGCCTGAGGCCTCAGATTTGCCACTATTTATTGTAGTGTTGATTATAGATGTATTTCTTAACTACTTAACATATATAACTGTGCTACCATTTTTATTATAGTCCTGTCTTTTTTCTGTTACTAATGAAATTTTAAAGAATTGTTCCCCAAGCCCTGTCTCTCTTTTTTTTTAAACCCTTACCTTCAGTCTTGAAGTCAATACTGTGTATTGGCTCCAAGACAGAAGAGTCGTAAGGGTAGGCAGTGGGGGTCAAGTGACTTGCCCAGGGTCACACACAGCTGGGAAATGTCTGAGGCCAGATTTGAACCTAGGACCTCCTGTCTCTAGGCCTGGCTCTCAATCCACTGAGCTACCTAGCTGACAACCCCCCCCCACCCCCCAAGCCCTGTCTCTTGCAAAAGCCCTTTGGTTTTATTATTTGCTATATTTTGCATAGCAATATATGTTGCAATTATAGCAAAACTGTTTATTTGTCTTATTTTCTCATAGAGTCATTATCTTTGACAATTTGTCATTTTCTGGGAGTTTTTAGTTAAGTTTTGTACAGCCTGTTCTAAGTGCTTACTTCCCTTTTATTTCTTTCATAGCTCTTTAAATTTTTTTTTAAAATCTAATGCTCTTAATTTAAAATGAGAATATAAGTAAAGCACTTTATAAATGTTAAGATTCCCTATACAAATTAGATATTATGATGATGATGAATTTTAAAAAATTAATTAAGTTTTTTTTTAGAAGAATTCTAGTTAACCTCATTTCCAGGCTGTGTTTGCTTTATGACTTTGCTTATAGATGTTTTGGGGTCATTCTCTTTTTCAAGGTTTGTGTCTTTAGCATCACTATCACCATAATAATTCTCTATGGTGGGATTCCTTTTTTTTGTCTGCTTTTAATCCAGCCTATGTATTGACTTTGGGCATCATGTTAAGGCTAAGTTTTGTGTACTTCTGGAAGGAATGTCTGGGGTAGTCCTGCTCCTGCCTTCTTGGGTTATTTTGTTCTAGAATCTCAGGGACAGCTCAGGCTAAAGACTTGTGTGGTTCTGGTGATCTCAAAGGGGTCTAATGCAAAGACAGTATAATTTCTGCCAACTTGTTTTGATATCTAAAACTTCCTGGCTCATACTTGGGCCTCAGAAGCAAGCCTATAGGCTTGTTCTTATTGGAATTCTAGTAGACTGCTTCTGGCCCATGACAGAAGTGCCAGTTCTGGTTTTTTTGGGATTCCTAGCCTGATATTCCTCTGCTGTCTCCAAAGTGGGTAGAAGTTAGAACTGGGACTTCATTCCACTCCTGATCAGGAGCTGCTGATCCCTCAGCTACAACTTGCTACTGAACTCGGCATACAGCCTGGGGCTCAAGACCTCTCCTCTCCCTGAAGTCCCACAGGTGGGGGACTTTCCTTAATCCACCATGTATCTGTGGCCTAGAAATGGGTAGTGAACCACAGCTATAACGTGGCCCTGCTTCCTGCTCCCTACCCAAGTTTAGGCCCCTCTGTTCTGCATTTTGAACCTTTTTTTTTCAACCCTAATGCTCAGGCTCTCCCTGTGTTGGAAAGCTCAGAGTATGTATCCATTCCTGACTAAACATAATCCCTAGTGTTGGCAAACCTTTCTGTCTTTTTCTCTCTCCTGACCTAAGCTGAAAAAATGACTTGTAAATTTTTTTTTCTTGAATGTTACTATTAAGACTTAGTTTTGTGCATTTTCTAGCTTTGTTTGGAGGAATTGTGAGATTAAAAGTCAACCTACCTCCACTATTTGGGCTTTGCCTCATATTTCATATGGTCTTGATAACAAATTGATATTACGTTAATAGTTTCTATTATCAAATTTAGGATATTATTTTGAGTTAACTTATTCTAACCTTCTCATTGTGTAATACTTTGAATGTTTTATTACGCCAGTTAGTTTGAGGTTACAAAATTTACTTATGGAAATAGATTGTCATTCATATTCTAAAAATGTTACCTGTTTCATTGTTATATCTTATGATAGACTGGTTGTAAACATACTGTTATTTTCTTTCCTGATTTGATTTGCCATGAAGTTTATTAACCTAGTGATGCCATCTCTTCCTATTTTATCACCATATTATGTTGTGGTGATAAAAATAAGCTTTGAATTTTTAAATGGCTAACCTCTCCTCTAGCTATCAAATTCCATAATTCATCCATCTTCCTTCCTTCCTTCCTTCCTTCTCTCCTTCCTTCCTTCCTTTCCTCCTTCCTTCCAAATGAAGTGGGCAGTTAACCTTTTGCTTCCTATCTTTCATTAGTACATCTCTTTATTTATTGATGATCATTGTTAACTGGGCAGCTAGGTGACACAGTGGATAGAGCACTGGGCCTGGTGTCAGGAAGACCTGAGCTGAAATCTGGCCTCTGACACTAACTGTATGACCCTGGGTAAGTCACTTAACCTCTATTTGCCCCAGTCTCCTCATTTGCAAAATGAGCATAATAATAGCACCAATTTCCCAGGTTATTGTGAAGAACAAATGAGATAATTGTAAAACACTTTGCACAGTGGCCAGTATATTGTAGACACTATATATTAGTTATTATTACTGTTGTTGTTATTGTTATTATCTGGTCTGGACTTATGGATCTCATTCCTTTGTTTCTGAGTCTTGTAGTTTATAAAATAAATTCTCTTTGTATTAATACAGCTCAATGAGACAAAACTCTTCTCTCTTTAAACCCATGGGGCTATTATATTATCTCTTACAAAAAATAGTTGCACAATACCACTACTACATCTATATGCTGAAGAGATCTCTTTGTACAAAAATATTTGTAGCATCTCTTTTTTGTAATGGTAAAAAGTTAGAAAATAAGGGACAAGTTGTGGTATGGTATACGAATGCAATGGAATAGTATTGTGCTATAAGAAATGATGGGCAAGATGATTTCAGAAAAACCTGGGAAGACCTAAATGAATTGATGAAAAGTGAAGTGAGTAGAACCAGAAGAACATTATACACAGTATCAGCTATGTTGTACGATGGTCAGTTGTGAATGACTTAGCTACTCTGATTAAGACAGTAGTTAAGTTTTTCACAGTTGATTATCCTTACAATAAGAACTCATCAGGAATGATGCTGTCCACCTTCCAGACTGAGAAGTGATGAACTCTGAATACAGAGTGAAGTATACTTAAAAAAAAAAAAAACTTTCTGTATTTTTATTGTTTTGTTTTGTTTGTGCTTTCTTTCACAACATGGCTAATAGAGAAATATGTTTTGCATGACTTCATGTATAACCAATATAAAATTGTCTGCTTTGTCAAAGGGAATGTGGGGTGAATGGGAAGAAGAGAATTTGAAACTCAAGGTTTTTTTAAAAGAGTGTTAAAAATTTTTACATGTAATTATGAAATATAAATAAGCTTTTAAAAATAGCTGCATTTAACATTTGAAATAGGAAGAAAGAATATTTAGGAGAAAGCTTGTGTACTTAATGAAAAATAAATGTTATGATTTAATTTTTTCATTTGACTACTATATTTATGAACAGTTGTTATAATTAGGTTATTCACTTAATAAAATTCAGTCAAAAAAGCAAAATAGTGATTGAATTTTTATAAAAACATTTTTTAACTTATTTACTACATATAGGACTTTTTCCAGTCTGCTAAAAGTAACCAGTCTTTGTTATCAAAATTGAATGAAGAGAAAATAGTGCTCTTCTTGCATTTGCTGGGAATAGACACAAATGGGCATGCTCACCGACCATCATCAAGGTAATTTAAACACTAAATATATTTACTTTACTTTGACAGTCTTTAAGGATAGCTACTGATGACTTTTTTTTCCCATATGTAAATGTTATATTGGGCAGCTAGGTGGCATAATGGATAGAGCACTGGGCCTGGAGAACTGAGTTCATATTCCACCTCAGAAACTTATTAGCTATGTGACCCTGGGCAAATCACTTAACCCCTGTTTACCTCAGTTTCCTTATCTGATAAATGGGGGGTAATAGTGGTAATTATCTCCTTCCATTGTTTAAGGACCAAAATGAGATAATAATTGTTAAGTGTTTAGTCCAGTGCCTGGCATATAATAAGGAATGTATAAACATTAGCTATTGGGAATTATAGTAAGCAAAAGTAATATGTGATATTCTATTAGAATTGGAGTCAGATGGCTTTGGTTGGAGACCTGGCTGTGCTACTTGACTTTTAGGATAAACCACTTTTTCCTTTCTGAGTTCTGTTTTTTCACCTAGAAAATAGTAATAATAATAACTGCTTTTGCCTACTTCAGAGGGTTGTAAAATCAAATGAGAAAATATATGCAGAAGGGCTTTGTAAACTATAAATCACTATACAATTAACCTATATTACTCTTGCTAATGTTGAACAGGCTCCAGAGCTGTCTCAACTCCTCCTTCACACTGACAATCTGGATTCCCAGAGAATGGCCAGCTTTGTCTCTTAGGGTTGGGGAGTAATTTCTTGGTACTGTAGTTTACATACCACCCCGAATCACCCCAAATGGTTCTAATTCTGTAACCTGACGATAGCTGATTTGCCCCCATCCAGTATACTCTTTCGTGAGAGATGATAATTGGTGAGGTAATATTTCCCTAATAACATTTAACTGATAAACTTCAGTTGCTTTTTAAAAAGGGATATTTACTGAAAAGGTATTGAAAGAACCAAAGTACAGCAACCTACTAAACTGGGAGCACATTCTCCTTTACCACCTTGTTTTCTGGGGAAAGTAGATCAGTCTGAAAGTGGTAGTTAAAAAACTCCCCTCCCAAAAGCCTGGGACACACTCTTCCATAGGTATGGACACCACCCAGGGGAAAGTGCACTAAAGCTTAGAAAACACAGTTTGTAAAACAAGTAGCTTTCAGCTCCTGTGTTTATGTGTCCTCTTTTTCTCTTTGGACAGTCCTCATGAAATTCCCCTTAGTTAAGATGTAGTTTTCTGCTGAGCTCATTGGAGAGTCCTGCAGTTGCCTTTCCTCAGTGTCTCCAATCTACCCCAATCTGTCCCTATGCAGACACTGTTAAATGGTCTGGGAGAAGTCTACTATCTTCTCCACTTTCAAAGTTCACAAGGCCATCCTCTGTTTGAAGGAAGAAAGTGGATGTAAACACAGGCAATGGTAGGATGAGAGATAGAGCGTCTTTACTCCCCTCCAATCAATTCCTATCCGGGTCTTCTTCTCTGTGGAACTGTTCTCTCTACAAGTTTGGCCAGGCACTGGAATTATTCTGGTTCCAAACTGGGTTGCCAAGGACTACAAGACATGACTGAGTCTCTTCAGCTAAAACAATACATTATTTGTATGTCATTATTTCATCCACCCTCTAGTAGTTTTGACTCCTTCAAAATTGGTTAAGAATTTATTGCACTTAGCTTAATGTCTTAAATTGATTGATTTCTTTAATAGTGGTGTTTTTACCTGATGAATTTAAGATAGACATTTCTAGACACATCCAATAAGGCAGTTTATTTTGATTGATTCTAACTGTGAACAAATGCTTTGGTTTCCTTTTATGTTTTCAGTAGAGAAGACAGTGAAGGAACATCAATGCAGAATAGAGATAGGGTAGCCAAAAGAGAGAGAGAAAGAGAAAGAGAGAGAGAGAGGGGGGGGGGGAGCGAGGGAGGGAGGGAGGGAGAGAGAGAGAGAGAGAGAGAGAGAGAGACAGACAGACAGACAGACAGACAGACATCGAGATATCTTTGTTTTTAAAAAGCTACAAAATGAACAGAAGGAAGTACAGACAAGCAGGACAGCTTTAAACTTACAGATTGAACATATATATTTTAAAAGAAAAATAACTACACAATGGAGTGTCACAGTTTCATATACGATTTCTTTTTTCTATTCCAATATGTAAATATATATGTATATACATATGTGTGTGTATTTACCAATGGAAAGCCCTATTTTGATAGGTTCAGATGAAAAATAACAGGAAAAAAGCAAACTTTTAACCATTTTCCATGAATTTTTAAAATGTATATTTTTTGATAACTGTATTCCAATATAACTGGTTCCCTTTAAAATCACATTTTATGCATTTAAAAGCATTTTTCTGAGAATGTGTCCATAGACTTCTTAAATGTGAAGAGATCTATGACAAACACAAAAAGGTTGCATTTGGAGAAAGAACACTTATAGCTAGAGAATCAGAGAAGTTGTGACAAAGAAGATGACATGTTAGCTGAACCTTAGAGAAAACCGTCTCCAAGAGAAGATGAGGTGAAATGTTATAGTCATAACAGATAGTCTGTGTTAAATTAGAGAAAATGGGATAGGAGTTGTGAATTTGTAGAACATCTAGTAGATCATTAGAGAAAGCAATATGAAATAAATATGGAAAAAATAAACCTAGTGTTAGATTGTAGAGTGCCAGACTTTATTTTGCCTTATTTGCCTTAAGATTACTCTGTCAGCTTTATAAAGGATGGATTATAGGAGGAGAAATTGGAAGCAGAGAGACCAAAAAGCAGAGAGACCAATTAGGAGATTTTTACAGTCTTAATTATGGTAGTGTGAGTGGAGAGAAAAGAGTGAGGATATATGAAGATGTTTTAGAGATAAATTAGAAGACATTGACAAAGACTTTCAAAGCTAAGAGGCTTTGAAACTGAGTAATAGAAAATCATAGTAACAGCAAAAATAGAGAAGTTGGGAGAAGGGACTAATTTGGTGTAGAATATTCATTTCAGAATTTCTTGAAAAAGAGAGAGAAGAGCCACTAAGCTTATAGGAAAAAAACTAAAGGAAGAGACTATGACCAGGGAGTGGGGTAGATAATTCTAGTGGTCAACACTGTCAAAAACTGCATAAAAGTGAAAGTAGATGAGGACTTTGAAATTTAACAATTAAGGATGTGCTGATGAGCCTTTGAAAAAGCAATTTCAGTAGAATGGTGAGATGGAGAAGAAGTTTATGGACCAGGAAAAGAAACTCAGGGGGAAAAGGAGGTAAAATGACCTGAAGACCAACTAACCAAAACAACAAAGAGGTGAGAGTGTGAAGGGAATTAGAACGAAAATATCAAGATTTAGACTTTTGACAAATCTAAGCCTCCTCATTGTGGGTGCTCCCTCTAATGGGAATTCTGAGCCCCATCCCCTCCACACACACACACTTCTCATCCTGTCTGATCCTTGTCCATATTCTATCCCTGTGTTCTTCACAGATGACCAATCCAATGTTTTAAGACTTTCTTCCAATTTTTAAAATTTCTCATTAATATCAATATAGTGATTGAGTTGCCCACATATTTTCCATTCTCAGAACAGAAAATGTTTCAGAAATTTATTCTCAATTCTTATATATTTTATTTTTGTTTATCTTGGGTCATTTACCTGTACACTAGTTTTAAATGATATCACAGTTAGAATAAATTCTTAATTTTTTAGCTTAAAATATATGTGGCAAATTTCCTACAGTTAGAGGATACTGCCAGCCTTGAATATACCTTGTTTATGCTCATTGAAATGCTGCATTGAACCAGAAATACTTAATTTTAATAGGATAAATAGCTTCTTAACAAGATTTTACTACTTACTGGCATGGCAAAAACATCCCAGTATATGATGCAGAATAAGAATTGTGAATGTTCAGTTTTTAGACAGCTACAATTAAAAGATATTGTATTTCCTTAGTGACACATTGAGAAATTTAAAGGAGTTCAGAAAGGTTTTTGTTAAATAGGAAGCTTCTTTAGCCAATAACCAAGTATTCTCTATAATCCTTCTGTTCTTCAAAGGAGGAAAAAAATGTCTAACTGGTTCAGTAACTGGAATTAAAGCCCTAGGGGGAAAAAAGTGTATAGATATGAGTATTTTAAGAAATAGTGTTTACTTTATAAGTGTGGCAACATCATGCCAAACTAAACAAATACTGAATTTCATTAAGATAACTTGTAACTTCGTTCTTTTCTTCAACTTCACAGAGAATACAAAGACAATATAAGAAAAGTAGATGATGGAATTAAGGAAATAGTGTCCCTTCTGGAGGATTTTTATGGAAATGATGGAAAAACAGCCTTTGTCCTTACCTCTGATCATGGAATGACAGATTGGGGTTAGTCATCTTAAATTCTAAATGTAGTGATTGAGGAATGTTTTCTATAGTTTACAAAGATCTGATTATTTAGACCATGATAATATTTTAGCATCCACTTTAATCCCCATGTATTGGAGTAGTGATTTCTATAAGTGGCTTTCATTGATAAAACAGAAAGAGAGAGTCTTGTGTAACTTGTCTTTTGCTTAGCCTAAATAATGTAGGAGCCAAATAGCCTTCTTTTGTAAAGTAATAAAAAGTTTAGGAAATCAGAGAATATATGACTGCTCTTTTGATGAATTTGGTGAAATACTTCATTATAAACTTGAGGTGGCCTCTTGTCTAAGTCCATCCTATTTTTTTGTAATTTCAGCTAAGTTGATCAATTGACATTTATAAAGTTCCTTCTATATGCAAAGCATAGTTCTCAGGCCTATGGGGGAATTACAAAGAAGGAATTTTACAATTATAGTAGTATCATAGGTACTGTCAAAACTTTTGGACTAGGAAATGGAAAGCAATGACAATATATTTCAAAAGCATTAGACACACGTTTGCTGCTGCCACCACTGCTCTGTATTGCTATTAGATATTAGAAAAGAGTAGAAAATAATAATATTCATAATTTGTGAAAGAGTAAATGGAGCTGTGGAAAAATAGGGAGGGAATCTCATTGTAGGCACAAGGAATACCATCTTTAAGGAATTAGTCACTATTTGACAAATTCCATTTCAGCAAATTAATACAATAAAAAACAACTCTCAAGAATTACAAATGATAAAAGCGTAAATGAATGAATGAAATAAGCTCTTATTATATGGTAATCACTATTCTGAGATGACTTTTTTTTAGGGAGAGAGTAGAGAGAGAATTGATTTGTTCATGGAGATTTTTTAGTTATTCTATAAAAATAATTGTAAAGATGTAAGGATAAAATTTGAGACCAATTGAATTTCTCATCAAAAGCGAGTGAGCTTTTCTCCCAAATTGATATCCCTGTAGGCTGTTATATTTTGCCTTTTTATCTTTCTAGGATCTCATGGTGCAGGTCATGCCTCAGAGACTTTAACACCTTTGGTTGCTTGGGGAGCTGGAATACGTTATCCTCAGCAGGTGTCAACACAACTCTTCAATGATGAGTTTTTGAAAAGTATGGAAATCTATCCTTAAGAATTATAAAATAATAATTATTTTAAAATAAAACTTAACAAAATTTAGGCTTAAAGAATTTTATTTTCACCCCAAGTTGTATTTTCAAATTTCCATTTAATACTTAATAACCATTTCTACTGATTACTTTTATATGTTTATATTCCTTGGCTCGTTATATAACAAGCATAGTTTGAAAAGTTAGAACCTAAATAATTTTGCTTTGGATAGTAACAAAGTATTATGAGTCAAAACACATCCTCCCAAGCTTACTAAATAGTTCAACATGACAGAAGGAAGTTCAAGTTTTATTTTTGACATGCCATTTTAAAAGATTGTGCTGTGCTGTCAGTACATTTTCAGTTGAGAGAAAGAGAAGAAAACATTAGGAGTCACGTGGGGGAAAGTTGAGGTGGGAGAGAATGACTGCAAAAGGAAAATGGCCTTCTGTGATAGAGTGTTGTTTATTTAATTAGAGGGATTAAGAGGCATTTTAAAGATTTCTGCCTGTGTGCTCAAAATTCAACCTTCCTTTGTTTTATTTTATAGCCCAGACTAATAGTGCTTCCCTGAAATTCCTTGTTAAAAGTTGTGTATTTAAAGTAAAAAACAAACAAAAATATTTCACCTATTAATTATTTTTCTTTTCTTTGATGTGTTTATTTAATACATTTGTTTTATATGGGTTTTTGCTCTCCCCACAGCATTAAATGAGCTAATTAAAGACTTTTGTTTCAAAGTACAGACAAAATACAGACCACTATATTGTTCAGTTCAATTGATTAATCTTTCTAAAAGGCTGCTTTTAAATATATAACTCACAAACCTTCAGTGATTCTAAATTGTTTTAGGTTAAATCTAAACTCCTTAGCCCTGTGTTCCTTTATCCCCAGCCTACCATCCAAAACTCAGGTTACTCCTTAATGTCAGCCCTGTGCTCTGGCCACCCAGGCAATTGAAAGGACATTCTTCTCCATCTTTTCAAATCCAACCCTTCCTTCAAGACCAAAGTTAAATCCCAATTTTTTAATGATACTTTCTTTGATGAATATAACCAACAGTGATCTTGGCCTCTTTTAAACTCTGAAGGCAATACTGCATACTTATTTGGCACTTAGATTGCTTCATATTATTTTTCGCTTATTTGTTTATATTTGATCCTAGAGGTAATGGGGAGCAGTTGAGACTGGGGAGTAGTGAAGCATTCGTTGAAAAAAGCAAATTTCAATGTTCATAATAATTTTTTTAAAAAATGAGCAGCATGACAAAGCAATAGATGATTTCTTGGACCATGCCCAATTTGGAAATAGATACAATTTTAGATTTTTTCTTAATATTTAATCTTTTCAGTGAAAAGTTGTTATTAAATCTCTGTGGAGATCTAATGGGCAATGGGAAGGATAATGCATTCAAAACTGTTGTCCAGTGGCTTAACTATAGAGAGCATTTTAGTATCCCAGACAGAATACTATCATTTCTTTCTTTTCTTTTTTTTTTTTAATTCTTACCTTCTTTCTTAGAATCAATAGTAGGTATTGGTTCCAAGGCAGAAGAACAGTAAGGGCTAGGTAATTGGGGTTAAGTGACTTGGTCAGGGTCACACAGCTAGGAAGTGTCTGAGACCGACTTTGAACCCAAGCCCTGCCTCTAGGCCTGGTTCTTTATATCTACTGAGCACTAACTGTCCCTTTCCCCCAATTTCTACTCTCTAGATTCTTCCCCATTTTGTGAGGCATATTTTAAAGGCTACTTGCCCTTGCTGCTCAGTGAAAAGCAAACTCTTTTGAACATTCACCAATTTCTGTATACCCTTATGTATTCTACTGTGAATTATATTTATTTTTGAACACAAAGTCATAGACCTATAGAATTTTAGAGGCAGAAGGAATCGTTGAGATCATCTAGATAAAGCCAGTCATTTTTTTGATGAGAAAACAGAACCTAGAAAAGTCCAATTAATTTACCCAAGATCACACACATGGCAAAAGTGATAACAGGATTCCTGTCTCTTACCGTAGAAGTAATGGGGAGCCAATTTTGACTTTTGAGTAGGTGTGTAACATGGAGAGACCGGAACTTTAGACAATCACTTTGTCAGCTTTGTGGAGGAGATATTGGAGAATCAAACAGTCAGTAAACAGTTATGATGATATTATGACCGCCTACTCTGTACCAGTCATTGTGTTAAGCACTGGGGGTACAAAAAGAGGGAAAGGACAGGCCCTGCCCTCCAGGAGCTCACTATCTAATGGGAAAGACAGCAAGCCATAAATAGATTAAATAGGAAGTAGTTAAGGGAGAAAAGGCAGTAGAATTAAGAGAGGTTGAGAAAGACTTCCCATACAAGATAAGTTTAAATGGTGACTTAAAGAATCCAGAGAAATCACTAGGCAGAGATGAGGAAAGAAAGGATGCTAGGGAGTTCATTGATGTTTTGTTCTATTTCTTTTTTTGGAAGTCAGATTATTTAAATATTCTATTTCCTCTTTTGTTAATCTAGGCAATTTATATTTTTGTAAATATTCATCTGTTTCACTTAGATTGTCAGATTTATTGGTATATAATTGGGCAGGTTTTCCTTTGAGGCTATCTCTCTCTCTAATGTCATAATGTATATATGAAATTAACTATTAGCAAACATTTTCTTTAATTTATAATCACTGAACTTTTAAAAATCATGGTTGAAAGTTTTAATTATGTTTTTCTACATAAGCAAAATAGGCATTATATATTATAGAAATGAGAATAAGCATTCTTTATTCATCAAATGACTTAAATGTATTTTTGTTATAAGACTAGAAATATTTAAATAGACTTGCTACAATTTGAATATTCTTCACATTATCTCAAAGATTTGAGCTGTTTAGATACTTTTCATTATCTCTGCCCAGTATTCTTGAGATAGTAGAACAAAGAATATTTTTCATGAAAGTATTTTCACCTTAAAGGAAATTTCTGAGTTCAAAGCTATTAGCTCTCATTTCCTATTACATTGTAGAGGCTTAATTCTTAAATGGAGAAATACTTCTCTTATTATAATTAACCTCTTTTGATGACTTTTATTATGAATGTCTAAGTTTATATGAAAATTGAAGAATGAAATTTTCTTTAATAGTAATCTAAAATATTTGAAAACTATTAGAGAAATAAGTGATTCTATGAACTGTGCATTGAGATAGTGTATTATTTGCAGACAACTCTAAGAAATTAAAAGAAAATAAGAAACAGAACTGCCATAGAGTTAGACATATAGAATTTAGAATGTGACTATGAGTTGGTTTGAAGGGCAAGGTTAGTAATGTGCTTTCTCAGTAGATTTAGTAATTTTATGGAGTAGCACTGAATCTTAAGTTTTTGGGTTTTTTACATTAGCTTCTCTTATTGCTTCTAATGACCCTTTTATAAGTATACTTCCCTCTTCTCTATTCTTCCCTATTTTACTCTGTTTGCATATTAAAATATTTTTCTGAAAGTGGCTTGCCTTTTTAACTCATTTAAAATGAACAAGCACAGAAAAGCTCTTTGAGGAAAAAAAATAAAAAAACAGCTGCTAGTAGTTGAGTTGAGTTCAATGTCTAGTCTTATAAGATAGCAAATATATAGATGTGATTTTCCATATTGACATATTTCACACCTCTCTAATTTTTTATTCATTCATTATGCAAACATTTCTGAAACACCTAATATATTTTAAGCACCTTCCTGGCACTGTACATATAAAGATAAAAATGACTCAATCCCTGCAATCAAAGACCTTTCATTCTCCTACAAGGGAGGTAACATGAATCCAGAGAAGTGAATTATAAGATGAAGAAGTCAAGTTAAATAAAGGCCAGGGTGAGGTGGGGCAAAGGGAGTTTCTATATTCCAACTTGGATTAGAGAAGAGATTCATCAACAAAAATATTAGCCCTCTATCTTTTCATTTAAATACTGATAGCTTATTGCAAATCAAATACCGTTGTTCTTCTAAATATTCCTCCTTTTTTATCCTGTTGTTTCTTTCAGAATGGCATCTGGAGAACTGGAAAAGGCGAGATGTTAATCAGGTAACATATGTAGCAACTCAAGTAATCATTAATTTCTTCCCTTTCACCCTCTTTATAGAAGATGAATTTAGATGAATTCTGAGAAGCAGGAGAAGTAGTATAAGAAATGGCTTTTTTTTTTTTTTTTTGCTTAATACTAAGTGAAGTTGCCAGAAAAAGTCAATGAAATATTTAATACAGAAATGGTAAGTCTATATTTTTATCTAAATATATTTCTTTCTCTAGAATAAAACTTTTTCAAATGTACCAAAAAGCAAAAACTTACCTCAAGTTAAGTTTGAATAATAGGGAAATTATTTTGTAAATCCAACGTTTTTAGTACTTATTATATGTATTGTCTTGCTGTGACTGGACAACACACTTAAGATGGTCTGCTATAGATTTGGCTGCCAATTGCTCCCTTAAACTCTTACAGCCATATACAAAAATAATTAGACAGGAGAGCTAGGCAGATTATTATGGATGATTCAATCCAAATCTATCCTTATAAAAAGAAAAACAGCTAAGACAAAACCTGTTGTTTATATGAGGGATAGCATTATATGAAGCTGTATGTGTGCACGTGAAATGTGTATATAATTTTAAGTATAGTACCTCAATAGCAGCTTTATGTCTTGTAGCCTATTATATTCTCTTTCCTCCAAAAATTGTTTTGACATAATTATATTCTGTGCTTTTTTACATCTTGGCATCTTACTATAGAAATCATCATAAGAAAAATTTGTTGAATTATCATTTGATATCATTGAATTTTATGAAATCATTGAATCATCATAGGATCATATCATCACTAGACCATTTTAATCATGGAGTAAATAATGATTTAACCATCAGCCTCTTTGGTGTACATATATACTGACTTATTTTTATTAACATCTTTGTGGAGTCAGAAATTTTCCTATAAATTAAAGATATTCTAAGCCACTTTCCTACTAAATTCTTTGAAAGTCCTTGAAAATGACCTATTTTTGCCTGCTAAAAATACATGCACTATAAAACAATTCTTAATTTTAAGGTTGAAAGTTGTACTTTAAAGAAATTTTAGGTAAGAGTATAGCATAGTAGAAAGAGTCCTGAATTTGGAGTTGAAGAGCTTGTATTAGAATCTAGATTTTGCTACTTACTATCTGTGAAATTACTTGGTTAAGTTATTTATTCTCACTGGACCTCAGTTTTCTTATCTATAAAATGGGAGTGTTAGACTAGATAAGTTCTGATGTCCCTTCTGTTACACAAATCTGCTTTTAAACTATACCTATTACAGTTCCCTCCTTTGCATAAAGCCAAAATATTGTGTGGAACAATATCAAATAATCCCTACAATCTTCCAATACCATTGTCCAAAACATTGACAAAACCAACCAGTTATACAAAATTACAGTGGTATTATTAGCCACAATGAATGACTAATAACAATAACTAACACAAACATAACAATATTCCCACAACAATACCAGTTTACAATTAAACAGGACAACACAAATAACAAAAAGGAAAAAAAAAAGGGGGGGAAACTCTTTCTCTGGGACTCTTCTAGCCTTGATAGTATATTGGTTTCACATAGAGATTTTATCCATGACCTGGGGTGGGGGGTAAGCAGTTCTGAGTAGCTCACCACTGGCTGGGAACTTTCAGCCCACAGCCAATGGCTGTACACTTCCACAGAATGTTCAGAATCCTCTGACTTCTAGTCTAGCTCTGTATGTCCAAGAGAGAACTTCCTGTCCCCCTGTTACCCAAGCAGCTGGGAGTGCCAAACTATTATGTGGAAAACCAGGGGTGTTGACTTAAATATAAAATGTGGGGTCAGTGGGGTGGATAGGAGATAGGAAGGAACAATGGGTAAGACTTTACAAGCCAGGGAACCAGGTTTAACTATAAAGGGAATGACCGTTGACAGAAATGGCAGTTAAGCCTAACTGTCATCCTGCCCCACCTAGCCTGGAATAGCTTCATATTATTACATACACACAATGAGGACTTTAAAGTACTTAAAAACACACAGGGAAACAGTTTATAATATGAGGGGATTAGAAACGGGGTTAGGTGAAGCTATGACTAACTACCCAGGACTGGAGTCAAAAGGGGTAAGTTCCTTAGCCAACTTGGCTTCTGCCAGGTTTTGACATCTTGGCTAAGGACCTGAGGAAGAGGGCTTGAATTTGGAGTCTCACAACTGTTCCAGAGATGTTATCAGGATACCTGGAACAAACTCCTCCGCAGCCAATGATCCAAAGTAACCAGGTAGGGAGTGATGTCTGCAAACTATCCACCAGATCACAGGCCACTTCCCTACTTAGAGTTGACTTGAAGGATTATATCTTCAGCCTTTTCAACCTTCACCACTCTCCAAGATCCCAGGTCAAAATGAGACTGCAGATTGTACTTTTGCTCTGAACCCCTCACAGCACAGCAGTCAGTTACTTAGCTCTCTCTTCCTACCCCCTGCATTCTGTTCAGAATGTCTATGGCTTCCAGCAAAGGCTTTCTTTAACATGTTTACACAAATCTGCTTTTAAACTATACCTATTACACTTCCAACCCAAAATTTATGATGCTTTGTTAAGTAGTATAACTTGCTTAATGGTTGGATGTGATCTTTTCTCTGTTCATTTTGGAATTGTCTCAGAAAAATTTTGGTTAAAGCTAGATTTGTATGATATTTTTCTTTTGAATTTTAAACTTGACATTCACATAGATGACTTCTTAAGTACAAGTCAAATACAAGAAGGAAGGGACTAGAACAAGTGTAATGATTGTTTTTTTCCCATTTGTTTGAAGATAAAAATCTATGTATGATTTCTGTAAGGAGACTTTTCCTTTAACAGGCCATCTATGAGTTTATATCTTAGAGAATTTTCTATTAGAGAAACCTCAGGTTGGGCCTAGAGAGGTAAACCATCTACCTAACCTCTCAAGAGGTCCCAACCTGGGCAACTGTTAAAAGGAAGCCACTAACAAGCTTAACCAACCAAGCCTGTCAGACAGAGAAGAGGGATAGCTCAAATCAATAGCTATTGTGAGAGGAGTGGGTATTCCTTCTTCACCAACTATAGCTGGCTTAGGCCTTGGGCACTTGATTCCTCCTTCATCCATACTATCCCTAAGATCTATACACCAGCCATCCTCTAATATCTAGAAAGAAGATCTCTAGGGAGATAGTAGTAGTAATAGGAGGAGATATAAAGAAACAAGAAGATTTTATATATATATATATATATATATATATATCTTCAATACTCTTCATTCCTTTTTAACATGGTGCAAAGAAGCTAGGCAAAAATCAAAAGCCAAATAAAAAAGAAAGACAATATTTCCAATTAGAACTGCTCCAACCTAAAATAAAAATAGGTTAGTGATGATGAAGATGGGAAGTGAGTAAAGGAAAAGATGTCAACACAGACATTTATTAACTACCCAAGTGTAACTGATAAAAAATCATCTTATTGATGAGGTTCTTATTTCAGGTGACTTTCACTTTTATATAATTTAATCAGAATACTAGTAAATTGAATTCTGTAATGTAGCTTTGTTGGCTTGAGTTTTGGTATTTTGTTATTTTGTTTTTGGTTTAAATTTATTANATATATATGTATCTTCAATACTCTTCATTCCTTTTTAACATGGTGCAAAGAAGCTAGGCAAAAATCAAAAGCCAAATAAAAAAGAAAGACAATATTTCCAATTAGAACTGCTCCAACCTAAAATAAAAATAGGTTAGTGATGATGAAGATGGGAAGTGAGTAAAGGAAAAGATGTCAACACAGACATTTATTAACTACCCAAGTGTAACTGATAAAAAATCATCTTATTGATGAGGTTCTTATTTCAGGTGACTTTCACTTTTATATAATTTAATCAGAATACTAGTAAATTGAATTCTGTAATGTAGCTTTGTTGGCTTGAGTTTTGGTATTTTGTTATTTTGTTTTTGGTTTAAATTTATTATTGGATTGTTAGGAGAGTTCCCTCTAACAATTCAAATCTACTATGTACATTAATCTCAGAGATTTAACTGAATATCTGAGGCTCTGAGTCCTTAAGTGACTCACCCAGGGCCACAACCAATATGTGTCAGAAGTTAGATTTGAACTCAGGTCTTCTTCAATTTAAGACCAATATTGTTCATCTAGTACACCACAGTACTTTTTGTAATAGAGTTAATGCACAAAATTATTCAATAAAATTTTTTAATATTTTTTCTTGATTTTTTTATCTTTTTAGGCTGACATAGCACCATTGATGGCTTCTCTCATTGGAGTTCCTTTTCCCCTTAATTCTGTGGTAAGGAATATAGCTTTATGATATCCATCAACTTTAGTTCTAAAATAAATTAGTGCATAGTGTTAAAGGGATTTTCTTAATCTCTCCCTCTGTCTCCTTAAGAGGCAAGAGAGCAGGTTTCTAAGTAGGCCAGAACTGAAGATTCCGTTACCAGGGAGACCAGGACAGAAAAAAGGAAGGAGCACTGACAGTTAAGGGCTTTTGCCTCTGGATCTCAAGAGAGCAGGTCTGTCTCTGAGGCAAGGGCTGCTGGCAGTCAACTACTGACAGTTGAATGATAGAAATTGATTGAAGGAGTGAGTGGGTGGTCGATTATTTAAGGAGTTAGGTAGTTAGTGAATCATTTATAGATAGAGTAGGTTAGAGTAAGCCAGAGTAGGCCTGGTCTTTGCCAGGCAAGAAGAAACTGTCCTCAGAAGACAGTTAGAGATAGTTATTAGAAATTTTAGATAGTATTAGGAATTTTAGGTATAGTCAAGTGGTATAAGAATAATAATTTCTCTTTCCTCTTTTTGATTTTCTATATATACTTCTCAAATTAAATGTTTTTATTCAACTGCTCTCCTCACTTTTGTTGAACTACTTTTAACCCTTACAATAGTAAGATTTTAAATGAATTGCATATATTTTTATTTCTTTAAATTCATAGAATTTATGTCCAGGATGAAGAGTTCATAATTACTTTTGGCAAATACTGTAACAGTAGTATCTCACATATTTCTGAAATGTGTATTATTTTAAAATCATTAATACATCATTATGTGTAACACTAGAAGTATTAAATTTAGATATTTTAGATATTTTTTAAAACTGTGCCATTCCTTTTCATTAAAAGACACAAATTAATATCATGTATTTATGGCATTTTTCTCTGAAGAAATGAAATGTATAATCTAGCCACTTTTGTTAGTTTTTTAAGAATAAGTTAACTAAAATTTTATTAAGACTTTTGAAAATTAATTCACTTAAAACTATATCACCTAGTTAATGACATCTGACTATATTATCATTTCATCTTGATTTCTAAAGAAAACTTAACTTATAATGTTTCATATTAATAAATTAGAATTGTCACGTTAGCATTTAGATATAGAGGTAATTTTTAAAAATAAAATAAATGAGTTATGGAGAATTAAAACTCCATATCATGACCTACATGTTTTTCCCTAATTCTTTAGTTCTGCATATCTGTCAAGCTAATCCTCTGTTGCTCCCTTTCATTAGCTTGCTCCCAAATGTTGACCTTCTTATGATGTAAACTCTAAACCACTCCCATGCTCATTCATCAGTATTTATAGGAATTTCCTACTGATACAGTTCACCTAATATAGTGTTATTTCCAATCTCATAAAACAAGTACAAACACTTCCCTAATAATCTCAGTCCTGGAAGGAAACTTAGAGGCCTCATAGACCAATCCACAACCAAATGAGTATCCCTTCAAAAAGATAATGCATTTATATACCCCTGCCATGAGAGAGAAATTCCAGCCTCTCAAGACAGCCAGTTCTACTTTTTGATTGCTTTAAATTATAGAGAATTTTTCCATTTTTTACTCCAAGTTCTGCTGATTGGGAATCAAGAAGAAAATTCTTTGCCATGCAGCAACCCTTCATATATCCAAAGACAGCTCTCATGTTTTCCTTATATTCCTAGGCTAAATATCTTTTATTCCTCCAACTGGTTATTATTAAATCAAATAAGTTCCTAATTCCTAGACATTATACATTTCTTAGTATAGCCCAATATTGCATCACATTTCTTTTCCACCACATCATTTTGCTGACCTCTTCTGAAGTAACCTAAATCCTCCAGGTCATTTCAAACCAATTTTTGTCTATTCACATATGTCCTCAGTGGGGTTCTAATGAAGCTGCATCCAGCATTAAATTCCAGATCATGCCATATGAGGGTTAGTTGAAATAATTTGCTTAGCCTCCAAAGTAGACAGGATAAATGTTTTTACATATTTGAAGGTCTGTTCTGTGGAAGAGAAATTAGATACATTCTGTGGGGTTTAAAGGCCTATAAACTGAAGGCAGAGGGTTCCCAGAATAGAGACATCAATATGTGTCTCCAGATCATATTGTATGTTGACTGGTTGAAGAAATTGAGGATATTTAACTTGCAGAAGAAGAGGAAAAGTGGATATGATACCTATATTCAAGCACTGGAAGAGCTATCCTAGGGAAGAGAGAATAGATATATCCTATTTGTCCACAAAGGACAGAATTAGGAGCAGTGTGCAGAAGTTTAAAAAAAGTCCAATTTAACCTTAATTTAAAGAAAGTCTTTCTAAAGAATTAGAATTATATGAAAATAGATTATTACCTTTGGAAACAGTGGGTTCTATCTAAGTAGCTTTCTTCAAACAAAGACCAAATGCCTACTGATTGGACATGTAGAACAAATCCTTGTTCAGGTGTAGATTAGATTAGACAACCTTTTGGAAGGTCATTTGCAAACTTGAGAGCCAATGTTTCTGATTTCTTTGGTTTACTTTTACCTGCGCTTCCTTCAAATACTTCTAAATAATGTGCAGGAAAATAGGTGTTTGTAACAATGAGCCAGAATGTGATTTCTTTGGCTTTTAAAAATGTCATTTTTGAAGAAAGTTTTGAATTCTTAGGATCCCTACATAATATCCTGATGAACATAAAGAGTTCTGTCTTCGAATTCTGGGCTGACTAAATCATTGATGTGATTTATTTTTAAACTTCTTAGATTCTAAGAAAATAAAAATGGAGTTGACAGTTTGTTGAAAGTTTTTCAGCCAACTTATAATTCTCATCCTTGGTATTGATGTGGGTTGCAATAATAGTGATTGAATTTTACTGAAAATCTCCATTTAATTATTTTAATCACTAATTTTTAATATACACACTGACAATTTTGTTATTTCTTCCTGTACTTTTGACAGTGATGATCAGTAGCAAAAAGACAATTAAGAGGGATCAAATAATCTACAAATAAAATAATTATTCATGGATTAGGCTTATCTGTCCAACCACAAAGGTCTAGATTTTTAGAATCTTAATATCATATCTATGCTGACCAATTCCATCATTTTACACATGAGGAAACAGACCAAAAATAGTTAAATAATTTGCTCAATTGCAGTAGTAGTAAATAGGAGAGGTATGATTTGAACCCAGGTCCTCTGCCTCAATTCTAGGATGCTTTTGATTCTTGCATCAGATTCCATTATGTTATTTTCCCCAATTTCTTTCTTAAATGTCTCACAACCATTTTATTGAGTTAGTTTTGCAATTTCCCCCCTCATATTTATAGCACTTTTTTCAATAAAAAGTTAACATACTTTCACACTGGCCATATTAGTTCTTTACAATATGGAGAATGCTCTGGTCATTCCATTGTGGGAAACTATCACCTACAAACATATTTTTCTCCATGTTTCTTGACGCTTAGTCCAAAAATAGAGCCATGAATACTTGAAGTAGAAAGTGATTTAAATAAGAAGCACTGAGACCTTCTCATGTAAAAAGTGTAAAACCAGTAAAAAGCTCCATGATTCTGTGGCTCTTAATAAATTCTTTTGCCTATTTATAATACACAATGTTACATGAGAAATGAAAGCTTTATCCAGATATAAAAAGGACTGCTTCCATAGTGTATAAAAATTCCATCATATTGCAGAATTATGCCAAAATAGTTGCCTGAGGTCACCAGGCTGGCCTCAAGGTAGGAGTACTCTTGAACTATGCTAGATGCATCAGAAGCAATTTAATTTTTTTAAACCCTGTTGGAAGGAGAATCAGATCCTTAGTAGTTATCTCAAAATTTTTTCTTTTGCCTTTAATATTGTCTTTCTGTTACATTTAAAACCTATTTCCTTTTTTTTTTTTGTGAATTTGTTGTGAAAGGGAAAAAGTATAAGCCATCCTTCCTTTTATAAGAGCCTATTGTTTCCAAAAAACTTCTTGTGACCATCTTATTGCCAATGTTTTGATACATTAATTCTTGTTAATATTATTTAATCACAAGCTAATCTACATTGTTGTTCTCTGGAACTTTGAACTTCAAGTTACTGTGCTCACTGGGTTTCCTTCCTATTTCTCTAGTTTTCCTTCAGTCTTCCCTTTGGTACATTTTCACTTCTTCTTATAGCACTGGACTATAAACCTTGTATATCTAGGCCATCCTGCAATGTTCTGGATTCAACTTTCAGGAAACAACTAATCTGAATGTGAATAACAATTATTTTTTCCTCTCTTTTTCATTGGTAGAAAAGGAAGAAAAGGAAGACAAGACCTTCAGCTGATTTCCTCTCCTCTCCCTTCCTTTTCCCCTACTACCTCCAAGTTTTCTACTACATGGGATACTTCCTCATTACATTCCTCTCCTATGCAATCATGGAATTATCTTTTACTTTAATCACTGATTTCTGATAACCAGTTCATTGCTAAGTGTTTATTGCTTTGCTTTACTTCATATTTTCAAGTCTTGATGAAAACCTCTCTTCGTTCTTTATATGAACCATTACAGTATTATTCCTGTTGCCCAATTTGTCATCAGTATTTTTCTGATAATTAGTCCTGTAATAAGGGAATTTAGGCATTGTAAAAAGATGATTAGGATAAAGGTAGTAGCTGGATGTAATAAGGGAATATAGGCAGAGGTATGGTTGGAATAGAGGAGAAGGCAAGCAAGGAACTAAAGGTAGATGTGAATAGGGAGAAGACACAGTGGATAGGGGTTTGTGAATCCCTAAGGCAGTAAAGTGGATAAGGAAGGTATAATGATAAAGGTGGTAAATTAAGGTGATAGGAGAAGTAAGGGAATGACTGAGTTTAGGGAATATAAACACGGAGGTATAAAGAGTTACAAGGGAGAGGTTGAAGTATTTTGGGCAAACAGCTATAGCCTGGGAGAGATTGGGACACAGGTTTGAGACTGAGACACTTAAGGGAAACAGATTGAGCCCTTAAGTAGGAAGGGCACTTCTACAGACAAAGGTTAGGCCTAGCCAAGAATGGCTTGAAACTGACTAGAGGGCTGCTAGTCAGTTTCTCAGGTTTACAAAGGAACAGTTCAGAGTAAGTATTAAGATTGCACTTTTTCCAAAATGGACACCTCCAACTCCCTTCACAACTCAGAGACTATATGATTCCTTTCTTCCCTTCTCCCTCTCTTATCAATCAACTAATGAAGCAGCCAAAGGTTTTGATTAAAGACAAACTGGATTTATTAATTTAAGGGTTGATTGGAAAGGATAGAGGATACAAGGTAAACCTAACAGCCACCTAGAGAAAGCTTCAGGTGGGGGGAGGGAGACAGGAACGTGAAACTGAGAAAAGACCTGCCTCAACTCAGCTCTCAAGTGGTTTTGTAATCAATGGGGTTAGGAAAGTTGGATACAATGATTCAATAAATAATTTATAACAAGGGTAAGCCCTATTTGACTATTTAAAACTATCAAGTTTAAAACTAACACTCTGACCCTCCTTTCAAACCCTCACAGAAATTCAGGCAGGGAAGGAAAATGAAGATGGGGAATGAGGGAGGTTAGTGAGATTTAAAGGAAATAACTAAGCTAACAATTTTTAAGAGAAAAGCTGCAGAATATAGGCCAGGTTTCAGTCCAACGAAAGAGCTCAGATTGACCCTGCTCCTCTCCACGAGTCCCCAGGGTCAACTGACTTTTCCTCAAGATTCCAAACCCTATCAACTGTCAGAAAATCTCTGCAGCAAGGCTTTGCAGGGCTGACATGCACTACAGTCCTGAGTCCTGCAACTGGATTATTTTCTCCAGCTGCCACTGGGCCTCTTCCTTGTCTTTTCTAAATGTATTGCTCTTTGTAACTGGAATAAACTTCTTAACTCTAGACCTTCTCCAGAGTTTGTAGAATTACAAAACTATTCTTGACTCCTACTATGTTTGGTTCCATTTTACACAGAGTTCTGACCTTAGATACCTACTAGCTGTGTGATCCTGGAGAAATCACTTAACCTCTACTTGTTTGATTTTCCTCTACTCTTTTAATTCTTTTACAGCACCTACCTAAAAAAGTTGTTGTGAAGATCAAATCGGATAATATTTGTAAAAATGCTTAGTATAATGCCTGGCACCTTGGAAGCAATGCATAAATGCTAATTCTCTTACTTTTCCCCTTCCCCTTCCTTTTATACCTTTTGGGCAAACCGTGGCCTGTTCAACGCATTTAATACTGCTGTCCTGTCTGAAGCATGGAAAAGTCCAAGTCACTATCTATTCCTTCAATCATTCAGATAGCTTTAAAGATATTTCCATAATTTCCTCCCCTCCCCCCCATTTAATGAGATGGTAGTACTCTTGTCCTAGCTTCCTCTCATTCACCACATGATATTCATGTGTTACTTTTTTGTGCAAAACAAACACTTGCCCTAATGATTATTATACATTAAATACTGTAGCTGAGATCATATATTGAACTGGTAGGAGCCTCAAAGAGCATCTGGTCTGATCTCATAATTTTTTTAGACTCTTAATTACAACTCTTAAGACAGAAGGACAAGGGCTGGGCAAGTAGGTTTAAGTGACTTGTCCAGGGTCACATAGCTAGGAAGTGTTTGAGGCCAAATTTGAACTCATTTCCTCCCAAATCCAGGCCTGATGCTCTATCCACTGTGCCACCTAGCTGTCTAGTCACTATCTATTCCTTCAATCATTCAGATAGCTTTAAAGATATTTCCATAATTTCCTCCCCTCCCCCCCATTTAATGAGATGGTAGTACTTTTGTCCTAGCTTCCTCTCATTCACCACATGATATTCATGTGTTACTTTTTTGTGCAAAACAAACACTGCCCTAATGATTATTATACATTAAATACTGTAGCTGAGATCATATATTGAACTGGTAGGAGCCTCAAAGAGCATCTGGTCTGATCTCATAATTTTTTTAGACTCTTAATTACAACTCTTAAGACAGAAGGACAAGGGCTGGGCAAGTGGGTTTAAGTGACTTGTCCAGGGTCACATAGCTAGGAAGTGTTTGAGGCCAAATTTGAACTCATTTCCTCCCAAATCCAGGCCTGATGCTCTATCCACTGTGCCACCTAGCTGTCTCTGATCCTTGTATTTTTGCAGATGAAAGAATAGAAAAGTTAAGTGATTTTCCCAAGGTCCATGAAAGTACAGAGGCTTCTCCTCATTCTCATCCTCTTTCTTTTCTTTCTCTTCCTCCTCCTCCTCCTCTTATTTAGTATTGTAAACTTCTTCAGGGTGTGGACTGGGTCTTTTTGGTACTTAACAATAATTAGCAATAATAAAGATGATATTTTGCTTTGGTTACCATGCTTATGTCTATAGTCTATAATAATTAGAGAGGACTTATTCTTTTGAAAAAGTATTTCTTCCTTATTTGTTATGCTCATTGTAATTCATTTTCATTCTATTGCTTCCCTTATGAATCTCCTTCTATGTGACTGATCTGAAGCTAAATATTATCTAATCTTTAATGTTTTCAGGGAATCCTGCCTCTGGATTATCTTAACAGTAGTGATCTTTTCAAGGCAGAGAGCATGCTTACAAATGCAGTACAGATTCTTGAACAATTTAAGGTAAGCATTATATGAGAAGTGATAAGTAATGCATCTAGTAAAACATAAGTAAAACTCTGAAGTTTATTTTTGAATGATTATCAGTATGGGGATCCAATTTCACTAGTATTGAAAGCACCCACATGAGGGAATTAAGGCAAGTCAGCACTTTTTACAGGTAGACCTAGACCTAGACCACTGAAAGGTTAAGTGACTTCTTCAGGATCATGAAGTTATTGTATACTGGAAGTGGAACTTGAACCCAAGTCTTCCTGAAGGTTGGTTCTCTTAATCATGACACCATGAATTAAAGATATTATCTGACCAGGGCAGAGTACAGCAGACTCTTATCTCCTTGTCTTCAGCTTCAGAATTTCATTCTTTATAGTTCTCTATCCCTTCTGAAAAGCTTCCTAACCCTCTTGTACTGACTATCCATTTAGGATTTTAGTCCAGGAAATCCTACCTCTCCTTTTTCTGTACCCTTAGAAATTTCCTTGCTTAAAATCTAGATTATTCGTCAGATTGTGCCCATATTTCTCTGGTGTATTCCAAATCTAAGATGAAGTAGTCATTTCTCAGTCTCCTCATGTCTTCCCCAGAAACTGTTTTTTCTTTATTTCTTTAAATCATCAGGCATTTCTAAAGTGCACACTGTGTGGCAGGCAATATACTTGGTGCTGGGAATACAAAGACAAAAATGAAACAATCCCTAACTCACAGGAGTTTACATTCCAAAAGGAAAAACAGTATATACGTTGTTGAAACTATTGTATTTAAGGTCAGATATAAAGTTTATTAAATCATATAATTTCATGAAAGGTGATCTCTTTAAACCCACAGGGTGACAATTAGAAAGCTCTGAGTATTGGATGTAATCTGAATGATTTTATGCTTTGAGAGCAATTTAAGCAGTTGTCTCTGGTTTAGCATTAACATGCAAAGCTACAAGTAAGGATACAGTATTCTTGTCTTAAGTAGAGAAGCAACTCAATGATTGTTTTTAGTGTAAAATAGGATGTAACTTAACTGCCACAAAATCTCCAAATAAGTTTAGTCTTCTTACGATCTCAGAACAAATAGCATTTAGTCTGAGAATGGAGTCAGCACAGGAGATGCAGAGGCAGTGGTTATGGAGAGCTTTTCTAACTAAGAATTTGGCTAGGAAAGGGAGAAGAGAAAACATGATAGCCTAAGGGAATACAGGGTCAAGTGAATTTTTTTAAGGTAAATCTGGGCATGTTGAATGAGCCCAAAGATAGAGATGGAAGATTGTGATAATTAGATTAAATCTAAAGATGGGCAGTGTAGACTTGATCTAATCATCACAATGGTAGTAGGGGGATGAAGACAAAGGATGACTGTGGGTCAGTTTGCTATAGAAGATTGGAGAGGAGAGGATCAAGGATAGAAATATTGGGGTTGGACTTGATAGGGAGAGAAGGTGCATAGAAGGTGCTCAATGACTGCTTGTTAATTTATTGTCAATTTCTCAAGTTTTTAAACTTTAAGGAATTATTTTATATCTCCTTTTATACTTAAAAATGGAAGTGATGAAATATATTTCTTATCTACTATATCCTAATCATTTATCATACTTGATTTTCAGATAAAAATGACTCAGAAAAAAGAAGTCACACTGCCATTTTTATTTACACCCTTTAAGTAAGTGTTTTAGTTTTATTTCCTACTAAGGAAAGATATTTTTTATTTACCTTGATTGATATAATATAGGCTAAAATTTTTTCCTGATATTATAACAATATTACAACAATGTCTCCTCTCTTTCTTTATAAGCCCAGTTTTCCAGCTTAAGTCCCTCCATATTTGTATGTTTGGAAGCTGTAATAACTTTTTCAGATTACTATTATTAATTAGGAGAGTGCAAGATCAAGGACAAGGCTGTGGATGTTCTGAGTTTATATAGTCAGATTAAATAATCTTTTTAATCAAATCCATTTTTTCAATTAATTATCATTAATTTCTGTCAGATATTCAAAAAATCATTTTGTCAGTGAGTTAAAGCTACCTTTCCTACTAACCATAAGATAGCTTTCATTGTGCCCCCTCCATTTCCAAGAGCTTTAATAAATTCTAGATTCTCTCCTTTTGAAGAACCCTTTGAATTTTATTGGCATTAGTTCTGTCAAAGGAATCATGAAGCCCAAAGTTCCCATATTACTTCTGGCTCTTTCAGTAAGTCACATTGTTACCTTAGACAAATCACTTCCCCTTTCCATGCTTCAGTTTCATCACCTGTAAGATGCAGATTTATAAAATAGATCATTTCAGATACCAATAATCTCTGATTCTATGATTTATTCATTTTTAGCTTATAGCATCTTAGAAGGAAGAAATTAAGAATTTTTTCAGTTTGTACAGAACTTGAAGACCACATTAAAATAGATTCTGTCAGATCTCAGGTAGCAAATACATAAAACCCTGTAGAACAAAAGGGAACATTTGGAGAAGTAGCTAATTATACTTAAAAGCTACCTGTTTCTGTTGCCAAAACTATCCATTTCTTTTAAGGTGTTCTGCTCATCTACCTAATTCCAAACAAGGTCACTGTTGTACTTTTTCTCAACTTAAATCAGCATTCAGATTTTTTGACAAAATAAAATTAACAGATTGTTTTATGTGTCTTATTGCCAGATGTTAAGTTTAATCATGGTTCTTTTTTCCTGTTGCAGCAGATAATCAACCTCTAGATCTGTATTGGCCTTTCTGCTTTACCTTTTTTAAAAAAATGTCGTCAGGATTTAATTGAAATTTCTTTAGTTTGTATATTTTTCCCTTCTAGTTTTCTGGCTTTACTGATTTTTTTGTAATAGCTTAAATTCCTGGTGGATCCTAATCTTCTTCTTAATACATTAGAAACTTATTGTAAAACCAACCTATAATACAGTCCTTCAGCATGAACTCTGAGTTAAACAGTTTGATAAACAAAGTATTTCCAGTAATAAATCCTGTAGAGCAAGATTTAACGAGAGCTTCATACTAATTCCTATTCCATAGTGGGTGATAGTCTGTGGAAGAGAGATGTTTTTCTACATCTCTCTTTAAATATTTTGTTTTCTTCTTTCCTTTTCTCTTTCCTTCTGTAAAACCTGAGAGATGTTCTAAATTCCACATTAGCCCCAGCTACATTCTAGCAACTAGAGCTTGTAATTATTCCCTTATATATTCTCTTTTCTAATCCCATTGCCTCCACACTAGTATGGGCCTTTTTAATTTTCTCTTTTCTTTTTTTCTTATTTCTGTTTTGTTTACATTCTTGTTAACTCCTTAGTAACCTCCCTCAACTCCCAATAAAATCTTCCCTTATAACAAAAGAAATACAGTTAAACCAAAAAGATGAACACTAACCATGGCTGTCAGCTTATGCCTCAGTAAATTCCTATGTTCCATCATCTCTCCTCAGAAAGGAGAAATATATATTTTCTCATTAATCTTCAATAGGTGACTATTACATTAAATTGAATTCTGATAGCTTTTAGCATTGTTTTCCTTTTCATTTATGTTGCACATATTATTTCTTTGTATCAATTCATATAGAACTTAACGCATTTCTACAATTTGCCATATTTATTGTTACTTCCAATGCTTTGCTGTTCCATTATATTCATATGCTTCAATTTGCTTAGCCACTCATTATTTGATTTGATTTTTTAAAAAACAAGATTAGAATTCTACTACATAAAAAGTGATCCTCTGAATATTTTTATGTGAGGGATGTGTACATATGACATAAACATATACCTCTGTTTCTTGTGTGTGTAGAGACAGAAAGATGCAATTATTATATTGTAAAAGTGAAATTTGGGAGATGTCATCTAAAAGTATATATATTTTCTATGGACACATGGAAATTATCAAACTACATTTCCCGTGGTCCAACGGGTTTCCGTTTCCGGTTCTTTGGGCGTGGGGACGCCTAAGTCTCCATGCAGAAAAGAGTTGAAATCTCCTGGGTTGGGGGGGAATGGCCTCTTGGCCAGCAGACTCGGGAGGAGACAGGAGACAATTATGGCTAGGCGGCAATTTTGAATTCTTACAAGCGCATGGTCTAATAACTTTATCAGCATGGCTTTAATTAAAATACTAATTTTTATATTTATAGCAGCCTTTATCATTTTTCATATTTATAATATATATGTATTGTGGGCATTTATAATTCATGCATGTAGTATAAACATGCACTATATAGGTACATTTGTGCATATGTATGTTTATCAGTAGATGGATTGGTAATATATACAATCACACACACATATGTATGAATTAATATATGTGTCAAGGCAGGTAGGTGGCATAATAGATAGAGCATTGAGAGCCAGGAAGACCTAAGTTCGAATCCTACCTTAGTCACTTATATTCTCTCTGCCCTAATCAAGAAATTAATCTCTGTTTCCACATCTGTAAAACGGGCGAAATAATAGCAATTATCTCCCTTAAATTTTGAAAAGGAACAATTCAGTTAACCTATGTAAAACACCCTTAAAATATTAAAGCACTATAGAAACACTAGCTGTTAGCATTATTGATATTCTGGTTGTTATAATTATCTATTAGTCCATTTTTCTGTATGCTATCTTTTTAGCCTTGTTCATCATTTATACTTAGTAGTGGGATCACTGCCATAAGTCATGAACAATTTAGCCTGTTTCCTATCATAGTTTCACATTATTTTGCATAATAGTCAGGCTAATTCATTCCTCCACCAGCAATGTATTAGTGAGTCTGTTTTCCCATGAGCAGGTCCTCTTTCCCACCTGTCTGGATATTTAAATAACTTTCTAACCAGATCTTCCTGGATATATTCTCTCTCTCTCTAGTCTGTTTGTCTTGTCTTTGCCAGACTACTTTTGCTTATGAAGAGGTCTCAACTTTTATTTTTCTTCTAAAAAACACTTCATCAGCTTCTTATTACCAGTATAGTTCACACAACTGTCATTTAAGACCTACTGCTTGACATCATCCTTCCTTCCAGTTTTGTGACACAGATGATAGAGGTGATTTTATAGGGAGAGGAGAGGGTTCTAGAAGGAAATTGATTTTTCCAGATAGATTTTTAAAAACTTGATTTCATGGGGGCAGCTGGGTAGCTCAGTGGAGTGAGAGTCAGGCCTAGAGACGGGAGGTCCTAGGTTCAAACCCGGCCTCAGCCACTTCCCAGCTGTGTGACCCTGGGCAAGTCACTTGACCCCCATTGCCCACCCTTACCAACCTTCCACCTATGAGACAATACACTGAAGTACAAGGGTTTAAAAACAAAAACAAAAACAAAAAAAAAAACAACTTGATTTCATAGGCAGAAAGATGCTGGAGAGTAGCCAGTGAATCCCAATAGCATGATATTGAAGTATCCAGGGTAGAGAATCCATATATAGAGGGTTATAGAAAAAGGGCAGAGAGGAAATATCAGGTAAGGAGAAGGTTGTGTGGTTAGAACAGGGGCTCCCTGTTTCACATGAACATTTTGGAGTACTCATAGTCCCTTCCCATCCCCCAAAAAACTGAATTAGTAGACTACTACACTATCCATCCTTTAAATCCCAAATTGAAAACCACTCCTTCATGAAATCTCTCATGACTTTACCCTTCTAATCTCATATAATATTGTTTTTTATCTCTCTGTGGCTTTGTTATTTCTAAGATTAAAATTCCTCTATCAGTGTTCTACTCTGATGCCTCACCACAATGTAGAGATGAACTAGGTTCTCAAAGACTAGGATAATGGAACCAAAATTATGTCAGGTCCCACGAAGGTGGAAAGAATTGGAGTACAGATTTAGTCACAGTATGGCCATTTATCATCCAAGGAACAGCCTAGCTAATGTCTGAGCAGCTCACCATCAGTTTGGCAATGACCCGTTTGTCCCCAGGACCTCTGAAGACCACTAGGGGCTGTAGTCTGTATTGGTGGAGGGAGTCCCCACAACTATGAAATCAAGAGTCTCAAGTAACAAATACTCACATTTATATAGTGCTTTAAGATTTATCTTTTCATCATCACATATCAAGTTCAAATATCATTATTTCCACTTTATTGAAGAGCATAACTGAAGTGCCACAGCAATTTGTTTTAACTTTGATGAAAATCTGCAAAACAAAACATATCATGCACTATCCTTCCTTCTTAAACAATATATGGAACATACTTTACTTATTTATGATATAGGGTCATTTCTATGAGCATCAGTGATGTTGAAGACCTACCTATAGCTGCATATTTAATCACAGATGTTGTATATATGTGCAATACAACATGGTTTTCTTTAGAATTTTTTAGTCAACAACCTTCATGCAAATGGTTTTGTGGTCCTTCAGAAAAACATCATTGCTACCAAATATCACTTCACAAAGTATCTCTGATTTTTTTTCCTCACTAACATAATGGATAATAAGGCATTCTCTACCTCATTTGTACTATTTGCTGTTGGTGTTAAATAAGGGTATCCCTTACATAATTTCTGCTAGGGTTCTGAAGGGGAGACTTATTCCAAAGGCTGCAAATTCTTTATGGCCCTAAAGAGTTGATATTCATGTGTGCAGATGTTGGAGATGCCCCTCTCTTAGCAGACTATTGGTTGATTATTTCTATATTTCTTCTTCTCTAGAGAAGCCAGAGAAACAATTTATTAGTACTGAATTAGTTGCTTTTATTTGACCTTTTTTTGGGGGGTAAATCAGACCTAATTCAAATTTTTTCTCAATAATGTAAGTACATTTTCATATATAAGCATATTAATAAGCAAGGTTTGTCTCTCTTCCTCTTCAGTCAGTTCTCTTCTAATTAAGACATAATAACATTTTCATATCACTAACACTGTACAGTGCATAGCTTATACAAAAAAGTTCAAGATATAATTTATGAAGCTAGAGTTTGGGGGTATTTTCTCAACAACAAAATCCATGCCATCAGCTTGGAAATTAACAGGGGAGCCAAGCTTTAACTCAGGAAAAACGCATTTTTTTAGTCGGTTATATTTTTCCAAAGTGATTTGGGCTGCTGTAGGTGGAAAGGAATGATGCTCCTTATGGAAAGTCTTCAAGTAGAGATTGTGGACATCCAGTGACTATTTTCCCCATTGCTTATGTTGCAGAGGGAATTCCTATTCTTATACTACTTTGATTAGATGACTTTTAGCTAAATTCCCTAAGCTGAAATTTTGTGATTCCATGGACTTTTGATTGTTCTTGAGTGGTGCAGTTCATTATGAGGGAAAGATGTGAGTGTGTATTATTTACTCCTTGGATTACTAATTTACACTATGGAGCAAAATAATTTTCTGCCTATGTGATTTAATAACCCTTCAAATATCAAAATCTTTAATAGGATTGTTGATTCATTTTTTTATGCCTTGGTAAAAAGTTTTGCCCATTTTATTGAAGTACTGCAGTGGTTACATACCAAGTGAAAAAATAGGTTACAAACTGATGATATAAAGTCAGTCTGAAAGGTTAGTACTGAGGCTTTTGCTAAATTAAGTCTCAGCTACTCTCCTGACTAGGCCAGTACACACAACTAGTTTGGAGAGCAAGGGTTTCTATAAAAATATGTTTATTTGTATAAAATAGGTATAAAAGATAATAAACAAGGAGTTCCTGTCAGACTACGGTTTCTAAGCTTTCCCAAGCCCTCTAATTGGACCTCACAGCTCAGCCTTCTGTTCTTCCAAAATTACACTCTTCTTACAAGCTAACTATGAAAACCCAAATAAAACCTATTATCTGACTAATCTACCACTAAGAGAAACTTATCACTTATTTGTCTATGCCAGTGATGGGCAAACTTTTTAAGGGGGGCGGGGGGCAAAGGAAAGGAAATGCTCATCTGTCAGTCTGTTTCTAAGGCAACTCTTTGTAAGTTATATTGTATTGTATCCTACTCATTGTATTTTTCAGATTAGGAATAATGTCACTTGGCCAGATAGAACATTTCAGGGGACCGCATCTGGCCAGGGGGCTGCATCTGGCCTGCAGGCCATAGTTTGCCCATCACTGGTCTATACCTTGCCTCCAAACAGATTGGCCCTGTAGACCTAAAAATATCTGGGCCTACCAGTTACCTGGCAATGAGAGAAATCTCAAATTGCTAGAAAAGCAAAGGTTTGTCTTTACTCGCTGCCGCCTTCTTCATGATTTCTGAAACAGGAACCAGGAAACCTTTAAGATGTTTCAAATCTCTCTCTCAGACCAAAGATGGCCTAGGAAAAGAGTCCAAGCTAAATCTTAAGACCTCCTTAAGATTTTGCTACCACAAAGATCTTCCTGGGATTCAGCTTTCTTTTCTATTCTTGAATTCTTCTCAGTAGGAAATAAATCGGGGTTTCCAGTCTTTTTAGCTCAAGGAACCACACACAGCCAGAGCCACTAGAAAACAGTCCAGTCACAGCCCCAACCAAATTGTTTTTCCAGCCAGCCAGTGTTCTTAACTGACAAACAGAATTGTGCCCGCATGCCTTCCATTCCAAACCTTGCTTACACCCTCGAATCTGTTTGAGGACCTAAGAGTTTGCAAAACTCCTTTTGCAAACTATTTATTAATCTTAATTACCTTATTTTTCAATTCTACTACTACACAAGGCTATTGTAATCTTATTGCATTTTCATTTAATTTTATTTACCCAGAATTATGGTCTTTTGCTTATTCAGAGCTCTTTTTGCTAAGATGTTTAATGCATTAAAAACTGAAAATTCAGCTTTACTCTTTAGATGCTTGTGAATGTTGGTTTGCTTAACAGGTGAAGGGGGCTTTGAAATCCACAAGAGTCTTTTCTCTTAGGGACAGTTGGGTCATGTAAAGTTAATGAAAAGAACACTAAATTTGGAGTGATAGGACCTGAGTATCCCAGCAAGCCATTTAACCTTTGTAGGCCTTGGTATCATTCTCTTCCTCATCTGTGGTGTTGGACTAGATGATTTCTAAGGGCACTTCCAATGTATGATCCTTTTTCTCGAAAAGTTACTGTAGCAACACTATATTGGTGTAATTACTCTTTGGAGAATGGGTAGTGAAACATCTGATATGGATAACAAAGCCTTCATATTCTGTGCACCTGAGCAGGATATAAACCTTTTCTTTAGTGAAAAGAAATAACTTCTTATTCTACTAAAATGCAGAAAGCAGAATTGCTTGTGTTTTGTTCTATAAAGATTGATGTGGTACTGTTATTAAAAATCTAACCCTATTCCTAATCTGACAGAGGTTATAATTTAAAATATTCTCACCTACAATCTTTAGGATATGCCATTTTGCTCAAAGGAATTATTTTTCTGTCACTGTTCAAGACATTAGATCAGAATCAACCTAAACTATGAATCTGAACAAGAAGTCTTTGAAAATAGAATATGATTAAGCAGAATACTGCAAGTGAAAAAGGACTGCAATGTATTTTAAATAAAACATCACTTAGGAATTAAGATGAAGTAAAATTATTCTTAAAATAAGAAACTCATTATCATTTTGGAAATATTGTCCTAGAGGAAAAATTATTTATCGGTAAGTTTCTATGGTTTTTTTTAACATTTAAAATGAATAAATTAAGCTAGGAAATAGGATTTAAGTCTTCAAGGCAGAAGCCAGGATCTGTATAATGGTTCCATTGTAGTTGAAAGATTGATGTTTCTGGGCAGGGCCTATGGTGTTAACTCATTCCAAAACTTTTGCAGCTTTCATAATTAGATGGGTAGAGTAATCTTTCTTTGGTACAAAGAACTCCTTCCATTTTCTAGTAGTTTTGATTTTTATTTAATGTTTTAATAATATGTATTTTTTTCATCATAATAGTATATTAACCCTATGACATTCCATTAATCCTCTCCATTTTATCCTATATAATATATACTAAGAGGAAGAAGTTCTCTGGTTCCAGAATTAATCATTAAAATTCACCTAAGTTCAGCCACCCTAAACTATTATTTTCATGTAACCCATTTAAGTCATTGTTTTGATTGTTCCCCTAGTTCTCATTTGCCAATAATTTCATTAAGAATTATGATTATTTTCAGGAATAAAATAAATGAAGTTCATTTAAATATGTACCATTTTAATACATAAGTGGTCTGAAGGAAAAACCTCTAAAAACAAAGAACAGCTTTCTTAGTTAGCTGAAGGGATAGGCAGCCTATATCTGTGTCAAAGGGTGCCCCAGGCCAATTTTCATTCACTCTTTGCCACTGCTATATCCTTGTCGGCACTGTTAGTTCACACTTCTCCCCCTACTTCCAGTCTGACAGCAGGAGCAAATTTTCTTCTCTTCCTTACTCTCCCCTTCCTACAGCCCTACCTCTCCTCTTCCCCTTCCCCACTTGGAAAAAAAAAAGAGCCTTGACAGCTAAAAGGTTGTCAGGCTTTGGTTAATCCCCATCTCTAACAATTTGCTTTGTTCCTCCCACATGACATTCTTCCTGTCTGCATTTATGGTTTACCATGTGTGAAATGTACTCCCTTCTTATCTCCCACCTCAAATCTCAGATCCTGTGCTATCTTAAGTTCTTCAAGGCAGAAACCAGGCTTTCTACAGTGTTTCCATTGTAGTTGAAAAGTTGAAGTTTCTGCACAGGGCCTATGTAAAGACCTATATGAGGTCTTTCCTAATCCCCCTAGTTTCTAATGTTTCCTTTCTCCTTGTCCCCCCCAGATATATATATGTGTGTGTGTGTGTAATTATTTTGTGTATATGTATATATGTGTACATATTATAATGCAGGGTTTCTTGCTTTGCAATATTACCCTAGGCAATCCTGTCAGTTATCCGAATGGAATTCTGGGGTGGCATGTGCCAGATGCCAGGTGCTAACCGGCAGTTGGGCTGTGACTGTATAAAGCCTTGCAAACCCAACCTTGGGGTTCTGTTTTCCCTTGACCTCACCCAGACAACTTGCTATCCCTGACCTTTCCCCATGGACCCCGGGTGGCAAAGGGAGGTGGATTGTGGGTAGGAACTTAGATAGTGTAGCCTAGTGGTTTGGGCCATCTCTAGAGGAACTCAATATCATTGGTGTACCTAGCTGATTAAATAACACCAAGCCAGGGTTTAGATATCTCTGGCCGAGGGCTGGTTGCCCTCAGTCTGTCAAGACCTTTTAGACCCTTTGCCAGCGCCTGCCCCTCACAACAGTTTAGCAAAGCTAAGCCCTCTTACCTTAGTTTTCCCTTTCCAGTTCAAATAAATCCCTTAGCCTTAATCTGTGAATTCCTGTGATTATTCTAACACCTTCAAGGCTAAGGAGAGTAATGGGAGGACAGAATTTTGAGAAGTAGGGGTTACTGTGGAAGTGAAAGCTAAGCCTCCATTGTTGACAGGTGGGCTGTGCTCTCACCCAATAGGTAGTCAGTTACCTCAGCAGGGAGGGGCCACCAACCCAACATCTTAAAGGAGCCTGCAGCTAGCAGTGGAGATTCACTGGGCAGCTCAGCTGAGGCTGCTCCGCTCTGATAACATCAACTCCAATCTCCAGCTAGTTTAATTGCTGGCTCCTAGGGCCCTAGTGACCCCCTCATTACCATTTCCTCTTATCCCCTTATTACATTTGGCGAGCACAGTTAGGCTAATTACCTACACAATAAATATCATTTCAACTGGGTCTGGCCAGGATGATGTTCATAGTCACCAGCTTTTCTCTGTTCCTGTGGTCGTTGTTGCAGGGAGCATTCGATTTTTGGTTTAAGAAAGTTCCACAGTTCATTCAACAGATCTTGGAACTATATGATTACTATAAATGGTGTGCTATAACACTGGCAGAATTTATTTGCTTTGTATCCATGGTTATGGCACTAGTTTTTATGATCTTTCAATTCATGATAGTCCTGAGGAGAGTCCTCTCACACTCATGGCTGTTTTTTAGCTCTGCTCCTGCTTCAAGACCTGACTCTATCTCCCTGGAACTATTGGAACACATAAATCTGTTGTTTCAAGTACTTAAACAAATTAGGGAGGGAAAGGAACTCAATGAGCATACAATTCTCCAGTTGGAGATTGTAGAAACAAAATACCTAGGCACAGCTAACCAAAACAAAGAAACCCAATCTGTGAAGGACACCCAAAATCCAACAAAGGAACCAGGCACTGAAACCACTGTTTCTGTACTCCCTATAGTGGACAGGATTATCTTGCAACCTGGGGGAGGGTATTGTGCACGTGAAGTGTGAATACAAGGCTGTTACCCCAAATGATCTGGAGGTACTCAGGAGGTGCTTCCCCAAATTTTTCATCTCTCCTTTCAAAAGTATAAAAGAAATGAAATGTGTCTTCACACTAATTCAATCCTAGCTTTGATGACAGTGAATTTCTTTTGGGGGAGTTTTATTCACCCTCTTAGAAGGAGAAGTTTTTGGCCAAAACTCACACAAACTCTTAACCTCACTGACATTTCTTGCAAATATGAGATACCTGGTCCAATGCTGGACGGATTTACTTGAAGCAATGTGGCTCTATGCAAAAAAGCCAAACTCATGGCAAAAATTTGAAAAGCTTAGGCAAGGGGAGGAAGAACACCCTAGCAGCTTCCTGGGCAGGGTAATGGAAGCAGCTGAAACAATAGTAGGCCTTAGAGATGTGCATGCCCCAGACACTATCGATCATATTAGGAAGCAGTTCGTGAAGGGTGCTTCACTGCCAGACCAGACCTATTTCTGGCAGAACTGTCCTCAGTGGGAATCATTGCCTCTAGAAGACATCAGGCAACATGAGTCCTATGTCCATGATTCCAAGCAAAAGCAGGTTAGGACAGCTAGACAATCAGACTCAGAAAAGGACTCTGTTATAGCTGACCTCAAAAGGCAACTTAAGCAGGCAAAGAAGGAAAAAGAAATCGAGGAAATAAAGAACTTCACCATAACCAGGCGAGCAGGAGGCATAGTCAATCCAGGCAGCCTGCTAGTGTCACCAAGCCCAAAACCTCTTCCTGAAGATGTTATCTGTGTGGCCACCTAGGTCACATGGTTCGCACATGCAGGTTTAAACAACAAATAGGCTTTGGTAGGGCTAACAACAATCCCAACCAGAGAGATAGGAACAATAAGAGGACATTTTATAATTCTAAATGGTCAAGCAATTCAGGAAGAGTTGAGGGCACAAAACATGATGACCAATGTTGCAACCATGCTTGCAAGAGGTACAGCCAATCTCCATCACTAGACCAAATGGAGAAATACATAGTGCAAGGTGACATTCTGAAGTCCTTATGAATCGAGGCTTCAGGATCAGAAATGACTAACTGCAATAAGGACAAGGACGTGTTTATCACTGACCTAGGCATAGTGAATGTTTCTCAAAGACTGGGCATGGGAGAGCATATGTCTGTGGCAGAAGACCAGGAATGGAAGGACATAATGCAAATGCGCAAAGAGATTTATGGGACAATTGAGGATGACTATAAAAGGGATCTGCTTTCTCATTACACCCCAAAAGGCTTGGATCTGAAGCAAAAGGACCATTCAAGAATTTGTAAGAGCTTGCCTCCAGAAGCTTTACAATCTTGGTTAGAGTCATCAAAATCTCAAACTCCTCTCTTTATTCCAAGTTCCAAATAACAGATTAACTTGGATAAAGAACAAAGTGACAGGGCTTTACAATGTATTCAGGAAGGAGTATCATTAGTAACTCTAAAGGAGTCAGGTCCCAATGTCTGAACCCATTCTCTTGCTTTAGGCATGAAAAAGAGGTTAGAGAGCAAACCAAATGGAATGTTGAGAAAGGCTCGACTTTTCAAGAGCAGAACATGGGGTTGCTGGCTGATGGCAGCAGCTCAGAGAATTCTACATCTGGCTTTCTCAATCCCCTAGCTGATGAATTCAGACCAGAAGCTTGGGGAAGAGAGAGTAGTCAGCTGTCATCTCCAGTGGCTAGTGTGCTCAATAATGACATCATTGAACTCTGCTCAGTGGTTTGAGACACAAATCATCTGACTTCAGCCACACAGACTGGAGGGCTGGATAGTGAACTCGAGACAGACTCTGAGTTGGGAGATGTACCAGAAGTGTTGAAGGGAATACAAACTATCTATCAAACATTCCCTGATACAACTGATGGGAAAACTCCTAATTTGGGGGTCTGTGGTATACAAAGCACCAGAGTGGATGGAAATATAAGTCAAACCTCCACTTTTACAGTCCTTAGTCAAAGTCAAACTGAAACTTCCATCAGCTCAACCAAAGATAGCTTAGTAACTATGGTTACCCACTCTCCAGCTCTGAGTGAGAGAGAGGGTCTTCTGCATTGAATCTCCCAGTCAAAACTTAACTGTTTATGCTGCAGAAAGTTCTGATTTAGCTCACAGTGACCACACAAGACTTGAAGAAGTGCTTGTGCAAGACCATATGCATGACTGGATCCAAAACAAGTGCACAGATTCAACTGAGAATTCTTTATTGCCCTTAGTCCCAGTTAAATCCAGTAGCAACAGGGAACCCCTAATCAGCCTGGAAATCGTTTATGATGCCCTCACGGACACTGGGGCTATGGTCTCTGTTCTCCATGAGGCTCCCGAAGGATGAAAATATCAGGTAGCTTGAGAGTCAGAGGTGCTTCAGAGATAGCTCAACAATTCCCAAAACTAAAGGCCAAAATGGTGAAATTAGGCCCTCTAACTCTCGAACACACCTTTTTTATTGATGCCATTGCATCCTTTGAACCTTGTTGGGCAAGATCTCTTATGTAAATTAGCTGCTACCATCCAATGCCAACCAGATGGGCAGACCTATCTCCACCTACCTAAAAGATCTCTGAAACATCATCCCATTTTGTTTTTAGACCCAGGTAGTGAGGAACCAACATATCGACAAAGTGAGAGTATTTATCAGGTTCCTGATGATATACCTGCCTATGTATGGGCTAAAAATTCAAATGATGTGGGCAGAATTTTGTATGCTGAGCCAGTGAGAATAGGAGTCAAGGAAAGATTACCACCATGAATTCCTCAGTTTAGATTAAGCAAAGATGTGATCAAGGGAGTGAAACCCATCATAGAGAGTTTATTACAGCAGGGTATTTTAAGATATGGCTTCTCACAGTACAACAGTCCTATCATGCCTGTGAAGAAAGCCAAATTATCTCCTGATGGGAAGACTCAATGGCGTTTGGTACAAGATCTTAGAGCTGTTAATAACCATGAGCAGAAAACCTATGCCGTGGTTCCTACTCCATCTCAAATCATAACAGCTATACCAAACACAGCTGCTTGGTTTACAGTAATTGATCTCTGCTCCACCTATTTCTCTGTTCCCCAGCAGCTGTTCACCTTTACTTTGGAAGGCAAGTCTATCTTGTGGACTTGTTTGCCACAAGGTTTCTTGGATTCAACCTCAGTCTTCTGCCAAGTCTTTCAGAGAGACCTTGAGTCGATCACTTTCCAAGACAGCAAGATGGTGCATTATGTTGATGACATCCTGCTAATGTCACCATCTGCTGAAATCTGTCATAGAGACAGCATGCACCTGATTAAAGAGTCAGCAAACAAGGTCATAAAATTTCCAAGCCCAAGCTTCAGTTCATAAAATCAAGAGTGGAGTATTTGGGATTCATCTTGGAAAAGAGCTCCAGGAGATTTCCCAGAAGAGAACACAAGACATACAGAGGTTGAGCTTGCCAAGAACCAAGAGGCAGCTTAGGGCAGTCGTAGGAGTAACAAGCTTCTGTAGGAACTGGATTCCAGGTTATGCTCTCATTGCTAAACCTTTGATAGAGTTAACCAGGAAGGAAGTTCCAGAACCGTTGAAATTAACTAAAGAACATATTCATGCCATCGAAAAGCTCAAAGCACTAACTCTATCAGCGCCAGCCCTAGGAATCCTTAATCATGACAAACCTTTTCTACTCTATGTTCATGAGGATAAAGGGATAGCTTCTAGTGTTCTCACATAGTCATTTGGGAATACCCTTAGACCTGTTGCATATTATAGCTCAAAGCTAGATCCAGTAATCTGTGGAATACCAAGTTGTTTGAGAGCCATTGCTGCTGTAGCCATTATGGTCAGGAAATCAGCTTCCTTGGTATTAGGGGGTGAGCTGAGAGTATTTTCCCCACACCATTATAGAATATGAGTGCCCTGTTCTCACTCAGACAATGCTACCACTCTAATGTGGGCCCTCATTACATCATACATGGATTAATGCAATTGCCTATTAGTTACTGGTTGGTTTCCCTGCTTCAAGTCTTTCTCCATTCAGTTCATCCTCCACTGAGGCACCATCCTAAGTATAGGTCCCTTCATGTCATCTCCTTATTCAATAAATTCCAATGGCTTCCTATTGCCTCCAAGAACAAATACAAAATACTCTGACTTTCAAAGGCCTTTCGAACCTAGCCATCTCCTGCCTTTTCAACCTTCTTATACCTTATTCCCCAAATTGTGCTTCCAGTGACATTGACCTCCTGACTTTTCTATGACCAAGACACTCTAATTCTCAGCTCAAGGCATTCTCTCTGGCTTTCCACCATGCTTAAAATGCTCTCCCATCCCCTACATACTGCCTCTGTTGGCTTCTTTTAAATACCAACTAAAATTCCATCTTTTACAGGAAGCTTTCCCTGTTCCCTTTTGAATCTTGCACCTTCCCTCTTTAATTATTTCCTATTTATTCTCTGTATAACTTATATTGCATATATATATATTTTTGTTAGCCATCTCCCCTGTTAGATTTTAAGCTTCTTGTGAACTGAGAGAGTCTAGACTCTTTTTATATTTCTAGTAGTGCAATGTCTGACATGTAGAAAGAGCTTAATAAATGTTGAATGATGATTGAGGATAAAATATGTTTCATTCTTGTCTTTGTTATGCCAGTTTTTAGTATAACTTTTGGTAGATATAGATAGAGTAAAAGGCTTAAAAAAAACCCACAAACAATTTTACCTTCTTTATTAGAATAAAGCATTTGGGGTTAAGTAACTTTTCCAGGGTCACATAGCTAGGAAGTATCTGAAGTTAGATTTGAACCCAGGACCTATCATCTCTCAGACTGGCTCTATCCACTGAGCCACTGTTGTGAGGAAGATAAGATTAGTTATTGATTAGGTATTAAGATGTATCTAGCAGGAAGGAGCTGGAGCTGGGAATTCCAGGATGGAATGAGGGAGCAAGAAGAAGTGACTTGTGCTCTGGGAAGGACTCCATTGGGGGTTAACACAAACTGTGGTTAGCCCTGGGAGCACTCAGAGTAAAAGGACATCCTGTTTCCTGATTTTCCCCTGGGATCTTGTGTGGTGGTGGCATCTAGCAAAGAGTCAAGATCTTCAGTGCTATACCTAGAGAAGAGGAGGAGTTTGTATTACCCACAATTCCTTTTGCCTTTCGTATACTTGTGTGGTTACAGTATATAATTTGGGTTAGCTCTGCCACACCCTCTCTCTTCCAAGTGAATTGAGTGGTGACCAGTCTTTGTTGCCCTAGCTCTCTCTTCCACATGAAGTGAGTGGGGAACGTTCTCTGTGTTCTCTAGCTCTCTAGTTAAATATTAATAAGTCTCTATAAAAATTATACTTTGGAGATACTGAATATTAATTTTAAAATCCACAATTTATTAAGCTTGTCTTATTTGTCAGGCACTGTGCTAAACCTTGGAAATACAAATGTAAACTGAAAAACAGTCCCTGCCCACAAGAAACTTATATTAAAAATTTTTTTTAATTTTAATAACAAATTTCCACATGAATTTTTGGAAGTTATATAATCCATATTGTCTCCCTCCTTTCTTACCTCCCCCCTCTCAGATCTGACAAACAATTCAATCTGGGTTATACATGTATTATCACACAAAACTCATTCCCATATTATTCATTTTTTTAAATGAATAATCTTATAAAACCAAAACCTAAAACATGCCCAAATAAACATGTGATAAATCATATGCTTCCATCTGCATTCTTACTCCAACAGTTCTTTCTCTGGAGGTAGATAGCATTCTTTTTCATAAGTCCCTCAGAATTGTCCTAGATTGCTGTTAGTAGCAAAGTCTTTCACATTTGAACATCCCACATATTTCAGTTACTGTGTATAATAATTTTCTGGTTCTGCTTATTTCACTCTGTATCAGTTCATTAGATCTTTTCAGCTCTTTCTGAAATCATTCTGTTCATCATTCCTTATAGTATAATAGTATACCATCAGCATCATATACTACAATTTGTTCAGCCTTTCCCCAATTGAGAACATCCCTTTAGTTTCCAATTCTTTTTCACCACAAAAAGTGCAGCTATAAATATTTTTGTATAAACTAGTCCTTTCCCATTTTTAAAATCTCTTTGGGATACAGACCTAATAACAGTCTACTGGATCAAAGGGTATGCATTCTTTTATAGCTCTTTGGGCATAATTCCAAATTGTCCTCCATTACGGTTGGATCAATCCACAACTCCACCAACAATGCATTAGTGTCCAAATTTTGTCACATCCCCTACAACATTTATCATTTTCCTTTACTGTCACATTGGCTAATCTGATAGGTATGAGACGGTATACTTCATAGTTGTTTTAATCTGCATTTCTCTAATCATTTGAGGAATTACTTGGATTCTTATAAATTTGACTTAGTTCTTTATGTATTTGAGAAATGAGACCTTTATCAGAGAAATTTGTTATAAATTTTTTCCCCAGTTTGTTGCTTCCCTTCTAATCTTGGTTGCATTGGTTTTGTTTGTACAAAAATGTTTAATATAATTGAAATCATTCATTTTACATCTTGTAAATGTTCTCTGTCTCTTGTTCTTCCCTTCAATATAGATCTGGCTTGGCAGGTAAACTATACTATGTTCCCCTAATTTACTTATAATATCATTCTTTATATTTAAATCATATACCCATTTTTGCCTTATCTTGGTATAGGGCAGTGATTCCCAAAGTGGGGGCTACGGCCCCCTGGTGGGTGCTGCAGCAATCCAGGGGTACGGTGATGGCCATAGGTGCATTTATCTTTCCTATTAATTAGTATTAAAATTTAAAAATTAATTTCGGGGCAGGGGGGCCAAGTAATGTTTTTTTCTGGAAAGGGGGCAGTAGGCCAAAAAAGTTTGGCAACCACTGGTATAGGGTGTGAGATATCAATCTAAAGCAAATTTTCGCCATTCTTTTTTCCAATTTTTCCCAGCAATTTTTGTCAGATAGTGAGTTCTTATCCCCAAAGCTGCATTCTTTGGGTTTATCAAACACTAGATTGCTGAGGTCATTTACCCTTTGTCTATTCCATTGATCCACTCTTCTATTTTTTAGCCAGTATCAGGTTGTTTAGATGATTATTGCTTTATAGTATAGTTTATGATCTGGTACCACTGGCTCACCATCTTTCACATTTTTTTTCATTAGTTCCCTTGATATTCTTGATCTTTTATTCTTCCAGCCAGATTTTGTTATTTTTTTTTTCAAATTCTATAAAATAGTATTGGGCTATTGATTTCCCTTGGATAATATTCAGGATTTGACTGCGTTTGACTCCCTTCCCAAGGGACGTGATATAAAGACCACTCAGAAAGGTACTTGTTGTTGAACACTTTTTATCTATAAACAGGGAAAGGATAAACAAGGTCAAGGATTGGGGATTGGAAACCCTATTGATATATTATCTATAAACTAGCTGACAATCAGGACTGGAGGCTATTAATCTGGTGGAAACTAGAGATTTACTCACTCCCACTACCTCTGGCCAGACCTGGCCCCAGCCAAGCCAGAGAAAAGGGAAGGCTGTTGATACAGATGTATTGATGGTCTTATTCTCTCAGCTCTACCGCTACCAGTGTTGGTGATTCACTAGCTCTCACAGTCTTTCATGAAATAGCTTCATATTTATTCCTACCCTCTTCTTCTTAGACCTCCCTGCCACCCTTCAACTTCCCACTCAGTCCAGAGACTTCCCAGTCCAGAGACTCCTGTCCGGAGACCTCCAGAGAGAGACTTCCTCAAAGTGGCTGACAAGGTTTTTTATACCGTGGGGCCAACCAACGTTTGCCCCTGGCTCATGGCACCTGGGAACATTCCGAGTCTTCCAACTGCCATCCCTGTCAGTCAAGGTGGCATCCATCACTTCCCAGATTATGAATATAACACTATGTGTCAATCACTGTCTTAGGGACTAGAGATATAAATTCTAAGAATGAAGCAGTCTCTGCTTGCAAGGAGGTTGCATTCTTGTACATGTTTGTTTAATTGAATGTAATGATACAGATCTGTTGGCATTTCTATAGCAATCTATTCTTATTCTCTTTAATGGAAAAAACACATTTGAATTTTTTTCACCATGATATTGATAGCAAATAAACCAAGTGAAGAAGTGACAGGGATACTTAGGAAGATAACAATAAAAAGAATAGGTGGAATTGGTCAAATTCATAAAGAAGAAATCTTTATTAGAAGTGACACAATTTTGTAGTTATTTAAAGAGAGATCTACTTTCCAAATAACTTAGAAGCAAAAATTCAGAAAGAATGAAAAATATTTCTTATCCAGAAATGGCAACTGGAAAGACATCAGCAAGTACTGAACTATATGCAAACTTTCTTATCTCCATAAGTTTTATGAGAATAAAGTTTTTAGTCAGCAAGTATTTGTCATTAAAAGAAATGTGAGAAAGAGATTGAAAGACTTTTGCAGAAAATCTTCAATAGCAGAGTTAGTCTAGGACCCCTTTACACTCTCAAATTCCTAAGGACATCTCCCAAACCACTAGAAGTTTTATTTATGCATGTTATGTTCATTGATATTTGTAGTACTAATAATTAAAATATTATTATGAAAATAATTTTGACCTAGCAAGACTCCCTGGAAGAATCAGGACTATGTACCACACTTTTGAGATTATCATTACAGTTTCAAAGCTAACTGAGAAGTGTAGAGAATATAAGATCCTGCTTTGACCTTTGATGATTTTATTTAAGCTTTCAACTTCATAAGGAAATACAACCTGAAAGCTTTCCTAAAACAAAGTCCCTCCCATGTGTACATTAAAGCCAAAATTCTCTCATAGATATGCCACCCCTCAGAAGAACTAACCAAACCAAATAACAGCAAACCTTGGTTCAATATTTTATAGAATATAAAGAGCAAGCAAAGAGATATAAAAAGGAGACTTTTATGTGCTTCACCAGTGTAATGAAGGATGCCTTCCTTATGTTAAATCCAAACAGAAGAATTTCCTATTGATGGTATAGCTCTATAAATGTTCCTTTTTTCAAATGGCATTGGGACAGTTGCATCAAGGCCTCCTCAATTGAGCCTGTATTTAAAAACAAACAAACAAAACCCTTAAATTCTGTCTTAGAATCAATACTGTGTATTGGTACCAAGACAGAAGAATGGTAAGGGCAAGGCAGTGGGGGTTAAGTGACTTGCACAGGATCACATACTTAGGAAGTGTCTAAATTTGAACCTAAGACCTCCCATCTCTTGGCCTGGTTCTCAATCCACTGAGCTGCCCCATATTTTTTTTTAAACAATTGATCTCACTTTCCACACTGGAAAAGCAAGAGGTTAAAAAAAAAAAGACACATATCCAGATTATGACTTTTAATGGGCATCCTTTGAGTTAGAGTAGTGTTGCACATAGGTAGTAAGTTGGTTAGATGAATAGAATGACTAAGAGATCAGTAAAAACTGAACTGAAGAGATTTGTTAATGCTTCCAGTTGTTCCCCGACCCAAAGTCTATATTTTTAATATCAGTATTCTTCCAGTCATGTAATATGACTAAAAATCATTGATTACCACAGTCTTTGAAGGATCAACATTTTAGGTAGTCCAAAGGGGAGTAGTAAGACTTATAGTGGGCTTTTTAAAACTGTAGCATGTTACCCACCATTGATAATTTGTGTGAGGAAAGTAGCATATGAGATATTACAAATATATTACAAATATATTTGAATGGAAATAGAAATGAACTACTCACATAGTGAAAGTATTACATTGGATTCCAGGAATTATTAAAAGAAGCAGAGGAAAGCTTCCAATACATTGGATATATCCTTTGTGCAGGATTTACAAAAAGGCATGGGCAAGAATAGCTTAGGATAGAGAGAATTTAAGTAACTGAAGTCTGGATCAATGGAGGGAGTAACCAACCTTTTGAGATCATAGATTCATCCATATAAACTCTACCTTAACATTTCTGCTCCAGAGTCCCATTTTAACCTCAAACTTAACACATCCAAAACTAGACCCATTATCTCATTTTTGTATTATATCCATGGTAACATTATTCCAGTAATAAAGGCTTAAACCTTTCGAGTCACATTTGACTCTATTCCTTTCCTTTATTTAGTCACCATTTTTAATTGCTTCCCTTATTATTGTTCATCTTCATCTTGCCCTATCCTAGACCCTAGTTTCAAACCCTCATTTTCTCATATCTTAGATTATTTTAGTAACTGAGTTCATATACTTGCCTTAAGTCTTTTTTACCCCTATCTTCTCCCCCCTTCAAATGCCTTCATTCATTCATTCATTCTTCAAACCACTACCAGGCAATTCTTTGTATAGTTTTTCTTTCATCTTATTACATTACTGCTGATGCACATCAGTGGCTGTTTGTTGTTACCCTTAGGATAAACTTCTTAGCCTAGCTTTCAATGCCCTCCTATGTTTAGCTTTCCAATAATATATCTTGTGATCTTCAATAAAAAGTATAATACAGTCAGAGTGGTTTCCTCTCCCTTCCTTTATGACCCTCCTCCACCAAAAAACCCCTCTTTGTCTGTACTTTTGTTCATTCTGATCCCCTATCCTAGAATTGTCTCATGTCCATTCTAACTCATCCAGATCTTGCCTGTCCTTTTTATCTTCCATAGTCTCTAGAGCAGTGCTTTGTAGATAGTAGCTACTCAATAACTACCACTTTTTTTTTTTTTGGATTTTTTTTTATTAATATTCATTTTTAACATGGTTACATGATTCATGCTCCTCCTTTCCCCTTCAACCCCCCCCCCCGCACCCCCCCTACCCATGCGCATTTCCACT